>NC_088810.1:0-300000 GCF_011386835.1 Chrysemys picta bellii
AAATATTGATGAAAACAAGAATTTTGCCACAAACATTTCCTTTTAGTCAAAAAGACATTTTCTGTCTAAAACAGTTCTGGTGGAGCATTTTTACCCATCTCTAGCATACAGGCCTCTGGGGCTTATAATATAATACTCAGCAAACTGCCCACACACATCCATGTTAGTAACTGCTTGCTCACACACTCGGTATTGCCCAGCAATGTTCTCTTCTTTGATGTGTGTCACTGAACTGACTGTGAGCATGTTGGGATACTCGTATGGCTGGGATGTAGTAGCGTGACACCAACAGAATAACACTTAGAGACCGGTGTCATGGTGGGAGTCAGATGTTTATAATGTTCTTGCATTTTAGTATTTGCATTGTTGTGAGGAAATGGTAACGTTTGTGTGTGCATGTGGGTAATCTTACTACATGTTCCATATAGTGATTATTGCTAACTGACAATAGACCATAATCTGCTTTCTCCTGCCCCAGTGTAAACAGAAACAGTCACCCAAAGCCAGCTGGGAAATTTTCAAACTACATATGTGTTTACCAGCCATTTGTGACTTTGAAAATCTCCCCAACAGGGATACTGCAGTGTCACGGAGTATTGGGGAACTCAGGGCCCTGCACCCCCGGCTTCCTGCGATTCACCATGACTCTCAGCCAGCCAGTAAAGCAGAAGGTTTATTTGGATGACAGGAATACAGTCCAAGACAGGTCTTGCAGGCACAGACAACAGGGCCCCCCTCAGTTAGGTCCAGCTTGGGGTCCCAGGGCATGCCAGCCCACCCCCTTGGGGGGTCAGAGCCATCTCTCCCTCCCAGCCATCTCTCCAGCCTCCTTCCAGCCTGCTTCCAGCCCTCTCCCTTCAGCGACCCCTCCCACCGCCTTTGTTCAGTTTCCCGGGCCCCGGAGTCATCTGACCTCCAACCCCCTCCTGGGTTCTCATGTTACAAGCTCAGGTATGTTCCCTTGGGCCGGCTCCCATCCCCCGATGCAGACCATCCTAGTCACACTCCCCTGTCAGCATTCACACACCCCAGCAAGAACAGTCCCAGTTCGTCACATCTCTCCCCCCTTCGAGACCGAACTGAGCAGGGTCACTTTAGCCAGTGACCCGGGGAAGTTCGAACCTACCCCCGTTCCCATGGATGCCCCCGCATCCCTCCAGTTCCTTGGTGAGAATTACACCAGGCCCCTTCCGTTCCACGCCCCCCCTTAGGTCGGGGGTGCTTGATGGCACTCGCAGTTCGCATGTGGGAAGGTTTATGCGGCCTGTGCCCTTTTCCCACCCCCATACCTCTGGGGTTCCAACTGGGCTGTGGTCTTCTCCCAGCGCTCCAGTCTGGAGGTCTGTGCTTTGGGCTCTCTTGGTTTAGAGCCGCCCTTTTAACCTTGGCCACCCTCTGGAAAGGATCCTTTATGCTGGGCAAGGGTCCTAAAGCTCTTTTCCCCTTGTCCCAGGCCTTCCTCCCCCTCTGACAGGGGTCACAGGATCCGCAGTACTGTCGGACAGTAACAAAGACCCCAGGCCAGTAAAAGCTCCGTAGCAGCCTCTGCTGGGTACGCCAGGTTCCCTGGTGCCCTGAGAGGGGAATGTCATGGGCCCGGCACAGCAGCTGGCGGCGATACTTCTGGGGTACCACCAGCTGCCTCCTGATCCCCCCTGACTCCATTTTCCCTGGGGGAGCCCATTCTCGGTACAGGAACCCCTTCTCCCACAGGAACCTTTTCCGGCCACCTCGTTCCATGGTCTGTACCGCATTGAGGTCGGCCAGGTCCCTTATCTTCCGCAAGGAGGGGTCTCTCTGTAACTCGGCCTGGAACTCAGCAGCTGGGACAGGGATGGCCACCTGCTCTTTCTCGCCCGCTGGGTCCGAAGCTGCAGCCTCCCTGAGCCGCGTCCCTGGGCGTTCCCTCCCCACCAGGTTAGGGTCCTGCGCCTCAGGCAGGGCACCCCCCCCAAGGCCAGGGCGCAGGGCCCCTCGCCGGCTCTGACTGCGGGTCACAACCAGTGCCTTTTGGGGGTTGCTTGGCCAGTTCTCCAGGTCCCCCCCCATCAATACCTCAGTGGGCAGATACGGGTGTACCCCCACATCCTTGGGGCCCTCCTTGGCCCCCCACTTCAGGTGTACCCTTGCCACGGGCACTTTGACTGGTGTTCCGCCCACCCCCGTCAGGGTCAGGTAGGAGTTGGGCACCACCTGATCTGGGGCCACCACCTCGGGCCGGGCCAGCGTCACCTCTGCGCCCGTATCCCAGTATCCATTGACCTTCCTCCCATCCACCTCCAGGGGAACAAGGTACTCTCTCCGGAGGGACAGCCCCGCGCCCACCGTATAAACCAAAAACCCTGAGTCTGGGGCATCCAGCCCCCTAGAGGAGCTGGCCTGGGGCCCTTCTCTCTCTTGAGCAGTTGATAAGCTGCCAGCCCCTCTTGCGTGAGAAGCCTGCCCCTCGTCCGTCTGGGCCTCTACCAAGTTAACCCTATGCGGGTTCGGTCTGCTCAGTCTGTCCTTGAGCTTGGGGCACTGGGCCCGAACGTGGCCTCTTCGGCCGCAGTAATAGCAGCTCATGTCCTGTGGGTCCCCTCGAGCCGGTCGGTTGTCCCTGACGCTGGGCATTCCCCGTGGGGGGGGATTCCCCATATTCCCTCTTTGGGAGGTCCCAGGGTGACTCTCTCTCTGCATCGCGGCGGGCCTGTTCCTTTGGGGCTCCTCCCTGCCACCCCCTGACCGGCTCTTTACAAACTCATCAGCCAGCTGCCCGGCGTGTCGCGGGTTCTCTGGCTTTCTGTCCACCAACCACAGCCTCAGGTCGGATGGGCACCGCTCATACAGTTGCTCCAGTACCAGCAGTTTAATCAGGTCCTCCTTCGTCTGGGCCCCACCAGCCCACTTGCTGGCGTATCTTTCCATGCGGACGGCTAGTTGCAAATATGAGATCTCAGGGGTTTTATCTTGACCCCGGAACCTTTCCCGGTACATCTCAGGAGTCAGCCCAAACTCTCGTAGCAGGGCCCTTTTGAATAGTTCGTAGTCCCCTTTCTCTGCCTCTCCCAGTTGGCGGTACAATGCCACGGATTTGGGGTCCAGTAAGGGGGTAAGGACCCGGAGTCTGTCCGCGGGATCCACCCGGTGCAGCTCGCAGGCCGTCTCAAAGGCCTCCAGGAAGTCATCCATGTCCTCCCCCTCCTTGTATGGGGCCATGATGCACTTATCAAAGCTCCGTGCAGTCCTGGGTCCCCCCTCACTCACCGCAGCCGGGGGTTCGCTGCCCTTCAATCTCGCCAGTTCCAGGTCATGCTGACGCTGTCGCTCTTCATGCTGTCTCTGTCTCTCATTCTCCTCCCGTTCATGCTGTCTCTGTCGTTCACGATCCTCCAGCTCTCTCAGTTTTAGCTCTTTCTCCCATTCCAGCCAATTCCGCTCCCCGGATGCCGAACGTCGCCGGGAGGATCCTCTGCTGGCCGGCGAGCTTCGCCGGGGGGACCCCCTGCTGGCCGGGGGGGTCACGGCGCCTTCGGTATTTGCTGGGCTCCTCCCCACCCTTCCCCTAGGTATAGGAAGGAGGGGTCTCGGGAAGCCCTCAGCAGCCGGCTGACCACTCCCAGCTGGGACAGACACTGGTGCCTGCGCTGCATTTGCCAGGCTGCTTCCCTGAGACACAGGGATCAGTTCATTCGCACGATCTTCCGCCTCCAGCTGGGCAATGAGCTGTTCTTTGGTGAGCCTCCCAATGCGCAGCTGCCTCTGCTTGCACAGCTCCACCAGGTCGCTCTTAAGCCGCTTGGCATACATCTTCCTGCTGGCCACTCACTGGCCTGTGTGCTCACAGCTCCCCACAGTTCCCAGGGGGACCCCTAGTGTGCCAGCCCTTCTCGAGGTCACCACCTCTCTGCCAGGGTCGAGCTGCAGACTCCTCCGCCCCTGGGACCACTCGCTGCGATCCCCCCGGGGGGACCCTGTTACTGCAAAAGTCCTTCTCGCTGGTCACACACTCCCAGGGGTAATAACCGTCTCTCTCCCACTCTTCAGCAGGCCTGGTTCCCGTCCATCCCCCTTCGTTTTACTGCTCCCCAGTCACTTACTGCAGGAAGCGCCGTCCACGGGGTGCAGTAGATCCCACCGCTGCCACCAGTTGTCACGGAGTATTGGGGAACTCAGGGCCCTGCACCCCCGGCTTCCTGCGATTCACCATGACTCTCAGCCAGCCAGTAAAGCAGAAGGTTTATTTGGATGACAGGAATACAGTCCAAGACAGGTCTTGCAGGCACAGACAACAGGGCCCCCCTCAGTTAGGTCCAGCTTGGGGTCCCAGGGCATGCCAGCCCACCCCCTTGGGGGGTCAGAGCCATCTCTCCCTCCCAGCCATCTCTCCAGCCTCCTTCCAGCCTGCTTCCAGCCCTCTCCCTTCAGCGACCCCTCCCACCGCCTTTGTTCAGTTTCCCGGGCCCCGGAGTCATCTGACCTCCAACCCCCTCCTGGGTTCTCATGTTACAAGCTCAGGTATGTTCCCTTGGGCCGGCTCCCATCCCCCGATGCAGACCATCCTAGTCACACTCCCCTGTCAGCATTCACACACCCCAGCAAGAACAGTCCCAGTTCGTCACATGCAGCTTTACATCATTGCACCTCAAATCAGAATTTGGCCCGCCATAACAGTGAATCAAACATCCAGGTGCTGCACATATTAAAGCAAAGTGCTGCCCTCCTTCCTTAAAACTCTCTTCTGCAAAAACAGCTACAAAACACTCAACCCCAATAAATCAACTGAGGAGCTGAGACCACTGCCCATCATGCTGACCAGTTCCCTTGTGCTCCCGCATCTGTCTGTATTTATCTGCTGTCTCTTCTCTTGAAAGCTCTCTGGGGCAAGGAGTGTCTTTTTGTTCTGTGTTTCGAAAGCACCTAGTACAATGGGATCCTGGTCCAGGACTGGAGCCTCTAGCTATAAAAATAATAAATAATCTTTGAGTATTTACTTATACACCTGTGACGAACTGGGACTGTTCTTACTGTGGTCTGTGAATGTTGACAGGGGAGTGTGGCTGGGATAGTCTGCATTGGGGGATGGGAGTCTGCCCGAGGGCGCATACCTGAGCGTGTGGCATGAGAGCCCAGGGAGGGGTTGGAAGCCAGGTGACACCTTGGCCCGGGAAACTGAACAAAGGCTGTGGGAGGGGTCGCTGAAGGCAGAGTGCTGGAAGCGGGCTGGAGAGATGGCTGGGAGGCAGAGATGGCTCTGACCCCCCAAAGGGGGGTGGGCTGGGATGCCCTGGGACCCCAAGCTGGACCTAACTGAGGGGGGCCCTGTTGTCTGTGCCTGCAAGACCTGTCTTGGCCTGTATTTCTGTCATCCAAATAAACCTTCTGCTTTACTGGCTGGCTGAGAGTCATGGTGAATCGCAGGAAGCCGGGGGTGCAGGGCCCTGAGTCCCCCAATACTCCGTGACAACTGGTGGCAGCGGCGGGATCTACTGCACCCCGTGGACGGCGCTTCCTGCAGTAAGTGACTGGGGAGCAGTAAAACGAAGGGGGATTGACGGGGACCAGGCATGCTGAAGAGTGAGAGAGAGACGGTTATTACCCCTGGGAGTGTGTGACCAGCGAGAAGGACTTTTACAGTAACAGGGTTTCCCGGGGGGATCGCAGCGAGTGGTCCCAGGGGCGGAGGAGTCTGCAGCTCGACCCTGGCAGAGAGGTGGTGACCTCGAGAAGGGCTGGCACACTAGGGGTCCCCCTGGGAACTGTGGGGAGCTGTGAGCACACAGGCCGGTGAGTGGCCAGCAGGAAGATGTATGCCAAGCGGCTTAAGAGCGACCTGGTGGAGCTGTGCAAGCAGAGGGGGCTGTGCATTGGGAGGCTCACCAAAGCACAGCTCATTGCCCGGCTGGAGGCGGAAGATCGCGCGAATGAACTGATCCCTGTGTCTCAGGGAAGCAGCCTGGCAAATGCAGCGCAGGCACCAGTGTCTGTCCCAGCTGGGAGTGGTCAGCCGGCTGCTGAGGGCTTCCCGAGACCCCTCCTTCCTATGCCTAGGGGAAGGGTGGGGAGGAGCCCAGCAAATACCGAAGGCGCCGTGACCCTCCCGGCCAGCAGGGGATCCTCCCGGTGAAGCTCGCCGGCCAGCAGAGGATCCTCCCGGCGACGTTCGGCATCCGTGGAGCGGAATTGGCTGGAATGGGAGAAAGAGCTAAAACTGAGAGAGCTGGAGGATCGTGAACAACAGAGACAGCGTCAGCATGAACGGGAGGAGAAAGAGAGACAGAGACAGCATGAACGGGAGGAGAAAGAGAGACAGAGACAGCATGAAGAGAGACAGCATCAGCATGAACGGGAGGAGAAAGAGAGACAGAGACAGCATGAACTGGAACTGGCGAGATTGAAGGGCAGCGAACCCCCGGCTGCGGTGAGTGAGGGGGGGCCCAGGACTGCACGGAGCTTTGATAAGTGCATCCTGGCCCCACGCAAGGAGGGGGAAGACATGGATGACTTCCTGGAGGCCTTTGAGACGGCCTGCGAGCTGCACCGGGTTGATCCCGCGGACAGACTCCGGGTCCTTACCCCCTTACTGGACCCCAAAGCCGTGGCATTGTACCGCCAACTGGGAGAGGCAGAGAAAGGGGACTACGAACTATTCAAAAAGGCCCTGCTACGTGAGTTTGGGCTGACTCCTGAGATGTACCGGGAAAGGTTCCGGAGTCAGGATAAAACCCCTGAGATCTCATATCTGCAACTAGCCGTCCGCATGGAAAGATACGCCAGCAAGTGGGCTGATGGGGCCCAGACGAAGGAGGACCTGATTAAACTGCTGGTACTGGAGCAACTGTATGAGTGGTGCCCATCCGACCTGAGGCTGTGGTTGGTGGACAGAAAGCCAGAGAACCCGCGACACGCAGGGCAGCTGGCCGATGAGTTTGTAAAGAGCCGGTCAGGGGGTGGCAGGGAGGAGCCCCAAAGGAACAGGCCCGCCGCGATGCAGAGAGAGAGTCACCCTGGGACCTCCCAAAGGGGGAATATGGGGAATCCCCTCCCACGGGGAATGCCCAGCGTCAGGGACAACCGACCGGCTCGAGGGGACCCACGGGACATGAGCTGCTATTACTGCGGCTGAAGAGGCCACGTTCGGGCCCAGTGCCCCAAGCTCAAGGACAGACTGAGCAGACCGAACCCGCACCGGGTTAACTTGGTAGAGGCCCAGACGGACGAGGGGCAGGCTTCTCACGCAAGAGGGGCTGGCAGCTTATCAACTGCTCAAGAGAGAGAAGGGCTCCAGGCCAGCTCCTCTAGGGAGCTGGATGCTCCAGACTCAGGGTTTTTGGTTTATATGGTAGGCGCGGGGCTGTCCCTCCGGAGAGAGTACCTTGTTCCCCTGGAGGTGGATGGGAGGAAGGTCAATGGATACTGGGATACGGGCGCAGAGGTGACGCTGGCCCGGCCCAAGGTGGTGGCCCCAGATCAGGTGGTGCCCAACACCTACCTGACCCTGACGGGGGTGGGCAGAACACCAGTCAAAGTGCCCGTGGCAAGGGTACACCTGAAGTGGGGGGCCAAGGAGGGCCCCAAGGATGTGGGGGTACACCCGTATTTGCCCACTGAGGTATTGATGGGGGGGGACCTGGAGAACTGGCCAAGCAACCCCCAAAGGGCACTGGTTGTGACCCGCAGTCAGGGCCGGCGAGGGGCACTGCGCCCTGGCCTTGGGGGGCGTGCCTTGCCTGAGGCGCAGGACCCTAACCTGGTGGGGAGGAAACGCCCAGGGACACGGCTCAGGGAGGCTGCAGCTTCAGACCCAGCGGGCGAGAAAGAGCAGGTGGCCATCCCTGTCCCAGCTGCTGAGTTCCAGGCCGAGTTGCAGAAGATAAGGGACCTGGCCGACCTCAATGTGGTACAGACCAGGGTCGAGCTGCAGACTCCTCCGCCCCTGGGACCACTCGCTGCGATCCCCCCGGGAAACCCTGTTACTGTAAAAGTCCTTCTCGCTGGTCACACACTCCCAGGGGTAATAACCGTCTCTCTCTCACTCTTCAGCATGCCTGGTCCCCGTCAATCCCCCTTCGTTTTACTGCTCCCCAGTCACTTACTGCAGGAAGCGCCGTCCACGGGGTGCAGTAGATCCCGCCGCTGCCACCAGTTGTCACGGAGTATTGGGGGACTCAGGGCCCTGCACCCCCGGCTTCCTGCGATTCACCATGACTCTCAGCCAGCCAGTAAAGCAGAAGGTTTATTTGGATGACAGAAATACAGGCCAAGACAGGTCTTGCAGGCACAGACAACAGGGCCCCCCTCAGTTAGGTCCAGCTTGGGGTCCCAGGGCATCCCAGCCCACCCCCCTTTGGGGGGTCAGAGCCATCTCTGCCTCCCAGCCATCTCTCCAGCCCGCTTCCAGCACTCTGCCTTCAGCGACCCCTCCCACAGCCTTTGTTCAGTTTCCCGGGCCAAGGTGTCACCTGGCTTCCAACCCCTCCCTGGGCTCTCATGCCACACGCTCAGGTATGCGCCCTCGGGCAGACTCCCATCCCCCAATGCAGACTATCCCAGCCACACTCCCCTGTCAACATTCACAGACCACAGTAAGAACAGTCCCAGTTCGTCACAACACCCCAAAGGAACATTCATTAAATGAATCACTGATGTAACAATCTGCATGTCCTTGCAAAATCTATTCCTTCTGTAACCCAGACAAGTCCATCATTCATGTAACTATAGCTATAGTTAACTTTACTTATCAATTACAAACCTGCTTGAGACAGGAGATTTGAGAGGATCACAGCCCTAGCAGGGATGATGGGGGTTTTGTTTTCTCCAAGGCAATTATACACAGAAAACTGAGCATCCAGCCCAATGGCACCATCCCCAGTCTCACGTTCCCTCAATGCTACCCCTACCCCCCAGGCAAAGGGTTTTGGCTGTGTCTGGTCTGCAATTAAGTGTATTACAAATATTTTATACACATTTTTGTCTTCCCTGAATCACTAGCAGCAATTTAGAAGAGGGAAGCTGCTAACAGTCCTGGCCTGGCGTTTTTTTAAGGTATGCTGGTGTTGCCACTGCTTACTTCTTTGTCATTTAGCAGATAGTGAACCACAAATCACAAACCACAAAAAGGAAAAAACAAAAGCTCAGCAGCCGTGTCTGCACAAAGGTGTGAAAATAATACTAGTATGCCTGCTCTGCAGCTTTCCTGCTGAGTGCCTGCTACTGGAGCGGAGGCCTCAACAGGTGCGAAGATGAGATGATTACAAGCCACATATCGATAAAGTAAAAACATTTCACACTCTGAGGTTAGAGTCGGCGCTTCTGACTCTGCTGCCAGCAGCGTTCCCATTATTAGTGAGTTCTAGCACTGGGAGATGGCGCTTTTTGGCAGTTGAGTAAAGCCAGCCCACGCTTTGTGTCAGGGCTCATCTTAGACACTGTCAACCCGAAAATTACATAGCTACCTCAATATTGATACCTACTCAAGCTACCAGTAGCAGCTGCAACCCTCAAAACTGAAAGGAGTTTATTTTACATTGTGACTGCCCATTTCTTTCTAAAAGCTCTGCTCTCACTCAACCACAGTTATTGGGCTGCATGTAGCCTGTGACGCTCTGGCCTGGGTTATGATGGACTACTGATTAGATCAGCAGAATGGTCCCTTCTGGCCTTCAAATCTAGGGGACATTATTTCTGTAGATTTTTGGTCTACTCTTTTGCCCATGGCCCATCTGTTAGTTTAATTTACTTTCTTTCAGACCCTGTAAACCACCAATGCAGTGCAGACTGGACGCCTCTCCCCCACTCAATACAGTGCCGTCATTGCCCTCTGGTTTATTGTCCTTCAGTCCACATAACACCTCAAGACTGGACATCTTTATAAAAGCATATTGCACCACAGCCACAAGCGTGCAGGATGCAGGAATCATTGGGTGCGAGTCACTGGGCTGGGCAGTGCATGAAGTCAGATTAGATGATGCTAATGGTCCTGTCTGGTCTTAATATCTGTGCAGGAGCAGTTTCCAAACCCGTCTGACTCATTTTGACAGTTGAAATTTCCTGAAACACTATTCACATGAAGATTTCTACATTTTGAGACCAGAAGGGATCGTACAACCATCTAGGATGATCTCCTTTGTAACCCAGCCCAGAGAACCCCACCCAGCACCTTCTGCAACCAGTCCAATAATTCATGGTTTAACTCAAATGTGTCTTGTAGCAAGAGACATCAATCTGGATTTAGAAACTGTGAGTGTTGCAGAATCCACCACCGACCTGGATAATAACTGAAGTGCTTTATTATCCTCCCTGTTAACAATCTGCATTTCATTTCCACTTTCCTCTTTGCTGATTTTAACTTCTGGCTGTGATGTCTCAAGTTGCCTTTGTCTGGGAGAGTAAAGAGCCCTCTGCTCTCCCCATGTCAGTACTTATAGATGGGGATAAAGTCAGCTTTGAACCATCTCACTGAAAAACTAGATGATAACCTACTGTTTTATACCTCATCTGTAAACTCCTGGGGCAAGGGCTGTTTTTTAGGAGGGGGAGGAAGTGCATACCATAATAGGACCCTGACTTCTGTTTCCTGCTGCTAAGCACTACTATTAGTCAAATTAATAACAACTGTGCTGAGAGGTGTGGTCCCAAGACCTTGAATCATCACTCTCATTATGAGATTTATTACAATCCCAAGAGATGTCGGTAGCATGTTCTCTTCAGTCACTAATGCTTAATTCATACCATTGCCTCCGATTCACTATCCCCGGGCAAGGGACAGAAGTAATAGCATATTAAACAGTTTGGGCCAAGTCCTGCCTTTTCAGCACAGCCATGAGACAGTGTGTGTGTGGGGGGGGGGGGGACTGCACCACTCTACAAGAGAAGGCAGGGTTAGGGTTAGGGCGGGGGCAGTCCCTGTAGTCAGGAATGTGCAGTGACTGCAAATGTGGCTGTGCAAGGCAGAGACAGGCTCAGGGCGGGAGGTGGTAGTAGTGAAGGCTCCTTCCTCCTTCTGCTCCTTCTCCCCACAAACTAACTAAGAGCAGCTACACTCCGTCCCCGGACTAGCCTTTGTGCAAGGCTGGACAATGCGGGAGGTTCCTCATCTATTTGTAAGGGCTGTCTGCAGGCATCTGTGCAGAAGTTTAGGATGAAGATTGGGAAATATCCCCTGGCAGCAAGAGGTATCAGGCTGGCAGCAGGGAGTTCTGGGAGCTTCATTGCTTTGGACACTTGAACAAAACACTAATAAATCTACATGAAGGAACAATCCTTCACTGCTCCCTGGGAGACTACTTAGAAGGGATCCAACAGCTACCTCCCAAGATCTTGTGCTTCTACAACTCACACAAAGAGGTTATATTCAGTCAATCACTCTGCCCCCGCACCACACATTTCAAACAGAAAGTGCCATGGGTAGCGTGCATGTTCCATTAGCCCTGGAAACACCATCATGACAGCTGGGGAATGCTAACTCTCAAGCAATAGTCATGGTGCCACTGGCTCCTGGAAACCTAGTGAACAACTTCACTAGAGGGGCACTTAGAGCGGTGATTTAGTTAGTCACCCAGCAACAATTACACAGCTGACTAAGGAAGAGAAACCTGTGCTTCACAGAAATGGCGTTTCATTTCCCTTCAAATTAAGAGTTTTATCCTGTTGATAAATTATATAGTCAACTGCTTGACCACACCTTGGTTCGTTATGAAATATATTCAAGAGACCAAATAACCAATGTTAGCCAAGTTTACTGCTATAAGTCAATAATAATAATAAAGTATAGGAAAAAGGTTCAGTACGATACCAGTTTCTGAGGAGCTGTCCCATGCAGCATTGTTACATTCACGTTACACAGAAGGGGTGGTCCCAAAGTTATGTCCCTAAAGCCATCTGCTTATACTCTACCTGTTTATAAGAACAAGAAACGGTGTAAGTCAATTGAAATAACATTTTACAAATCAGATTTCTAGCTTGTTTTTCTGGTACCATGGTGAACAACATATCACTGTGTTCTGAACATTTGCATTCCAAAACCCAAGGGGTGTAAGGGCACATCCTGGGTTTGTGTGAAGGTAGAGCAATCCTATGCCTTGTCCTCTTCCTTTGCGACATTCTAGTACTGGCCTGGGAAAAGAACTCCCCAGCTGTTGCTATGATAAAATAATCATATGTCCTAATCCTGTCATCTTTCCTATCTATTTAAGATAAAATTTACTTCAGCTAATTCAAGGGATTATGGGACACTTAGCATAAGTAAACAGGATTATTAATGAACTTGTAGTCCAGTTTAGGCTCTATAACTGCTATAAATTGTGATTCATGCTATTTGTACTTAATGCATACTAATATGTATAGATGTGGATAATACACATTTTATATAGATATAAAAGTGTATTATTCACACCTATACATATTAGCCCAATTGGCCCCAGCACCGGGCCGAGCCGCCGGCCCCCGCTCTCCTGAAGGCCCTCTCCTGCCTGAGCCGCTGGCCCCCACCGCCAGCACCGGGCCGAGCCGCCGACCCCCCAAGTGCCTGGCCGGCCCAGCGCCGTGTCAGACCCACTCCTGCCAGCCCCTGCCTCCCCCGGACAAGCTGCTGGCCACCAATGCAGGGCCAAGCCACCAGCCTCCCGAGGGCCAGGCCGGCCCCACGAGCCACCAGCCCCTCCCGGCCCTGAAGGCCCTCTCCTGGCAGAGCCGCTGCTCCCCCGCCCCCCAGCACTGAGAGCACTCGCTCCTCCTGCTCTTGAAGGCCACCCACCCCGTCGAGCCGAGCCACCAGCCTCAGAGCTCCCGGCTGAGCCGCCTCACTCCACCAGCTGCTGGCTCTCCCCGTCCCAAGGAGGAGGGACATGGCAAGCCGCGGGGATCGGGAGGCAGAGTGCAGGAGGCAGTGGGAGTCTCGTGGAAGGGGCAGGGCCACTGCGGCAGCGGGTCAGCGGCAGCGCCAGGGCAGGCTAAGGCTAAACCTTCCCTGGCCTATTAGACCCACCAACCATGGACGCATCCCTAGGAAAGGCCCAACATGCATTGTATGGAATTCAATTTATGACAAATTTAGGCCCCAATCCTGCAAACACTGATCCACATATTTCACTTTATGCACATGACCACCATCCGCTCCAATCAAATGCACTGGAACATTCATGGGTGCAGCAGGGTCTGCTTAATTCGTGGCTTTGCCATTCTCCAGACTGACATCTGCCTCTTCAGTCTCTTTTCTCTCTGTAATGGAACACTAGACTGTATTATACGTTTCTGCCACTCTGTGGCACTATACCTGGCAGAGCACTAAAGAATCTTATGATGAACACATTTGGTGTGTGTATAAGCAATTTCTGTGGCCAGTCCATAGCTGGTACAGCAGTATATGCTACACCAAGCCATGATCTATGGTTTTGGCCTCTCTTGCTCAGTGGGGGTCCAGAAACATGACCCCATTTGGTAAATCTGGGTACACCTCTGAGTTTGTCACATCATCTCACACCCCAGAGTTGCCTCTTCTGCACCTGGCAAAAAAGTTTCACCAAGTGGCAGAGAAACCAGCTTAAAGCAAACGAGTATCTCGTTCCCCTCCCAGCCAGGTCAGGAAAAGAGAACTGCTTCCCCAGCCTAGGCAGATCTTGCTCAACCAGGAGCAAAGTTTAATTGTCATTAGTTAGTCTCTAAGGTGCCACAAGTACTCCTGTTCTTCTTTTTGCGGATACAGACTAACACGGCTGCTACTCTGAAAACTGTCATTCGTGACACTAAACAACTGGGAGCTTACGTGGGTTCCATGAGTGAGGTCCAAACTCTGCTCTTGATGAAGTGAATGGGGTTACAGAGCGGATGGACTGATTTAAATCACTGCATTTAATCTTATTTTGCATTTGTACTTTTAGTTATTTTCCTTAAAAAGTCATCGATTGGTAACCATTAAAATATGTTGATTTCCAAGTAAATATAGCCTTTTCATTAAATTTAATACTTCTTTGGGGGCTGATAGTCTAAGCCATACAATGCCCAGGTGACGTTGCAAGTCTGGAAATAGGGCAAAGAAATAAAGCCAAACCCAGTGTGTTCCGATAACCTGGCAGCTGAGGTCTGGTGCATTGGACTCCACTGGATTACATCAGGCCCCGCCCAGCCGTCCCTCCCCACTGTAGGGGGCATTGCCAAAGCATGCTGCATTTTGGCAATCCCCAGCCAGCGTAACAGTTCATAGGCTACTCTAGACCAGCCGTTCTCAAACTGGGATCCGTGGAGCCAAGGGTACTCCAGTGGGTCCGCGAGTCATGTCTGGGGCCACCGGCCCTGCTGATCAACTCCTCCCTATTGGGGGTTGGGGAGGGGGTGAGAGCTCCGGCTGGGGATGCGGGCTTGGGGGTGGGATCAGAAATGAGGAGTTCAGGGTGAGGGTGGGGGCTCCAGGCTAGGGCAGGGGTGCAGGGGGAGTGAGGGCTCCGGCTAGAGGTGCAGGTGGTGGGGTAGGGCTGGGGATAAGGGATTTCGGGTGCAGGAGGGTGCTCTGGGGTGGGACCGAGGGGTTCGGAGGGTGGGAAAGGGATCGGGGTGTTGGAGCGCAGGAGGAGGTCAGGGGTGCAGGCTCTGTGCGGCGCTTACCTCAAGCAGCTCCAGGAAGAAGCAGCATGTCCCCCCTCCAGCTCCTATGCAGAGGCACGGTGCTGGCCAGGTAGCTCTGCGCACTGCCCTGTCTGCAGGCACCGCCCCTGCAGCTCCCATTGCCCACGGTTCCCGGCCAATGGGAGCTGCGAGGGCAGTGCTTGGGACTGGGGCAGCATGTGGAGCCCCCTGGCTATCCCTACACGTAGGAGCCGGAGGGGGGGACATGCCTCTGCTTCCGGTAGCCGTGGGCCATAGTGTGGATGTCCCAGACCCTGCTCTCCAGCGGGAGCTCGAGGGCTGGATTAAAACATCTGACAGGCGGGATGCAGCCCATGGGCCGTAGTTTGCCTTCCCCAATCTAATCTGACCTTTTGCACATTGCAGGCCACAGAACCTCACCCACCCACTCCTGTAATAAAACCATAACCTCTGGCTGAGTTACTGAAGTCCTCAAATCATGATTTAAAGACTTCAAGTTACAGAGAATCCACCATTTACACTAATTTAAACCCGCAAGTGACCTGTGCCCCATGCTGCAGAGGAAGGCAAAAAAAAAAACAGGGTCTCTGCCAATCTGACCTGGGGGGGAAATTCCTTCCCAACCCCAAATATGGCAATCAGTTAGACCCTGAGCATGTGGGCAAGACCTACTAGCCAGACACCTGGGAAAAAATTCTCTGTAGTAACTCAGAGCCCTCCCCATCTAGTGTCCCATCACCAGACACTGGAGATATTTCTGCTAGCAGTCGTAGATCAGTTACATGCCATTGTTGGCAACCTCATCATACCATCCTCTCCATAAACTTATCAAGCTCAGTCTGAAGCCAGTTAGGTTTTTTGCCCCTACTGCTCCCCTTGGAAGACTGTTCCAGAACTTCACGCCTCTGATGGTTAGAAACCTTCGTCTAATTTCAAGCCTAAACTTGGTGATGACCGGTTTATATCCATTTGTTCTTGTGTCTACATTGGCACATAACTTAAATAACTCCTCTCTGACCCTGGTATTTATCCCTCTGATGTATTTATAGAGAGCAATCATATCTGCCCTCAGCCTTCATTTGGTTAGGCTAAACAAGCCAAGCTCTTTGAATCTCCTCTCATAAGGTAGGTTTTCCATTCCTCGGATCATCCTAGTAGCCACTTCTCTGCACCTGTTCCAGTTTGAGTTAATTTTTTCTTAAATATGGGAGATCAGAATTGCACACAGTATTCCACATGAGGTCTTACCAGAGCCTTGTATAACAGTACTAACACTTCCCTGTCTCTCCTGGAAATACCTCACCTGATGCATCATAGGACTGCATTAGCCTTTTTCACAGCCACATCACATTGGTGGCTCATAGTCATCCTGTGATCAACCAATACACCTAGGTCTTTCTCCTCCTCTGTCACTTCCAACTGATATATCCCCATCTTATAGCAAAAATTCTTGTTGTTAATCCCTAAATGAATGACCTTGTGCTTTGCACTACTAAATTTCATCTCATTTCGATTACTCTAGTTTACAAGATTGTCCAGATCATCTTGCATGACATTCTGGTCCTCCTCCATATTGGCAATACCTCCTAACTTTGTGTCCTCTGCAAATTTTATTAGCACACTCCCACTTTTTGTGCAAAGATCAGTAATAAAAATGTTAAAGAAGATTGGTCCCAAGACTGATCCCTGAGGAACTCCACGGGTTACCTCCCTCCAGTTCACCTTTCAGTATGCCCCATTGTAGTCTCCCCTTTAACCAGTTTCTTATCCACCTTTCAAGTCTCATATTAATCCCCATCTTCTCAATTTACCTAATAATTTCCCATGTGGAACTGTACCAAATGCCTTACTGAAATCCAGGGAGTTTAGATTTACTTCATCTGTTTTGTCTAAAAAAATCAGTTATCTTCTCAAAGAAGGAGATCAGATTGGTCTGGCACAATCTACCTTTTGTAAAACCATGTTGTAATTTTATCCCTATTACCATTCACCCCTATGTCCTTAACTATTTTCTCTTTCAAAATTTGTTCCAAAACCTTGCATACAATTGAGGTCAAACTAACAGACATGTAGTTTCCCGGATCACGCTTTTCCCCTTTTTTAAAAATTAGGAACTATCTTAGCTCTTCTCCAGTCATAGGGTATAACCTCTGGGTTTACAGATTCATTAAAAATCCTTGCTGTATCCCATGTTATAAGATAGTATTTAAGGATTTGCTCTGTAACTGTAAATCACCAGGCAGGAAAGAATCATTAACAACTGTAAAATATTAGTTTGCCACAGGAGGTGTTGTTTCCTGCTCAACGTGTGACCCTCTGTACCTCAAAGTAGTACCCTGGAACCCCCATATTCACCAATGTCATATGATTATGATATGTTTTGTACAATACATGCTTTGTGAGGTATCATTTTAAAAGTCTTGATCTATTGAACCTTAATATCCCGGTGAATTGTATGTGCTATCATTGTATGTAAAGTCATGAAGTATTGCTACTTGTGTTACTAAAATATGTTGTGAGGTTGGGAGATGCCCACAGCTGGCCTTTCAGGAACGACAAAGGGGCAACCATCACTGGTCAGACAGGTGTTGATGATATCATCACTTGGCCCCTCTCCCCCCCCCCCCCCCAATCTCAACACCTGGAAGATTGTCTGGAAGACAAAGACTTTGAACTAGAGAGATTGGTCCCAGGCTGGAAGGCAGTTCGGTCTAAGGCCCTGTCTACACTGGCAAGTTGTGTGCAGTAAAGCAGCTCTGAGCACTGTAACTCCTGAGATGTACACACTGCCAAGCCACTTAGTGCGCAGAAACTGTGTAGAGGCAGCGCTCTAAAAAACCACCCCAACGAGAGGCGTACAGCTTTCTGAACCGGGGCTACAGTGCTGCGGTGCCAGTGTAGACACCGTGGTGATTACAGAGCTGCAATTGGCCTCCGGGAAATGTCCCACAATGCCTGTTCTCACCTCTCTGACCATCGGTTTGAACTCTACTGCCCTGCTCTCTCTTGTGGCTTATGTGTGCTTGCCTGGGGTCAGCCAGTTAGTGACACTGGTTAGTAACACCAGTTAGTGTGAGTACTGGCTGTGTTTTAAAGCACTGAAACAGTGTTGTCTGTGTTGCAAACAATACAGCTTAAGAACATAAGAACATAAGAATGGCCGTACCGGGTCAGACCAAAGGTCCATCTAGCCCAGTATCCTGTCTACTGACAGTGGCCAATGCCAGGTGCCCCAGAGGGAGTGGACCAACAGGCAATGATCAAGTGATCTCTCTCCTGACATCCATCTCCATCCTCTGACAAACAGAGGCTAGGGACACCATTCCTTACCCAGCCTGTCTAATAGCCATTAATGGACTTAACCTCCATGAATTTATCCAGTTCTCTTTTAAACGCTGTTATAGTCCTAGCCTTCACAACCTCCTCAGGTAAGGACTTCCACAAGTTGACTGTGCGCTGCGTGAAGAAGAACTTCCTTGTATTTGTTTTAAACCTGCTGCCTATTAAATTCATTTGGTGACCCCTAGTTCTTGTATTATGGGAATAAGTAAATAACTTTTCCTTATCCACTTTCTCCACATCACTCGTGATTTTATATACCTCTATCATATCCCCCCTTAGTCTCCTCTTTTCCAAGCTGAAGAGTCCTAACCTCTTTAATCTCTCCTCATATGGGACCAGTTCCAAACCCCTAATCATTTTAGTTGCCCTTTTCTGAACCTTTTCTAGTGCTAGTATATCTTTTTTTAGATGAGGAGACCACATCTGTATGCAGTATTCGAGATGTGGGCGTACCATCGATTTATATAAGGGCAATAATATATTCTCAGTCTTATTCTCTATCCCTTTTTTAATGATCCCTAACATCCTGTTTGCTTTTTTGACCACCTCTGCACACTGCGTGGACATCTTCAGAGAACTATCCACGATGACTCCAAGATCTTTTTCCTGACTTGTTGTAGCTAAATTAGCCCCCATCATATTGTATGTATAGTTGGGGTTATTTTTTCCAATGTGCATTACTTTACATTTATCCACATTAAATTTCATTTGCCATTTTGTTGCTCAATCACTTAGTTTTGTGAGATCTTTTTGAAGTTCATCATAGTCTGCTTTGGTCTTAACTATCTTGAGCAGTTTAGTATCATCTGCAAACTTTGCCACCTCACTGTTTACCCCTTTCTCCAGATCATTTATAAATAAGTTGAATAGGATCGGTCCAAGCACTGACCCTTGGGGAACACCACTAGTTACCCCTCTCCATTCTGAGAATTAACCATTAATTCCTACCCTTTGTTCCTGGTCTTTTAACCAGGTCTCAATCCATGGAAGGACCTTCCCTTTTATCCCATGACAACTTAATTTACATAAGAGCCTTTGGTGAGGGACCTTGTCAAAGGCTTTCTGGAAATCTAAGTACACTATGTCCACTGGATCCTCCTGGTCCACATGTTTGTTGACCCCTTCAAAGAACTCTAATAGATTAGTAAGACACGATTTCCCTTTACAGAAATCATGTTGACTATTGCTCAACACTTTATGTTTTTCTACATGTCTGACAATTTTATTCTTAACTATTGTTTCGACTAATTTGCCTGGTACCGACGTTAGACTTACCGGTCTGTAATTGCCTGGATCACCTCTAGAGCCCTTTTTAAATATTGATGTTACATTAGCTAACTTCCAGTCATTGGATACAGAAGCCGATTTAAAGGATATGGAAAGTTAACCCACTCCCCATATTGCCCATGGGATCCTTCTGGCTACCTCAGATTTCTAGCCAGAGGGCTGGGGAGGGAGAAAAGCTATTGGACACCAGAGGTGTCTTCAAAAGTGGGTGTGCTTGTCCTGGTTTGTTGCTCCAAAGCTCTGTATAGAAGTTATTTTACTGGAAGGGTGTATATGGCATACATTGAATAATAAGACTAATGTACTGTATAATGTCAATGTGTATGTGTTCATTGTTGGGAAAAGGTGTATGAATGAAGAGTGGAAGTTTCCTTTGTAGGTTAAAAGAAGCCAAGAAGGGAAAAAGGAAAAAGAACAGAATGAGTTAACTGAAAAAAATAGCTAGCAAGCTCAGTCCAAAGATAGACACTGGCCCAATCCAAGGACACTGCCCACAGCTAAGACTTGGCTGACAGCCAAGAAAAGGGGGGCCTGAATGTGCCCAAGCAACTATGAGATCTGCAAAACATTGCCAGGCATTAATGAAATGTGTTCGGTTTCTTTTCTCACAGATAAAAGAAGTGCTACCCAAAGACCCTAGCAGCCCTGCCGTTCATTGAAACAAGGAGACTGAGTCTATGTAAAGTCCATCAACGAAAGACTGCTTTGGCTCTACACTGGAAAGGCCCTTTCCAAGTCCTGTTAACCACCAACACTGCTGTGAAGTGCCAAGGACTACCTGCCTGGACCCATGCTTCTGACTGTAAAAAGACCTCTCCACCTCGGGAGGACTCTCCGACTGATGATAAGCCTATTTCTCCTTCTAGCTCTGCTGTGCCTTCTGGACAGCAAGAAAAAGAAGAAAAAAAAGACAAGGTGAAGTGCTAGTAACCTCTCCCTTGTCCACTGACAGACCTACTGTGCCTTTGGATTTTTCTAGAAGAAGCAAAACCATTACAGGGTGATGTGCTAGTAACCTCTCCCCTGTATGATGCTAAACCACACTGTTTCAGGAAAAGAGAAGAAGGAACACTTGCTTCATTGAAACCACAAAGTCCAGGGATTCCTGACTACAAGAGACATTAAGAACTGACCCTGGTGAAGAAACAAAGAATTATACACTGGCAGGAAGAAACTTGTGGGACCCATGCTTGGGAACGTGGTATTGATTGGATTTGGGGGTTTATTCTACAGGCTGCGCCCTGTGTTTTGGATAAGTCCTTCAGCATGTATTGCACTCCCTAATTGGATTTTAAATGATAAGTACCAAAGGCACCTTGTTGCCATTGCCCCTGCCATCTCCTCCATTACACTATTACCCCTATAACACATCCAAATACAGACAATGCCATATATTTGATAAAACCAGTGACTAAGGCCTTCACACTTTAGTGATTTATTTAAATATTGTTTAAAAAATATTTGTAAGGTTCAGGGTATCCCATATAAGTGAACAATTGAATGGATCAGTGGAGATAAAAGTATATGATATCACTACCAGTGAACCCCAAGAATCTGTAATTGCAATTGATGGGTTCTATAGCGAATGTTCCTGAAATTTGCACTGTGTTAAATGAGAGAGGCCCTTATTGTTATTTGGTCACCCAATTAGTGAACAGTTTGGAATATTTTTAAGAACCAAGAACATGATGAGAAATTGGGGCAACTAGAGAAGGCCATTGGCCTTGTTTCTGGAGCACAACTAACCCAGGTACAGGCTGGAGTTGGTGAGTTACATGTTATTTCCGCCTTTAGTTCTATGATCCAGAAGTTGCTGACAGAGATGGTATTGAATATCGCTGAGGCTGGGAAGGCATTGCAGTGGCATCTAGCATGTTCAGAAATTCAGGATTTCCTGAATGACCAGCTAATGGCCATTTGGAATGATCTTGAGCATCAGGCTTGGCCCACTGCCCTTACAGACACATCAGAAGTGCCATCTGATCTGTGGCCATGGAGACATACTTGGAGACTTTCTGGGTGGAAGTGCAGACGTTCTCAGTGCTCCTTCCAAGCATATGGACCGGATGGCGGGGTGTGGACTCCCACATACCGAATCCTGCCAGGTCCATGGGGAGGATGCATGTGGGATTGGGTAATTCACCGAGACATCTGGGAAATTAGACCTCCTGGTATGCCCAAATCGATTTTTAGTCAGTGCTCCTGGGATTACATCTGACATTTGGATGGGGTTAGGGAGTCAATGGACATTTGGCCGTTAGAACCCCCACAGCTTCAGTGTATCCATAAACTGAAGCAAGGAGCAGTTGTTATTCTTCATGACTACATTTGCTGGGAGGGTAGGGGACAAGGAACTACCCTGACAGGACACTTACTTTTTCAAGTATCAGAGGGGTAGCCATGTTAGTCTGAATCTGTAAAAAGCAACGGAGGGTCCTCTGGCACCTTTAAGACTAACAGAAGTATTGGGAGCATAAGCTTTCGTGGGTAAGAACCTCACTTCTTCAGATACAAGAAGTGAGGTTCTTACCCACGAAAGCTTATGCTCCCAATACTTCTGTTAGTCTTAAAGGTGCCACAGGACCCTCTGTTGCTTTTTACTTTTTCAAGCTAATGATAGCTGTGTGTATGTTAAAGCCACCACATTGCAAGACATATATTTTAATCTCATTACCACTGCAGGCAATCATATTATTTACTGGCCTGCAGATAGAATTTTGCAAGTAGCCCTTAGATTCCAGATACCCTTTAATTGGACTAGTTTAGTACCTGATCGATTTCAAAATTTGCTTTCACTGTTACCAGAGGTTCAGAAAGAACAGGAGTACTTGTGGCACCTTAGAGACTAACAAATTTATTAGAGCATAAGCTTTCGTGGACTACAACCCATTTCTTTGGATGCATATATGCATATATATAGTCTCTAAGGTGCCACAAGTACTCCTGTTCTTTTTAAGGATACAGACTAACACGGCTGCTACCCTGAAACCAGAGGTTCAGAAAATCTCTGAAATACAAGGGCAAATTCACATGCTTCAATATATATATATCAAGTTGAAAAGTATGCCTTTCATACAGCTTATAGAGTGTCTATTTTATGTACTAAGTATGATGTATTGTGCTTTATGACTAAAACTGTACAAAAAACCCATCATATTATTGCTATGGGAATGTTATTGCTTGTATTGCTATTGGCTAGTGTAGGAGTATGTTACTGTTGTTCTAAAGGACGTAATAATAGTAATACCTTTCATGTCCATGCTCATCATGCATTGTCATTACATCCAATCAAAACCCCTAAGGTTGAAGCATCTGATGTAGAATCTGAATTCCAAGACTTAATGCAAATAGAGATTTGAAAATGTTTGTTGTACTAGTAGTACAAAAGGGGGGGTTGTGGAAGCAGAGAAAGAACTGACAGGAAGGGGATGCAATGCATGACAGTTCGTTAGCAAGAGTCAGGCTAACTGTAACCCTAATAACGCGAGATTTGTAGAAGCGAGGAATGTGTGAGGCGAGTGGGAAAGAACTGTGTGAGAAGTTGTTGCGACCTTGTGTAGATAATATGGACTGTGGACTAAGAGTCTACATTAGTGAGCAAAACAAGATATCAGAATGACCTATGTATAAACAAAATGCAGCTGTTGCTCATTATTGTCTGTAACAAAAGGTATAAATGCTTGCTGTAATTGTTTACCTGTTGAGAGACTTGTTTAGCTCTCTCCCTCTATGCAATTGATAGAGAGAAAATAAAGCATCTGACTTGCTGTACCCAAACAAAAAGTGAGAACTGTGTTTTTCTCCGACAAAACTGAGCAGCTCCGTGCCCACCCTCCCCTGCAGCCGTTGTCACAAAACTTTTTCCCATGTGCCCCCCACACACACACCACCAACACACTCTTATCAACCTTCTGCCTCCACTCTCTACCTGCAGCATTCCACTCCTCCCTCCTCACAGTCCAGCAGTGTGGACTCCCAATACCCACTGCACTCAACACCCATCCCTCTGCAGTTTGGCCCTGCTGAAGTACAGCCCCTGCTGCATCGTACTCCAAAGGAGAAGGTTGGGTATAATCCCTGGACATACACAAATCTATAGCCATCCCGGGACCCCTCCTCCTCTTGAGACCTTCCAGTCCCGCATCCCCCCTCCCCCTCCCGGCTGATGATTGTTTTCGTTTGACTCTCTCCTCTGATTGTTGTCTTTCAATAAAATAATTGTGTTAGTTTGAAATCAATCTTTATTCTATTTAGTGAAAGCAAAAAAAGCACTGGAAAGCAACATACAATTATGTTAAGGCCCCTTCTTGCATCATGTGCACCTATCATCTCCTAGCATTACAAGCACTGCAATCCCAAGCATAGCAACAAATACTAGTGGCTTTCAGCTTCAACTTGCTGCCTCAAAGCATCCTTGATGCTTATGGCTCCGCGCTGTGCCCCTCTAATAGCCCTGGTCTCTGGCTGTTCAAACTCAGCCTCCAGGCACTGAGCCTCTGTGGTCCAGCCCTGAGTGAAGCTTTCACCCTTCCCTTCACAAATATTATGGAGTGCACAGCACACGCTACAAGCATAGGAATATTGTCATCGGCCATGTCCAGCTTTCCTTACAGGCATCACCAGCGGGCTTTTTAACGGTCAAATGCACACTCCACAGTCATTCTGCACTTGCTCAGCCTGTTGTTGAACCACTCCTTGCTGCTGTCAAGTTGCCCTGTGTATGGCTTCATGAGCCATGGCATTAAGGGATAGGCGGGGGATCACAGTGGGCATTTCGACTTCCCCTAAAGTGATCTTCTGGTCCGGTCCCGGCTTGAAGCTTCTTGAACAGGCCAGTGTTCTGAAAGATGCGTGCGTCATGCACCTGTTCAGACCAGCCTGTGTTAATGTCTGTGAAATGCCTATGGTGATTCACAAGCACCTGGAGAATCATTGAGAAATACTCCTTGCAATTAATGTACTCGGTGGCTAGGTGGTCTGGTGCCAGAATCGCCCCTCCGCAGTTAGGGAAGCCATTTGTGCAAAGCCATCCACAATCTCACGCACATTGCCCAGAGTCACGGTCTTTCAGAGCAGGATGCGATTAATGGCCCTGCACACTTCCATCAATACGACTCCAATGGTTAATCTTCCCACTCTGAACTGGTTAGCGACCGAGCGGTAGCAGTCTGGAGTAGCCAGCTTCCACAGTGCAATCACCACACGCTTCTCCAGAGACAGGGCAGCTTTCATTCTCGTGTCCTTGTGCCGCAGGGCTGGGGCGAGCTCATCACACAGTCCCATGAATGTGGCTTTCCTCATGCGAAAGTTCTGCAGTCACTGCTCGTCATCCCAGACATGCATCACGATGTGATCCCACCATTCAGTGCTTGTTTCCCGAGCCCAAAAGCGGCGTTCCACTGTGGTCAGCACCTCTGTGAATGCCACAAGCAATCTCGTGTCGTAGCTAGTATGCGTGGTGAGAACAATGTCGCACTCATCTTGCCTTTGTAGTTTAAGGAATAACTCCACTGCCACTCGTGACGTGTTGGTCAGTGCGAGCAGCATTCTGGTCAACAGCTCGGGATCCATTCCTGCAGCCAGAAAAGGGTAGGGCAGGGCGCATAGTACACAAACCATTGAAAGATGGTGCCAAATGCGGACGGAAGCACAGGGATTGCTGGGATGCAAAGCAATGCGTCACGGGGCATTAGGACAGGACCTAGGATGTCACACGACCCCTTCCGCCTTCCCACAAGTCTTAGCGGCAAAAGAGAAAGAGGTGCTCTGTGGGGATAGCTGCCCAGAGTGCACCAAGTGTGAACATGCTATTGCGCAGGCAGCTGTCAGTGTGAACACACAACAGCGGTTTTCCTTCAGCGCTCTCTGAGTGGCACTGTAACTGCCGTGCTGTAGCTTTGCAAGTGTAGACGTGCCCTAAGTATTGAGAACTGTGAGTTACCTGTAACATCTAGTAGGGTGAGAGAACGCTTGATTCAAATCTTGCTTAATCTGTAGAATTTAGGCTGTGAGTTTATTCTTATTTCTTATGTAACCAACTCTGAACTCTATGCCTGCTATTTATAATCGCTTCAAATCCATCTTTCTGTAGTTAATAAATCTGTTTCATATTTAACCTAAAACAGTGTGGTTTTGGTTGAAGTTCTTGGGGAATCTCAGCTCAGGTTAACAAGGACTATTTTACGTCCACTACTCTTTTGTAAGAGTGGGGAACCAATGAATGAGCTTGCACTGTCCAAGGAAGTCTTGAGCAGTGTAAGACGGTATATTTCTGGGGTGCAAGGCTGGGGACTGGGGTGATTTGTGGGTGCCTCTCTCTGCATGATTCATGAGTGGCTCAGGGAGCATTCATGCAATTTAGCTGGGTGTGGGGCTCCACATGCTGATGGCTGAGTGATCACAGCACCTGGAGGGGTTTTGCTGCTTATCACTGGCATAGCATTGTATTAGACAACCCAGGCTGGAGAGGTAAGTGAGCACAGTGTTCCCACAGGTCCAGGTTGTACCCCAGGGATCCCGTCACAGACACAGTCGGTGTTATCTCCTGCTCAACTAAAGAAAGCCCATCAACACCAAACAAACAATTGTGGAACATCAGAGGACAAAAGACTTTGTCGATTGCTCTCTTCCCCCCGGGCCCCATGAAGAGGAGACGCGCAACTGAATTCTTCCCAACTGCTGAATTTGCAACTTGAAGCAGAATGGGGGAAGGAACAAAAAACCCTAAACAAGGAGAAATTGTATCTTTTATGGTGCTTGGACTTTGAGGGGCAAGAATTACTAAGCATAAGCAAAAGATCCCCAGGGCTTGGCCTGGTTAGCCCTAAAAGACATATAAAGCTTGCTTATCAGAGAAGCTTCTATTACTTTTTGAAACTTAAGATTGGAATCTTGGCATATATATATACTTGTATATGGGTGGGTTTCTAGACTAGGAAGGGACACTTCTGGGGGTGAGCAGACATGTCAAGTCTCACTTGTTGGGTGAGACTCCCTCATTAGCATGCTATCTCACTCTCACCACATTCTTAAGCTTCTCTCACTCATTTTGAGTAAACATATAAAGATTTAAAATATTTTTACTCAGGTGCTGAAATGGACAACAATATATCCAGGGCCTCAGCCACGTGGCTTAGAGCTTGGAAAGCCACTTCCCAAGCTTGTGTACTGTGGTACCCATGGAAATACAGACCTGTGTTCTAGACACCCATGAGAGATAGGAGGGCTTTTGTGTGTGTGTGTGTGTGTGAATACTTGACAGTCAAAAAAAATATGAGTTTGCCCAAAAATGAGGAGGACTTGATTGAAAGTTTGTAGGTTCTGCAAAATACAGTTCAAAATTAGAACTACACTGGACAAATTCATGGCCCTTCATTGTCCTGGTAGCAGGCAAGACTTCTTCTTTCAAATATACGCTGTGTCGCTGGGAGCTGTCCTAGTTTGCTTTGCATAGAGAATTCTCACGTGCCCTAGACTTTAGTTTGAATTGGGACATTTAAGTGTTGCATGTGCAATATTAAGCAGTGTACATTTTAAAACAAACTATTAAGTGCTGGTTGGATTAAAAACCTGGACTACTGGATGTCACCAAGGACCAAAGAGGAGAGTCCCTGTGTTAAGCAATGACTAACACACCACCTGGAAAGTCTCACTCTTTGGCCTTGAATCTTACTCTTTGGAGCTGTAAATTTTACTTTTGAGGATGGCCAACCCTTGGAATCTCTGGGCCAGTGCAATTGGAATTTACATGGGCTGATGTCCATCCTATTCCTCTGTGGTGGAGCAAAAGCCGCCATGCTCCTTGACCATCAATCCAGCAATCTTCCTGAGCACTACAAATGCTATGTCCAGCACCACCTACCCAGGGGCTTGAAAGCACTTTAGCAATGCTCACAATCCACCCTGGCAGTTCTTATCCCAGGCACACTATGGCACAAGGAGCAGTGGCCCATCTCTGCCAGAGTATGTATCACACAGCAGGGCAGAAACCCCAGCTCTCTGGATGGTCACTTCTGAGCTCATCTGCATCTGTCACTGAACAGCGGAGACACTGAGAATGAGTGTGCTGCTTCCTTCCAGCCACTCCGAGAAAGAGAGACTGTGTCACTCAAACTTCAAACCCACAGATACTTGAAGTCTACGCAGAATCAAAGACCACTTCAGTTCTCTCAGAAGCCTGACACATCCAGCACTTTATGCTAGAAAGGTGCTTCATACACAACCATGGATAAATTGGTGAGTTTACATTTGATAAAATAATTGGGAAGATCTTTATTTTATTTACAAATCGGGGGGAGACAGGGGGAATATGGAGGGGCTTGTACTAGGAGAGACACTTATGTCAGAAATGTTGTGTTATGTCAAATTATCAGTAAGATTCATTCAAAAAGGTTAATTCCAAAAGTGAAAAAAATACATTTAAAATCCTTATCCTTCAGCTAAATAACAAAATATAAGCACCTAGAGTAGATAATCTAATCTAATAAAGATTTGATTACACAGACAGGTCAATTAAGTGTTGGAATTAAAATTTGAAAATATCCCAAACTGAGGTTATTACAAAAGTGAATAAATGTAGAAATCCTTTTAAACTGTGCATCCTTGGCGTGGTTGGAAATATTAACATTCATATATAGAAGAAAAATGTTCGTAATTAATTTCATTCGTCTAAACATTAATTTTGACCAACTGATGTCTCTGAACAGAGAAGTTAAAGTGAAAGGCATAAATGTGAGTAAAAGCAAAGATTCTAACCCCACACTTGTCAGAAAGTTTCCTTTCAGGCTGAATTTTTCTATGCTTGTTAGCTCAAATCTGGGGCGATTTTTCGTTTTGTTTTGCTTTTTGAAAGTTTGAGGAAAATCCCTTTGCTGTTTCTGAATTATGAAATGAGAAATTAAATTTCTCAATCCTTCAAAAAAATGAATTTAGCTCATTCTCTGTAACTCAAAGCAGATTAACCCTGTAAAGTTCAACCACAGTGGATAAAACGACCCGTCTAGAGAGGAAATCACTTTAGCTACGGGCAGTTTGAATTGTAGATGTTCGGAACATCTGAAAGTGCCTTAACCAAGCACAGGACACAGCTTCAGTACGACTCGCCCCTGTGCTGCGAGGCAGCGCAAGGACTGCGCTTGGGGCGACGTTCATCAAAGTCAGTGAGACATCAGATTCCGATAGCACTTAGGTGCGTTTGAAAAGCGACAAGTCCAGGGGCACAAAGGGAGGCTGTGGCAGAGCTGGGAACTGAGCCCCAGGCTAGCACACCGGCACTCCTTGGCAGAGTCACCATGGACTAAAGGGCTTTGGATACAGCATCCCCATCCCCATGGGCCAAGCGTATGGGAGGACGGGTTGGGAGGGGCGCGTGTGCTGCCACCGGCCAGGTTGCAGATGAACAGAGGACTCCAGGGCTCTCAATCTGGCATCTTTCGGGAGCACTGTATTTGCATTAGTTCCTGGAGGCTGAAATGCCAGAGGCTGCATGAACGCAAAGGCTAAGGGAAGGCTTTCCCGTCGCATTGACATTGTCCACTACGGGGGGATAATAAACATTAACTGCTGGACAGGTACCAGGAGCACGAGCCATGCCAATGAGTGACAGTCCCAGTCCCAGTCCCAGCAGAACAACCTGGGCTTTTACCATCCCCGCAGCCTCCACCTTGCAGGGTATCTGCCGCAACGTTGTCCCCCTGGCGAATAGGCGTCAGACTATTATACCCAGACATGCACATTGCTCTTTAATAGCAATAAAAACAGGCATTTCTGCAAGGACACACAGCTCTGTGTATCCCAACTCGGGCAGCACCGGCATTCCTGCCAGGCAGGGTATTCCCTCTCCATCTGCTTCCAGCTCATTCTCCCGGGGAATGCTTTGTACACTCGGGACACTGGGTAAGAGACAGGGGCTGTAACCTGGGCTCGTTATCAGCCAAGAGAAACTCTCTGAAGTTATAAACACAGCACCTGGGGTTTGGGGTGACCATGCACACCCATCAGCAAGGAGAGTCAGCTAGGACTGAACTCAAACCATAGCGGGGGCGGGGGGAGCAGGACTGAGCAGCATCTCCATAGAGGCGGCAGTAAAGAGATCTGCTGATTCGGGTCAGGTATCAGGCTGTGTCGAGACAATAATAGTTAATCCAGCCCAGGGATGGTCTGCAGGGTGTCTGAAGGCTCGGGGGTCTTGCAGTTAAAGAGGGAATTTGTTGAAGGGTGTGGCGAATAAGGACATTGCCTCTATCGCTGAAACCAAATGTGCAAGTGAGGGCTCTGTGTTACGGACACAGGGTGATTTAGAGGGGAATGGAGCGTACAGTTCTGGGACGCAAAGGTCAGTGTCCTGAAGGAGGAGAGCTTGGCTACAGAGCACATCCAGGACCTGGTCCCATCATTAACAATCGCTTCCCTCAGTGACTCGGCTTTAAGAGGAAGTGTCATTCTGAGAAGTTAAATTGCTGGGATCTGAGCCATCAAAGTCAATGCAGACTTTGTTCATCCTGGGGAAGAGCACAAGGTGCTGGTTTTCACACCATGTGCCAGGGCAGCGTCTGCCCACCCTCACCAGCCGAGAGAAAAGCAAACATCTGGGGTCAGATTTTCCAAAGTGCTCTGCACCCAGCAGTTCCCAGCGGGGCAAGGGAAAAGGGAGCAGCTAGTGGGGGAAGAACTGCCATGGGAACTCTCCCCAGATCTCAACAGGAGATGGGGCAATGGGGGAGAACTCTGTCCTGCTCTCACTGGGGTACTGGGTGCTAACGTCTCTTTGTATCTACAGAAAAAAAAACCCACCTCGTTTATACAAACACAAGGCAACAGCACAGATTATGCCTTCCACTGCCCCTGGGGCGCGCGTGTGCGTGCTTGTGCACAATGCAACCACCTTAAAGTGGACAGCGTTTAGATGCTCTCAGGGGGATGGTTTTTCAGTCACCTTTGCAACCAGAATTTCCATTTCGCAGAATCTTCTGACTTTTTGAAAAAATTTCCATTCCGAATCTGACCCAAAAGCTGAAATTTCAACATTTCTTATTAAACAAAAATTATTAAAAATATCCATTTGGGACCATCAGCACGGTTTGTATGATATTAACATATTAAATATTATATGCCTATGTAATATTGTAATACAAAAGTCAAAACAAAATGTTTAGACTTTTTCCTGTCAAAAATAATTCATGGAAAGCAACAGGTTCCTGCAACACCTTTAGATTTCAATGAAACTGCATTTTGACAGCAACCGTTCCATCAGAAAAACACTGACTGCCTTTAGTCACTTTACCTTGTCTCAAGGAACCCATCCAACTCCCAGCAACACCACTGGCCAAACTCCCACTGAGAGCAGGACTGGCCCCTGAGTTTACAGCCCCTTAACCCTTTTCCCAACCCCCACCCAAGCAATTACCCCCTTCCATGCTAGTCTCACAGCTAGAATTACATTGCAGGTTCCCCCACCCCCCACGGGTACTGTGGCCCTGGAAAAATAATAAACACAATAACAACATGCTTTGTGTCATTACATCCAGCATGTAACTTGAACACCTCACTGGGCACTGAGACACACCTGGGAGAGTGCAAACATCCCTCTGTGAATAGTTCATTCCCCAAACACTGCAAGTGGGTTTCAGAGTGATAGCCGTGTTAGTCTGTATCAGCAAAAAGAACAGGAGTACTTGTGGCACCTTAGAGACTAAGACCTTGGCTACACTGGTGCTGTCCAGCGCTGCAACTTGCTGCGCTCAGGGGTGTGAAAACGCCCCCCCCAAGCGCAGCAAGTGCAGCACTGTAAAGCGCGAGTGTAATCAGCGCCTGCAGCGCTGCACGCTCGCTCGCAGCGCTGCAAGCTATTCCCCTCGGAGAGGTGGAGTACATACAGCGCTGCGAGAGAGCTCTCGCAGCACTGGCAGCGCGACTACACTCATGCTTCACAGCGCTGCCGCTGCAGTGGTGCCGCAGCAGCGCTGTGAATCCCCAAGTGTAGCCAAGACCTCACAAATTTATTTGAGCATAAGCTTTCGTGGGCTAAAGCCCACTTCATCAGCTGCATGCAGTGGAAAATACAGTAGGAAGATATATATATATACAGAGAACATGAAAAAATGGGTGTTGCCATACCAACTCTAACGAGACTAATCGATTAAGGTGGGCTATTATCAGCAGGAGAAAAAAAACTTTTGTAGTGATAATCAGGATGGCCCATTTCAAACAGTTGACAAGATTGTTACACTGATGGGGGTAATGTTATGGTAGCAGCTAGAGGCCTTGACAGAGATCGGGGCAACCAGGCACTGCAGAGAGTGAGATGGTTGCTGCCCCAAAGAACGTACAAGCTTCACAGCAAGGCAGGGGAAGGGCAATAGGGGAAGCAGAAGCAGACAGAGGAGGAGATGATTTGCCCAAGGTCCAGCAGGAAGTCAATGGCAGGCTGGAAATAGAACCCAGGAGTCCTGCTCCCAGTCCACTGTCTGATCAATTGGACCTCGTTGCACAGATAACGTTAAGTGGTACTTGTACGCCAAGAGTGCTGCAGATTTCACTTTTGCCCAGTGTGCCCAGGGAATAAGCTGAAATATCCCAAAGGCTGCAGCCCTAAAGGGTGCTACCCCTCGCAGACCAGCTGCAGAGTAGAGAGCTGCTGTAGGCAGCTCCAGACACCTTCAGCCAGGAACAGAGAAACCAAGGATGCAGAGTGAGAATAACCCTTTGATTTTCACATGTCCCCTTTCCTGTCTAGGGTAACAGTGCATTTACCTTCAGCGGAGATTATTTATCTGACATGTTTTTGGGGAACACCAGCTTCTCCCCTGACTACTACAACGAGAGTGACACCTGCTGCTCTGTGCCACCCTGCACCTCCAAGAGCATCCAGGCCTTTGACAGGGTCTTCCTGCCAGTCCTCTACAGCCTGCTATTCCCACTGGGGCTATGCGGGAACTGCATGGTGATGGCTGTGCTACTGCAGTGCAAGAGGTCCCTGGCTGGGACCGACGTGTTCATCCTCAACCTGGCGCTTGCCGACGTACTGCTGGTGGTGACACTCCCCTTCTGGGCAGTGCAGGCCGTGCACGGCTGGGTCTTCAGCACTGGCATCTGCAAGCTGGTCGGCTCCATCTTCAAGATAAATTTCTACTCCAGCATCTTCTTCCTGGTGTGCATCAGCTTCGACCGGTACCTCTCCATCGTCCATGCCGTGCACATGTACAAGAGGAACAAGTCGCATCTGATGGTGGCCAGCTGCCTGGTGGTCTGGGGCGTCTGTGTCCTCTTAACCATGCCAGATTTCCTGTACCTGGAAGTCAAGAAGGACTATCGCCTCAACATCACTTTGTGCTCCCACAACTTCTCCATCAGCACCTCCCTGCACTGGAAAACGGCCCTGCGCATCTGCTACCACATGTTGGGCTTCTTCCTGCCCCTGGCAGCCATGCTGTACTGCTACACCTGCATTATTCACACTCTGCTGCGCTCCCAGGGCTTCCACAAGCACAAGGCCATGCGGGTCATCCTGACAGTGGTGGTGGTTTTCTTCGTGTGCTGGACGCCCTACCACCTGGCCCTGCTGGCAAACACGCTGATCGACCTGCAGGTGGTGGGGCGGGACTGTGCCAGGGAGGCCAGCCTGGACATCGCCATGTCTGTCACTGCCAGCCTGGGCTACTTCCACTGCTGCCTCAACCCCCTGCTCTACGCCTTTGTTGGCATCAAGTTCCGCAACAAGTTCCTGGAGCTGCTGGGCCACGTGGGCTGCGTGAGCCACGAGTTCCTGCGCAGACACGTACAGACACCGAGCCAGCGCAGGGATTCCACCTGGTCGGAGACCACTGAGGCCTCCTACTCAGGGCTCTAGGGGGAGCTGGGGCTGCAAGGGGCAAACCCCTTCCCAAAGAGGTGTGGGGGAGCTGGGGCTGCAAGGGGCAAACCCCTTTCCAAGGGGGCAGGGAAGGGGTGAAACGTTCCCCAAGGGGCAGGGAATGGGAGACAAGCAGTCACTATAATCATAGCCAGACACAGCCCGACACCTGTGGTTACCCAGCCTCCTGTGCAGCTCACCACAAGCAGGAGTGCAGGAGCGGAGAGACTCAGAATGAGCTGGGAAGAAACAGTAGCAGATTTCTGACGGGTTGGAGCGATCGCCGAATCTCTGTGGATTGTAGGTGCAGGTGCCAGAGGGTGTACACGTGGTTTCCGAGCAGGCCATGGGTCTGTCCCTTCCTCTAAATCAGTTACCAGGTGCCAAGTGCTGAGCCGTTTCAGTCAATGCAGTGAGGCTGCATTGTCAGGAGCTTTAGATCATCATAACAAGAGAGTCTGGAAGTTTCTACTGAGGATATTAGTCTGGCAGGGACAGATGGGGCCAGGTCCTGCAGCAGGGGCAAGCCAATGCTGCAATCTAACATCCCCGGTACATACTGGCTGCACACAACAAAGGGACTCACTGATCTCCGCAAAAAACAGCACTTGGATCAGAGTCCCTGACTCAGCCCAGTGTTCACTCCTCCAACACCCTCCCTGCTCTCTGCACCCCTTATGCTTACAACGATAGCCCCACTATTTGTCTGACAGTAGCATCTAGGAGCTCTAATCATGGAGGTGGCCCACATCAAGCAAGGCACCGTACAAACAACAGAACAAAAACAGGCCCTGCCCCACCGGCCAATGACTTTCCTCTTCCAGTTCAAGTCCTTGCTGAGACGCTCACAACCAAACACACACCCAGCCCTACATAACCTCCCCCAAACACACACATTCCTCACAGCCCCACACCTCCCCCAAACACACTCATCTCTCCCACTCCCCATTGCCCCCCAATACGCACACTCAAATAACGGCAGGGGCAATCCCCATGCTGCTTGGTAGCGCGACAACCCTTGGTGTGTTAGACCCATCCTGTCTAACTGAGAGGGTGAGCTCTGTGGAGCCATAACACCGTCTGCATTTGTGCCCCGCCCTGAGCCCCCTCCCCACCCCTCACCCCCGATCAAGGTGTCTCCGCGCAGCCTCCCCAGACTGTTCCGCCCCTGGCAATTGCTGCATTAACACTTAAGCGAAGCTTTTTGCTGCGAGAATAGTCTGTGTTCTCTAGCCAAACGGAGCATTATTGAGAGCACCCCCTGCACCCTTCCCTTCTCTGTCCCTCGTCCCATGGGGCAGGGTTACTCTGCACAGGCCCCCAGCAGTACTGAGAGTAGAAGCATCAGCTTGTAGCCCAGGCAACAGTGACTTTGCTCCCGGTTCAGACTGTGTTTGTATTTCATTAACAAATGCAAACAGGCTTCAGCCTGTGCTGAGCAAAGGAGTCCCTGCAGGTGACTCTCTCCTGCCCGCCCCTGGGGTGAACAGGGATGATTCTCACTGGCTGTTGCCCAGTCTTAGGAAGGATACCCTATAGGCAGACAAAGATAACTCAGGGCTGCCGTTCTGTGCAAACTTCTCCAGCTGTGGGGAAAGGATCCAGGAATGGCAACTGTCAGGGACTCTGCATCTCTCAAGGATGTGGGAACACTCCAGGAGAGCATGATGCTGCAACAGCATGAACACAGACACATTAGCAATGTAAGGAGAGCAGTGGGGTGAAGGTGAAGCAGCATAAGAAACTCCGCAGCCACCCAAAGCCCAGCAGGGGTCTCCTCTCCTATCAGGGGCAATCACTTTATATTCTAGTGCTTTGTAGCATTTGCTCCTGCTTGAAAGGTTATTTCATATGACTCGTATGTTGCACTTTCACAGAGGTTTATATTTTCTTGTGCATTTTATTCCCAATAAAAAATTAATAACCATTCTAATCTGACACAGAGTTTGTTTGTTTTCTAAAACACATTTATCAACCAACTTGGTTGAGCAACGTAAGGAGCAATGGCCTACAGGTGCTTTCAGGCAGGAAAGAGTGAGTTATCCTGTTTCCCACTTAGGGAATATTGCAGAGAGTGGAGTCTGCATGTTTCAACTCTGTGTGCTGCTGGAACAGAAACAAGAGCTTGTGCCTCTACTTCGGCTGGCAGACCTCCCTGCCGTATTGGGTAGGGCCAGGTGACAGAGTGGCTAAAACACCGGCAGCCCCCTGGAGCTGTCTCAGCCCATGCTCCCAGCAGTGCTATCAGGAACAATGCTGAGCTGTGGTATCAGTGGGGGGCAACTTTAGCCAAGAAAGTCAGAGAGGGACCAGTGATTCTGAGCTGCAGTTTGTCTCCCCAATTCTTCCCCTGCTCAGGAACCAGCACAAACTCTGGCCAGATATTCCTCAATTCCCAAATTGCTCCTGAAGAGAGTCAACAAGAGCCAGGATTAGCCCCAGTGTTAACCCCATTATGGCAGGCAGGGATCAGAGACAGGTCTCCTTTTCTGGGCTACTTTAGTACCATCTTATGGGCTGCATCAGGCACTGCCGGTCCCCAAGCCATATTATCTATCATGTCTCCTGGGCGCCTGCAGTGCTCTGCAGAAAGAGGAAACCACTGTCTGCTCCAGAGAGGTTTCAACAGTACATCGGCATGTGCTGCACATATCAAAGTGCATTACTGACAGGACTGCCTTGAGACTCAAAACCACAGACAGCCCCAGGGGGAGGAGCCCATCAGGACAGCAGCCGTTTTGGTAGGTAACGGCAGGAACTTTATGGTTTGTTTCAGGTTTTTAATTGACGTTTTAACAGATTCATTAAAAATGTCAAAATAAACCATAGGCAGCCTGGCTGAGCAGGGCATGCTGGAGCCAACGGCAGGGTCTGTGGGGCAGACAGGGGTCCATGGGCAGTGAGACAAGGTGGGGTGAGAAGGGTCTGTAGGGCACAGGACCCAGAGGTGGGTATGGGTGGGAGCAAGGTCTGCAAGGCACAGGACCCAAAGACAAGCGTCAGGTGGGAAGCAGGGTCCATGGGGCACAGAACACTGAGACAGGTTGGGGGAAGGGGGAGGGATCCATATGACATGCTCCCCTGAGCTTTTGACAGTCCCTCTGGGTGACCAGTTTGTGACTTCATAGGAGGGTGGCAGCACAGCCAGCCGGGGGGCCAAGCTGATGAGACAGGGAGGAGTGTGGGCACCCTCTTCCCCACCACAAAGGTTAGCGCTGCCTCGGTAACATTAACCACATGATCCACGCCCACCACCCCTGGAGTGTGGTTTGGGGACCAACAGCAGCCCAGCCCCTGAGCTCATGCCTCTGCAGGCACAGACAGTAGGCTCCTGACAGCTTTGTACTTTCCCTGGTGGGCAGGACGGTGGCAGAAAATGACAAGTGAAGCCAACAAGGCTCAAACATGCTCCAGCACACTATCGCTAAACCGTTCACAAGCGACATTTGCCCTGGGAAGCATCCTGAAAACTGATGTAACAGGGCTCTTGCTAGATGCATGAGCTAACTACCTGACCACGTTAGCCACAACTAGCTGTTCTATAGTTAACACCCCGCCCATGTGCCTCACGTTTCCCCAAGAGACCAGTGTGACGGTCACACTGTGACCATATCAGCACAAACATTTCCGGTTTAAACCTGTTGACAAAGGACCGAGCCTAGAGTGGGGGGAAGGGAGAGGAGCGGATTATCACTCCACCTTCTCTTCAGGGGTAACTTCTGAAACAGGAACTAGTGGGGGGGAAACAGCAGCAAAGAGAGAGAAAAGCCGCTATATCAGCTTCAGGGGAAAGCGAGTGCAGGGCAGAGAGGTGACATCCCACATTCCACCTAGACTAGGGGCCAGGATTTCACCTACAGGCCAGGGACCTGGATGCAGCCAGCAGCGCACTGTCCCCCTGGGACATGCGCAGCACCTGGACACTATGGGAAGCCTGCGATGGCTCAGCAGGCTACACAGGGCATGGAAATCCTCAGGCTGGTGCCTCGTCCTACCTCCTACTGAGTTCCCCTAACATAAGATCCAACCTGGAAAGGACGTATGTACATGAGCAGCATCCCCAAAGGAATCCATCCTGACAAACTCACTGCAACTGCCTCATGTGTGAGAAGCATCCTCAATGGGCCATTCATTCCCAGCCTGCCACCCGCGATGGGGCTCTTCCCACTCAACCTACCACGTTCCAAACAGGGCCTTTCCACAGATCCCAACATGTCCTCGATGTCACACGAGCAGCATCCCCAATGGGGCCTTTCCACAGATCCCAACATGTCCTCAATGACACATGAGCAGCATCCCCAGTGGAGCCTTTCCACAGATCCCAACATGTCCTCGATGTCACACGAGCAGCATCCCCAATGGGGCCTTTCCACAGATCCCAACATGTCCTCGATGTCACACGAGCAGCATCCCCAATGGGGCCTTTCCACTGATCCCAACATGTCCTCGATGTCACACGAGCAGCGTCCCCAATGGGGCCTTTCCACTGATCCCAACAATTCCCCAATGACACATGAGCAGCGTCCCCAATGGGGCCTTTCCACTGATCCCAACACGTCCTCGATGTCACATGAGCAGCGTCCCCAATGGGGACTTCCCACCAATCCCAGCACATACCCAACAACTCGCCAGCAGCATCCCCAAGGGGGCCTTCTTGCTGAACCCAACACATCCCTAATGACAGGTTTCAGAGTAGCAGCCGTGTTAGTCTGTATCCGCAAAAAGAAGAACAGGAGTACTTGTGGCACCTTAGAGACTACCAAATTTGAGACTAATAAATTTGTTAGTCTCTAAGGTGCCACAAGTACTCCTGTTCTTCTTTTTACATCCCTAATGGGCTCTTCCCACTGAACCTAACTCGCCCACTATGATGCTCAAGCAGCGTCCCCAGTGGTCTTTCCCATCAAACCCAGCAATGCATACAAGTAACAATATTCACATGCACAAACCTTTGCAAGCTCTTTGGGGCAGGGACTGTCTCACTCTGTGTCTGTGCAGCACCCAGCACAACGGGACCCCGGTCTGTCCTGGAGCCTGCACAGCAATCTGCAATGCCCTCCTCCCCAGTCTCACTGTTTGTACAGTGCCTGGCACAGTGTGGGCTGAATCTCACCTGGGGTTTGTGCAACACCCAGTGCAATTTCCCCTTCCCCCCTCCAATCTCAGCATCTATGTGGTGCCCAGTGCAGTAGGGGGTCTTCAATTGGTACTGGGACCCTCGAGGCACTTCCATAACCCAAATTATTAAATCCCAAATTGATCCAGTCCTGGATCTACCCAGCCTAGCACTGCATTAGCCCAGAGGGAGGAAAGTGGAGCTGTGTACGGCAAGGATGATGTACCTTCCAGGGGACATGCTGACAAGGAGGGTGCACTCAGGGCTGATTGCTTGTAAAACAAAAACGCACCACAGTTTCGGAATCAGTGCTGCTCGGTGTTTAAGTTGGCATTTTGGACAATTACACTGACACACACTGAGGGTATGTCTACACTACGAAATTAGGTCGAATTTATAGAAGCCGGTTTTATAGAAATCGGTTGTATACAGTCGATTGTGTGTGTCCCCACATAAAATGCTCTAAGTGCATTAAGTCGGCGGACCGCATCCACAGTACCGAGGCTAGTGTCGACTTCCGGAGCGTTGCACTGTGGGTCGCTATCCCACAGTTCCCGCAGTCTCCACTGCCCATTGGAATTCTGGGTTGAGATCCCCATGCCTGATGATGCAAAAACAGTGTCACAGGGAGTTTTGGGTACATGACGTCAGGCCCCTCCCCCTCCATCAGAGCAATGGCAGACAATCGATTTGCGCCTTTTTACCTGGGTTACCTGTGCAGACGACATACCATGGCAAGCATGGAGCCCGCTCAGCTCAGCTCAGCATCACCATATGTCATCTGGGTGCCGGCAGATGTGGTACTGCATTGCTACACAGCAGCAGCTAATGGCCTTTCGGCAGTAGACGGTGCAGTATGACTGGTAGCCTTCATCGGCTATCTGGGTGCTGGCAGACGTGGGGCTGCATTGCTATACAGCAGCAGCTCCTTTCCTTTTGGCAGTAGATGGTGTATTACAATTGGTATCCATCATTGTCATATTCCTCACTGAGTTTGGTCAGAGGCACCTGGGCAGACATGTTTTGTCTCCTGGAGACTCAGTCCTGCCGGCAGTCCTATTGAACCGTCTTGACGATGATGGCTAGCAATCGTAATACAGCATCTTCTGCCAAGCACCCAGAAGATGCCGATGGCTATCAGTCATGCTGCACTGTCTGCTGCCAGACTAAGATGTAAAAGATAGATGGACCAGATTTGTTCTGTATTCATTTGCTTCCCCCTCCCTCCGTGAAATCAACAGCCTGCTAAACCCAGGGTTTTGAGTTCAATCTTTGGGGGGGCCATTCTGTGTGACAGTTGTTTGTGTTTCTCCCTGATTCACAGCCACCTTTGTTGATTCTAATTCCCTGTAAGGCATGTCGTCACTCGCCCCTCCCTCCCTCTGTCAGACAATAATTTCGTGCCTTTTTTCAGCCCAGACGCCATAGCACTGGGATCATGGAGCCCGCTCAGATCACCGCGGCAATTTGAAGCACTATGAACACCACGCGCATTGTCCTGGAGTATATGCAGAGCCAGAACATGCCAAAGCAAAACCAGGCGAGGAGGCAATTGTAGCGCGGCGACGAGAGCGATGAGGAAATTGACATGGACATAGACCTCTCACAAAGTACAGGCCCCAGCAATGTGCAAATCATGGTGTTACTGGGGGAGGTTCATGGCGTGGAACGCTGATTCTGGGCCCAGGAAACAAGCACAGACTGGTGGGACCGCATCGTGTTGCAGGTGTGGGATGATTCCCAGTGGCTGCGAAACTTTCGCATGCGTAAGGGCACTTTCATGGAACTTTGTGACTTGCTTTCCCCTGCCCTGAAGCGCCAGAATACCAGGATGAGAGCAGCCCTCACAGTTGAGAAGCGAGTGGTGATAGCCTGTGGAAGCTTGCAACGCCAGACAGCTACCGGTCAGTCGGGAATCAATTTGGAGTGGGCAAATCTACTGTGGGGGCTGCTGTGATCCAAGTAGCCAATGCAATCAAAGACCTGCTGATATCAAGGGTAGTGACTCTGGGAAACGTGCAGGTCATAGTGGATGGCTTTGCTGCAATGGGATTCCCAAACTGTGGTGGGGCGATAGATGGAACCCATATCTTGGCACCAGAGCACCAAGCCACCGAGTACATAAACCGCAAGGAGTACTTTTCAATGCTGCTGCAAGCCCTGGTGGATCACAAGGGACGTTTCACTAACATCAACGTGGGATGGCCGGGAAAGGTACATGATGCTCGTGTCTTCAGGAACTCTGGTCTGTTTCAAAAGCTGGAGGAAGGGACTTTCCTCCCGGACCAGAAAATAACCGTTGGGGATGTTGAAATGCCTATAGTTATCCTTGGGGACCCAGCCTACCCCTTAATGCCATGGCTCATGAAGCCATACACAGGCAGCCTGGACAGTAGTCAGGACCTGTTCAACTATAGGCTGAGCAAGTGCCGAATGGTGGTAGAATGTGCATTTGGATGTTTAAAAGTGCACTGACGCAGTTTACTAACTCGGATAGACCTCAGCGAAACCAATATTCCAATTGTTATTGCTGCTTGCTGTGCACTCCACAATATCTGTGAGAGTAAGGGGGAGACATTTATGGTGGGGTGGGAGGTTGAGGCAAATCACCTGGCCGCTGATTACACGCAGCCAAACACCAGGACAGTTAGAAGAGTACAGTAGGACGCAGTGCGCATCAGAGAAGCTTTGAAAACCAGTTTTGTGACTGGCCAGACTACGGTGTGAAACTTCTGTTTGTTTCTCCTGGATGAACCCTCCCCCCCCCCCCCGCCCCGGTTCACTCTACATCCCTGTAAGCTAACCACCCTCCCCTCCCCCCTTCGAGCACCGCTTGCAGAGGCAATAAAGTCATTGTTACTTCACATTCATGCATTCTTTATTAATTCATCACACAACTAGAGGGATAACTGCCAAGGTAGCCTGGAAGGGGTGGGGGAGGAGGGAAGGAAAAGGACACACTGCAGTTTAAAACTTTAAAACTTTAACCCTTATTGAAGGCCAGCCTTCTGATGCTTGGGCAATCATCTGGGGTGGAGTGGCTGGGTGGCTGGAGGCCCCCCCACCGCATTCTTGGGCATCTGGGTGAGGAGGCTATGGAACTTGGGGAGGAGGGCTGTTGGTTACACAGGGGCTGTAGCAGCGGTCTCTGCTCCTGCTACCTTTCCTGCAGCTCAACCATACGCTGGAGCATATCAGTTTGATGCTCCAGCAGCCAGAGCATCGACTCTTGCCTTCTGTCAGCAAGCTGACGCCACCTATCCTCTTCAGCCCGCCACTTACTCTCTTCAGCCCGCAATTCAGCTTACCACCTCTCCTCTCGTTCATATTGTGCTTTTTTGCACTCGGAGATTGTCTGCCTCCATGCATTCTGCTGTGCTCTGTCAACGTGGGAAGACATCTGGAGCTCTGAGAACATATCATCCTGAGTCCGCCGTTTTCTCCTTCTAATCTTTACTAGCCTCTGCAAAGGAGAAACATTTGCAGCTGGTGGAGGAGAAGGGAGAGATGGTTAAAAAAAGACATATTTTAGAGAACAATGGGTACACTCTTTCACGTTAAATTTTGCTGTTCACATTACACAGCACATGTGCTTTCGTTACAAGGTCGCATTTTTCCTCTTATATTGAGGGCCTGCCGGTTTGGTGTGAGAGATCACTCACGCAGTGCCAGGCAACAGAATTCGGCTTGCAGGCAGCCACGGTAAGCCACAGTCTTTTAACTTTTTTAACCTTCATAACATGTGGGAATGGTTTCAAACAGCAGCACCCTCATTTCCCATACCAAGCACCCGTTGAGTTGGCCATTTAAAATGGGTTTGCAATGTAAAAGGAGGGGCTGTGGTTTCCGGATTAACATGCAGCACAAACCCAACTACCCCCACCCCCATTTCTCTGGGATGATCACTTCACCCCTCCCCCCCACCGCATAGCTAACAGCGGGGAACATTTATGTTCAGCCGAGCAGGAATGGGCACCTCTGAATGTCCCCTTAATAAAATCACCCCATTTCAACCAGGTGACCGTGAATGATATCACTCTCCTGAGGATAACAAAGATAGATAAGGAATGGATGTTGTCTGCATGCCAGCAAACACCAGGACCATACGCTGCCATGCTTTGTTATGCAATGATTCCAGACTATGTGCTACTGGCCTGGCGTGGTAAAGTGTCCTACCATGGCGGACGGGATAAGGCAGCCCTCCCCAGAAACCTTTTGCAAAGGCTTTGGGAGTACATGAAGGAGAGCTTTCTGGAGATGTCCCTGGAGGATTTCCGCTCCATCCCCATACACGTTAACAGACTTTTCCAGTAGCTGTACTGGCCGCGATTTCCAGGGCAAATTAATCATTAAACACGCTTGCTTTTAAACCATGTGTAATATTTACAAAGGTACACTCACCAGAGGTCCCTTGTGTGCCCTCAGGGTCTGGGAGCATGCCTTGGGTGAGTTCGGGGGTTACTGGTTCCAGGTCCAGGGTGATAAACATATCCTGGCTGTTGGGGAAAGTGGTTTCTCCGCTTCCTTGCTGTGAGCTATCTTCCTTGTACCCCGAACCTGCTTCTCTGTTGCGTGATTCTCCATTGATGGAGTCAAAGCACACGGTTGGGGTAGTGGTGGCTGCACCTCTTGCATGGCATGCAGCTCCGCGTAGAAGCGGCATGTCTGCGGCTCTACCCCGGACCTTCCGTTTGCCTCTCTGGCTTTGTGGTAGGCTTGCCTTAGCTCCTTAATTGTCACGCGGCACTGCTGTGCGTCCCTGTTATGGCCTCTGTCCTTCATGGCCTTTGAGACTTTTTCTAATATTTTGCCATTTCATTTACTGCTACGGAGTTCAGCTAGCACTGATTCCCCATATGGCGAGCAGATCCCGTACCTCCCGTTCGGTCCATGCTGGAGTTCTTTTGCAATCCTGGGACTCCATCATGGTTACCTGTGCTGATGAGCTCTGCGTGGTCACCTGTGCTCTCCACACTGAGCAAATAGGAAATGAAATTCAAAAGTTCGCGGGGCTTTTCCTGTCTACCTGGTCAGTGCATCTGAGTTGAGAGTGCTGTCCAGAGCGGTCACAATGAAGCACTGTGGGATAGCTCCCGGAGGCCAATAACGTCGAATTCCATCCACACTACCCGAAATCCGACCCGCAAAGGCTGATTTCAGCGCTAATCCCCTCGTTGGAGGTGGACTAAAGAAACCAGTTTAAAGGGCCCTTTAAGTCGAAAAAAAGGGCTTCGTCGTGTGGATGTGTCCAGGCTTAATTCGATTTAACGCTGCTAAATTCGACCTAAACTTGTAGTGTAGACCAGGCCTGAGGCAAAGCCAAGCTAGTTCAGTCAATGGTGAGTGATATTATATGGATGGCTCAGGAATTCCCGCTAGAGACCTCCAGCATGCTGCAAATCCCATTTTGCAACCTGCTCCCTTGCTATTGAATGATCATCAGTAAGGTCCAGTCTTTCCTTATGTGCCCTAAGGACAGCGATGTGGCCCATGCCTCTAGCTCCACAGCCCTGCAATGGAGGCGTCTGCCCCATTCAGACAAGAAAACAAACAACTGCTGGCAGCACATCAGAGACGCACCTCATCGGGAATCACAGCTGCAGTTCCCATTGCCACCAGAGCAGCAGGGTTCCCAGAGTGCATCAAACTGCACAAGGGGCTGCTTCTTGGGGAGAACAGGTTATGGCCTGTTGTTCAACGCATGCCACCTCAGGCACAGATGCCCCAGATCAAATCTTTCCTCCCCTCCACCTAGTACAGCCTTGCAAATTAAAGCTTTCCTGTCCCCCACCCCTTCCTCCAAAAATCTTATTCCCCAAGCAGACATCCTACTTCCAGTTTGGTGGAAAAACAGATTCCTTCATTAGAACAGTCATGGGGCAGCCAGGACTCTGGGAATCAACCTCACCCACATGGACCAGAGATTTAATCATTTACCAGACACACAGATGCTGGTGAAAGTTGTGGAGGACAGAAGGCATTCTCTAAAATCTTTGCAATAGCGGGGCTCTACTAGTCTGTACCCAGCCTCATGGTTCTGCCTATCTGTAGTTTCTTTCCCTGACACAAACAGTTCTTTCATCACCGGAAGCTTTTCTATTAGCTACAAGATTACTTGCTGGACAGTTCTGCTTTTTGCTACAGGTCTCACCTTTAGTTTCAGTGCATGATCAAGGAGGGTCTAGGCAGCAGCAGAATCAAGTCCATTGGAAACATGATCAGCACCACAGGCGATTATTACGAGGTAAGTGTCTTCCAGAGCTCAATTTACTGCCTATAAATTTGTTACAGGCTGTGGGTCTGTGACAGAAAGTACCCCGCACCCATACCCTATACACTATTGTAATAATATTTGTACAAGATATGGCTTGTAAGATATCATTTGAAAACTCATAATTTTCTGGTCACTATTGTTCTGATAAAACGTATGTGGCAACTTGGATGTGAAGTTATATGATTTCCCTGTATGATGTTATTAACATGTGTTCCAAACTGAGGTTTATCTCAAACAAAGGAATGTGTGCTGTGCTTAATTTGCATATAAGCAGTAAACAGAGTCATCAAGCACAAAGGGAGACAAAGAGAGTTCAAACAGGGGGCAAAACCAGCAGAGAACATCCTTACATAAGGGCACGCTCTTCTGAATCTCATCTGGAAATGTTTTCCAAGAGGGGGGCTGACACTCTAAAAAGGTGGACAAACACCACAAAACACCGCCTCCTCCCTCTCTCTGTCCATTGATTCACTGCACAAAGGACAAAGGAAAAAGCCATTAAACAGAAGAAGGAGTCCTGGTCTAAGAAGTTTGGTCAGTAAGAGTGTTGAGGACACGTGGTGAGAAAAACTTTGCTTTGAATTTAACATAGTTTGTTACATGAGGCACCAGTTGCATTTTATCTTTATTTTTCTTGTAACCATTTCTGACTTTTATGCCTCATGACTTGTATTCACTTAAAATCTCTCTTTATAGTTAATAAATTTCTTTTACTGTTTTATCTAAGCCTGTGGCTGTAAATGGAAGTGTCTGAAGAACTCTGAAATAATATGCTGGCATATCAGGGGGTAGCCGTGTTAGTCTGTATCTACAAAAACAACAAGGAGTCTGGTGGCACCTTAAAGACTAACAGATTTATTTAACAAATAAATATATAACAAATAAATCTGTTAGTCTTTAAGGTGCCACCAGACTCCTTGTTGTTTATGCTGGCATATGATTATCTTAAAGAAATAACAGACTTAACATACTTGGATTGTCCAGGAGAGGGCTGGATTTCTAGAGGAAAATCTGGGAATGAGTTGGGATCTGGTTCTATAACCAAGGCTGGTGAGAGCCCAGGGGTGGCTGGCTGGCTGCAGCATGCACAGACATAGCTGGGAGTGACTTGCAGGCTGGAGTGTAAAGGGCATCCCAGGTCAGAGGGCAGGGGTGACACTGCTATTCATTGGTTTAAATTGTACAGGGTCACTGGTAGAAAGAATGCTGGAATCCCAATGTATCATTTCTGAACCAGGAGGGTTAAGGGCATTAGTAATGGCCATTCACCCAGGAAGTCAGACGGTGTCGTGGGGTCCATGGCCATGGAGGCCAGACTCTGACTGGGGGGGCCTTGTATTAGACACATTTCCCCAGTGTGATATTTAACCTTTGGGGAATGCTAATTGGGCTGACCGGGAGTTCGGGGGCTGGTTTCCAGGTTACATTCTTCAAACCTGACCCTAATGTGTTTAATAGTAAGTGAAGGTGCGTTCCTGCTGCGTAGTGAATGAGACTGATCACTACTCATTTGAAGCTGATAAAGACGGCCTTGGGGCCTTGGAGGGTAGGGATAGGATACAGAGGGACCTAGACAAATTAGAGGATTGGGCCAAAAGAAATCTGATGAGGGTCAACAAGGACAAGTGCAGAGTCCTGCACTTAGGACAGAAGACTCCCATACACCGCTACAGACTAGGGACCGAGTGGCTAGACAGCAGTTCTGCAGAAAAGGACGTAGGGCTTACAGTGGACGAGAAGCTGGATATGAGTCAACAGTGTGCCCTTATTGCCAAGAAGGCTAACGGCATTTTGGGCTGTATAAGTAGGGGCATTGCCAGCAGATCGAGGGAAGTGATCATTCCCCTCTATTCGACATTGGTGAGGCCTCATCTGGAGTACTGTGTCCAGTTTTGGGCCCCACACTACAAGAAGGATGTGGAAAAATTGGAAAGAGTCCAGCAGAGGGCACAAAAATGATTAGGGGGCTGGAGCACATGACTTATGAGGAGAGGCTGAGGGAACTGGGATTATTTAGTCTGCAGAAGAGAAGAATAAGGAGGCATTTGATAGCTGCTTTCAGCTACCTGAGGGGGGGTTCCAAAGAGGATGGATCTAGACTGTTCTCAGTGGTGGCAGATGACAGAACAAAGAGTAATGGTCTCAAGTTGCAGTGGGGGAGGTTTAGGTTGGATATTAGGAAAAAAATTTCACTAGGAGGGTGGTGAAGCACTGGAATGGGTTACCTAGGGAGGTGGTGGAATCTCCTTCCTTAGAGGTTTTTAAGACCCGGCTTGACAAAGCCCTGGCTGGGATGATTTAGTTGGGGATTGGTCCTGCTTTGAGCAGGGGGTTGGACTAGATGACCTCCTGAGGTCCCTTCCAACCCTGATAGTCTATGATTTATGGCCCATCACTTACAGCCGGAATGAGAAGGCAACAGATGTGCACTGCGAAGCCAAAATGACTGTGCAAAACTCCAGAGATGTTTTAAACAGGACAATGACTGAAACACACTGAGTTTTCACATTCAAAGCAGTAGGAACAAAGGGCAGATGTATCCTATAGGGGCCCTACCATAATACCAGCAGCATATGACCCATAGGTAAAACTTTCACCAACACCTGAGTGATTTAGGAACCGAACTGCCATTTTCAAGGGTCTAAATCCTCACATCTCTTGAAAATGGGATTTGGGAGGCTAAGGAACTGAAACGTCTGAAACTTCTACCCATCATCTATTTCCATTTCTGTGGGTGTGGCCCCGACAGGGCCCAGGCAGGGCCTGGAGCCTCAGTGTGCTGGGGGCTGTACAAGAGTCCCTGCCCCCAAATACTGAGGAAACAGATGGGGGAGGCCAAGGGAACAGGGAGACTATCATGACGTTTGATTGCTAATGCTGCCAGCTGCCCCCTTGCCACAATCAGGTCCAAATCATTATTATTCAACCAACTCTCCACAGAGAGCCCCACCCCACATGGCTCAGCAAGGTTTGGCAGCTGATGTCACTGGTATGTCCGTCATTCCCCTCTAATTCCCCAATCCGGGTTATGCTGATGTCAGCACAGGTGCCCCTGCCCAGCACAGTCACAAAGGCTATGGATGGCATGTAAACTGGCGTCTCTCTCTGGCATCCCCGCTAAGCCCTCCTCTCTCTCTCTCCCTCCCAGGACTACGGCAACTATCCTAACATCAGCGAGGACACTGCCCCCTGCAGGCTGGATGCGGTCGGCGAGTTTGGACGGTACTTCGTCCCCCCAGTCTTCACCCTGGTCTTTGTGGTGGGGCTGGCAGGGAATGGGCTGGTGCTGGTGGTGCTGGGGCGGCGACGATGCCCCTGGCACCTCGCTGACCGGTATCTCTTCCAGCTGGCGCTGGCTGACATACTGCTGGTGCTAGGGCTGCCCTTCTGGGCTACGCAGTTTGCCCATGGCTGGGTGTTTGGGGAGGTGCTCTGCAAATCGGTGGGGGCGCTGTCGGCAGTAAACAGCTACAGCAGCATCCTGCTTCTCGCTGGCATCAGCATCGACCGGTATCTGGCCATCGTGCACGCCGTGCAGCTGTACCGGCGCCTGCGAGCCCTGCACCTGCACCTGGCCTGCGCCCTCCTCTGGGCCATCTGCCTGGCCCTCTCTGTCCCGGAGCTGCACTTCCGCACCGTGACCTTCCAGCCCCAGGGCCAGGCCTCCATCTGCCACCGGGGCTTCAAAGCCCATGAGGCCCAGGCCTGGCGGGTGGTGCTGCACCTCACCTCCTTCTTCCTAGGCTTCCTGTTGCCACTGCTGGTGATGCTCTTCTGTTATGGCCGCATTTTCTGCACACTGCATCGGGCACAGCTGCCGGCCAGGCCCCGCTCGCTGCGGCTGGTGTTGCTGCTGCTGGCCGTCTTCGTGCTTTGCTGGGCCCCCTTCCACGTCTTCCTGCTGCTGGACAGTCTGCAGCGTCTGGGCTACATTGGCCGCCACTGCGCCCTGGAGCGGGTGTTGGACTTCGGGCTGCTGGTGACCGAGGGGCTGGGCCTGCTGCACTGCTGCCTCAACCCCCTGGTCTATGCCTTCGCTGGCATCAAATTCCGCAGGGAGCTCTCCAAGCTGTGCTGGAAGGGCCAGCGCCACAGACAGAGCTCGAGCCAAAGACGGATCCTCTCCACCCGGAAGCAGAGCCACCATAGAGGGGAAACGTCAGTGCACAGCACCCCAGAGGGGGACACAGACCATGGCTACTCAGTCATGCTGTGAGAGTGGCTGGGGACAGTGCGCACCCTGCTCCAAAAGGCTGGGACAGGGCCTCTCTGCTCAGGATCATCCCAATCAGGGACACCAGTGAGGACACTGCACGCCCTGTGCATTGCACCCAGCCCAGATTCCCATCCCTCCCTCCCCCAGGGACACTAGAACTGGCTCCTGCACAGAGAGACCCTTTCATCTGTGGTTCCCACCCCCCACCAGCCCCTTTCAAGAAAGGATGAGGGGTGTTGCAACAGCCCCAGGCTGGTTACAAAATGCCGAGGATGTAACATTCTGCCCTGCTGCACATTCGATTGGGAGCAACTGGGATCTACCCTCCAGGGTTCATCTGTCTGTCTGGGCTCCATGCTGGCAACCGGGGCCAAGGGCCCAAGCACTAACAGACACCAAACCACCAGCTTGGGAATCAGCTGCCAAAAGAACTACCCCTTGGAGAACACGGCTCCTCTCAGCTCAGAGACCAAGCCAGTAAGGGCCCAGCCACTCTAGGTGCGGCAGGTTAAACCACAGGAACTCAGCGTTCAGAAACATCCAGACATGGCCATGCCCTGCACCAGAGTGCAGCAGCAGCTCTGACCGCGCAGAATGATTCCACGCTGCCTCGCTGCAGCACCCCTGTACAGCACGGGGGCCAGACTTGGGCCTCTACGCAACAATGCAAAGCTCAACTAGGCTCGCACCCTATTCCACATCCTCCCACACTCCAGCAACCCAGTCCCATCCAGCAGGGGGCAGTGGGACTAGCATGCCCATCCCCAGCCAGCACAACACAGCAGCAGTGACCATAGGCCATGGCTTGCTACCAAGCTGAAGATACAGACTCTGCTATGCTGGAGCCAATGGTGCTGGAACAGTTTTTAGAGTGCGCATTCTCATGCTGACGCTGAGCAGTCTGGGGCAGGGACTGCCCTGTCACCACCCAGCCAGGCTTCTCGACCCTACTGCAAAGCACATGATGGTAAAGAGCTCTGCGCCACCAAAGCCTTGTATGAATACATGGGCATCGGGGTTCCCAGTCTGTGCTCATCCCATGTTGGCATCTCAGACTGGCCAGTTCCCAGCTCCTTTAGCAGCCAGGGGAGCTTGGCCCAGCGAGCAGGTCTGGGGGAGCCGCTGCAGCTGCAAGACGTGTCTGTACCTGAACACATTAGTTATGCTGGGGAGCAACGCCTACAGCATCAGCCATAGACTCTGCACCCCACAGGAGCTCCATCGTGTCCCTCTGCAACAAGACCAGAAGCCTCCCTCTCCCACCCCAGATCTCATGTAGTAGTAGGATTTTATGTTTGTATTTTGTATAATTTAGAATGAAGGATAAAGAATAATAATGTAGCATGCATTGCATGTATTGATGAATGATTTGACCATATCCTGCCAGTCACCCTTTCTGAAAGCAGAAAGGAATGGCCTAGTGTGCCATTGGTAAAGATGCATCAGCCAGAATCTTGTGTCTGAAGCTAATTTTCAAGGCAGTGACAGACCTTTAGGGTCACCACCTTGTTGTAGGTTTAGCATTTTTGAAATAAGTAAGAGAATGTCAACTGTTGAGAATAGCACACTTCCACCTTAATTGAATTAGCTTGTTAGCACTGACCCCCCACTTGGTAAGGCAACTCCCATCTTTTCATGTGCTGTGTATTTATACCTCTGTATTTTCCACCCTATGCATCTGATGAAGTGGGTTTTAGCCCATGAAAGCTTATGCCCAAATAAATTTGTTAGTCTCTAAAGTGCCACAAGGACTCCTTGTTGTTTCTGCTGATACAGACTAACATGGCTAGCCCTCTGAAACCTTTTAAGACAGAGTCTCTGAGCTGCTGATGGCTTTGGATCCAAAAGCAAGCCGGAATGTGTCTGTGTTGATGCAAATTACCTAACTGATAGAGGAAGGAGAGAACAGTCCATAAATGGCAGCACAAAGGGGCCGCAGATAAAGGACAGACCTGGTCAGCAAACAAATTATCTGAAACCAAAAGGCTCAAATTATGACCCTCCATAGGAAGGTGGAAAAAGGAGTCAAACCTAAGAATAAGAGAGGGATAAGGTTATTTTATATATATCCCTCTCTTATTGTGACACAATATATATATTGTGACAAAGTTCCTCCTCTATCTTGGTGGGTCCTGCGCTTATTGGTGGATTTTCTTGCCTCAGAGATTCACCATGTGGGTTGGGGAACAGCCCAGAGACCTTCCCCTCTGGAAGAACCCACGATCCAGGTCAATTGGGAGGTTTGGGTGAACCCGGGCCCGCCCTCTACTCCGGGTTCCAGCCCAGGGTCCTGTGGACTGCAGCTGTCTATAGTGCCTCCTGTAACAGCTGCATGACAGCTACAACTCCCTGGGCTACTTCCCCATGACCTCCTCCAAACACCTTCCTTATTCTCACCACAGGACCTTCCTCCTGGTGTCTGATAACGCTTGTGCTCCTCAGTCCTCCAGCAGCACACCCTCTCACTCTCAGCTCCTTGCACCTCTTGCTCCCAGCTCCTCACACTCACACCACAAACTGAAGTGAGCTCCTTTTAAAACCCAGGTGCCCTGATTAGCCTGCCTTAATTGATTCTAGCAGCTTCTTCTTAATTGGTTCCAGGTGTCCTAATTAGCCTGCCTGCCTTAACTGGTTCTAGCAGGTTCCTGATTACTCTAGTGCAGCCCCTGCTTTGGTCACTCAGGGAACAGAAAACTACTCATCCAGTGACCAGTATATTTGCCCTCTACCAGACTCCTGTACCCCACTGGTCTGGGTCTGTCACAATATATACATACATACATACGTACATACACACACACACTTTTTTTTGTGTAGGCAGTGCTGCAATCTAAAGATAGGTACAAAAGGGGTCTGCTTATATGCATGACACCCCTACTTTTTAATTCACCAAAACCCCAAGGATAGAATTAAGTTAAAAAGCCTATGCAAAAAATTTCAAGAGAACATTGAACACACTGGCCTCAAAAACAAATTGTCGAAATAAAAAAATGGTACACCTCTACCCCAATATAACGTGATCCGATACAACAGGAATTCGGATATAACGCGATAAAACAGTGCTCCGGGGGGGCGGGGCTGCGCACTCTGGCAGATCAAAGCAAGTTCGATATTATGCGGTTTCATCTATAACACGGTAAGATTTTTTGGGTCCCGAGGACAGCGTTATATCGGGGTAGAGGTGTATAACAACATACTTTTAATAGATTTGATGTTAATATTAAACATTGGGATAAACTTAATGTTAATAAGTACCTCTGTAACAATGTATAGTGTGTATGATTTTTGGAAAAAACCTTTAAGGTCATATGGTAATGATGCTTCTCAGCTATTACCTGTGAATAAACTTAAAGCTTAGCACAGCAGAAAAAATGTTACAACTTGGTCTGCTGTATAAGAAGAAAAACTGAGGTACACCACCTCATGAATGTAATAACTGAACAGTGAGATAATTTCCCCTCAACCCTTAAAGGCTAAAAACCATTGAAACCTGGCCTCCCTATAGAACAAAAGCACAAGAAAGTATGGGGCTAATTCCTCTGTTTTGCCTGCAATCAACAAGGATATTTGTAAAAGGAAGGGATATTTTAAGCAATAATCTTCCACCCCAAAAGGGGTAGAAAAATGTTCTTTTTGTCTTTCAGAACTTCAGGAAAAGCTGGCACCATCCGAAGAGCAACCCAGAATGCCATGAATCTACTTTTGCAACAAAAATTGTGTTTTGTGTTTTATGTTTTGTTTTGTGTTGTTTGTCTTGTTGCTAGCATTGTTGAGTATTGTGTTATACACAAAAAACCCTACTGCATTAGGCAGAAAAAGATTAATAAGCATTTTAACTGTATTTACAGAGACCAATGTTGCAGAAGGGCGGAGGTCAAGGAATGCCAGTCTGTTAACAGGGAAACATCCTCAGCTAGCACACACCATATTAGGAGGGACTGGTTTTGGAGCAGGGATTATGAATACTGTAGACCTGGAGGTAATTAAGAATAAGTTAAGTTCCTTGTCACAACTGCAAGATAGTCTCATTCACAAGCAGGCAGATACTACTGTGGACTTGGTACAAATAGGTCTGGGAAACCTAAAAGCAACATAGAATATATGGCAGTGGTTGAACACCACCTCCTGGCTGCTATATAAACAACAAATAGAATTAGGGAATAAAACTGCCTTGGCCATAGGATGTACTGAGATGCAAATTCTTCGTTTAGCGTCACTTGAACACGAAATGCTTTGGGTACTTTCTGGGAATGTTACGGTATTAACACATCTTTTAAAGCAACGGAAGAGGTCCTTGTTCGACACCTACAAATATGAATGGATGCAATATGTTTCCAGCATGTTTAAGCCTGATTGGCTATTAGGTGAAATTATTGTTAAAACTGCTCACCGACAGTCTGTGGAGACAGAAACATGGAAAGTGAGCCCGCTCCCAAAATTGACCATGGGATCCTTTTGGCTACCCCGGGTTATGGGTCAGTGGGCTGGGTAAGAGGAGAAATTATTGGATACCCGAGAGTGTACAGAGTGGAGCCCTCAGAAATGGGTGTGCTTGTCCCTAACGGTCACCACAGAACCATGTAGTAGGGATACAACATTGGGAACATGTGTGTGGGATGAACTAGAAAATGTGACGCGTATTTTGTACAACAGACAATGTGTATGTGTTACATGATGGGAAACAGTATTTTGGGACGATGCAAGTATCAGTCAACCCCCAGTGGATGAATGTAGATGTAATGCCAGCATATTATATACTAGCAATCACACGTACTATTTACCAAAGATAGAAAAAGCACAGAGCACTATAACTGCTACCCTGGTTAATCTCCCTGTTACCCTTGGTCTGGATTGGCACGATTTAACTGATCACTTGTCAGAAACAAAGGTGACTCCATTTTTACAACAGACACAGAGGGATATAGGGAAGTGTGTGATTCAAATATTACATGCAAATGGAGACATGCTAAAAATTGCTAGGTCTGAAAAAGAAATGACAGCCTATCACTGCTATGACATTTTTACAGGCTGGTCCCCAACCTCTTAGGGCATATTGTCTATCATGTTTCACCCATTGCTAGTTGTGTTATTATCGTCCTGTGTTTGCTTGCTAGGAATGTGTTGTATGTGCTGTTGGACAAAAAAATGTTTGTTAAATTACAACCACAAGCTCAAATGGCCTCTCAGTATATTGCTATGAAACAGTTGTATAAAATATGACCCACTCAAGAATTGTTCTTGAGGGGTCAAAAGAGGAATATGTAGTAGTAGGATTTTATGTTTGTATTTTGTATAATTTAGGCTAAAGGATAAAGAATAATAATGTAACATGCATTAAATGTATTGATGTATGATTTGACCATATCCTGCCAGCCACCCTTTCTGAAAGCAGAAAGGAATGGCCTAGTGTGCCATTGGTAAAGCTACATCAGCCAGAATCTTGTGTCTGAAGCTGATTTCAAGTCAGTGACAGACCTTTAGCGTCACCACTTTGTTGTAGGTTTAGCATTTTTGAATTAAGTAAAAGAATGCAATGATTGTTTTCTTTTGCTTTGCAACTTGATGTTCCTGTTCAAATGCTCTGTGTAAATCAATCCTGTTTTGTGTGTGAATGAGGAATATGTGTGTTAAAAGAGAAGTGTGAAGGCCATCACCGGACCAGATGTTCTAGGGAGGAATCGAGGACGGACGTAAAGGCGCCAGGAGATTGCAACACGCCCCTATTGAGATGTCAGAGGAGGGCAGATTGACAACTCTAAAAGATGTGGCAGGCACCCATCAATAGGGACGAGATAGCTGTGATCGAAACCAGCCTGGGGTAACTCCCTAACCCTGAGAGACTGATGAAAGAACAAGATAAGGGATGAGAAGAACAATCTAAGAAAACAAGCACTCCTCAAATGGCAATTGATTACAGCATGATGGTGCAAAACTCATTGGTCTCAATGAAGGAAGAACATAGAATCATAGAATATCAGGGTTGAAAGGGACTTCAGGAGGTAATCTAGTCCAACCCCCTGCTCAAAGCCAGACCAATCCCCAACTAAATCATCCCAGCCAGGGCTTTGTCAAGCCTGACCTTAAAAACCTCTAAGGAAAGAGATTCACCACCTCCCTAGGTAACCCATTCCCAGGGCCGGCTCCAGGCACCAGCCCACTAAGCATGTGCTTGGGGCAGCGCCTGGAGCGTGGCGGCGTGGCGGGGCGCTCCGGCCCGAGAACGGGGCCACGACTGGGCTCGCTGCCCTCCCCCCAGCGCTCTGGCCTCCGGGGGCTCTCCGCCTTCCCCCCCAGCACTCTGGCCGCCGGGGAGAGCGGAAAGCCCCGGCCGGGCTCTCCGCCCTCCTCCCGGCGCTCTGGCTACTGGGGGCTCTCCGCCCTCCCACCGGCGCTCTGGCCACCGGGGAGAGCGGAGAGCCCCAGCCAGGCTCTCCGCCCTGCTCCCAGCACTCTGGCCACCAGGGAGAGCGGAGAGCCCCAGCTGGGCTCTCCGCCCTCCTCCCGGCGCTCTGGCCGCTGGGGCTCTCCGCCCTGCTCCTGGTGCTCTGGCCGCTCTCCTCCCGGTGCTCTGGCCGCCAGGGGCTCTCCGCCCTCCCCCCCAGAGCTCTGGCCGCTGGGGAGAGTGGAGAGCCCCGGCCGGGCTCTCCGCCCTGCTCCCAGCGCTCCGGCTGGTTGGGGATTGCAGGCCCGCAGCCGGGCTCGGTGCCCTCCCCTGCCGCGCTGCGGGGGGCGGGGGGGGCGGCGGGTGGCTTTTTTGGCTAGGACAGCAAAAAAGCCAGAGCCGGCCCTGCCCATTCCAGTGCTTCACCACTCTCCTAGTGAAAACGTTTTTCTTAATATCCAACCTAAACCTCCCTCACTGCAACTTGAGACCATTACTCCTTGTTCTGTCATCTGCTACCACTGAGAACAGTCTAGATCCATCCTCTTTGGAACCCCCCTTCAGGTAGTTGAAAGCAGCTATCAAATCTCCCCTCATTCTTCTCTTCTGGAGACTAAACAATCCCAGTTCCCTCAGCCTCTCCTCATAAGTCATGTGCTCCAGACCCCTAATCATTTTTGTTGCCCTCCGCTGGACTCTTTCCAATTTTTCCACATCCTTCTTGTAGTGTGGGGCCCAAAACTGGACACCGTTGTGGAAGCAGAAAAAGAACTGACAGGAAGGGGATGCAATGCATGACAGTTTGTTAGCAAGAGTCAGGCTAACTGTAACCCTAATAACGCAAGATTTGTAGAAGCGAGGAATGTGTGAGGCGAGTGGGAAAGAACTGTGTGAGAAGTTGTTGCGACCTTGTGTAGATAATATGGACTGTAGACTAAGAGTCTACAGTAGTGAGCAAAACAAGATATCAGAATGACCTATATATAAACAAAATGCAGCTGTTGCTCATTATTGTCTGTAACAAAAGGTATAAATACTTGCTGTAATTGTTTACCTGTTGAGAGACCTGTTTAGCTCTCTCCCTCTATGCAATTGGTACCCAAACAAAAAGTGAGAACTCTGTTATTCTCCGACACAGTACTCCAGATGAGGCCTCGCCAATGTTGAATAGAGGGGAATGATCACATCCCTCGATCTGCTGGCAATGCCCCTACTTATACAGCCCAAAATGCTATTAGCCTTCTTGGCAACAAGGGCACACTGTTGACTCATAATAAACTATATAATCACTATATAAACAGGTTGCTTTGCCATGAAACTTTGGGTTCATCCTGCCAAGACTTCCCCAGAGCATCGTGTCACGACCGACAGAACCTGGGTCCTCTCTATCTGTGATCAACCTAGCTGGCCACTAGATTGATCTGGACTCTGGACTGGTAACTATAACATCAACTGGCAGGACAATGTGTGCGTGTGATTGAATGCATATGCTAATTGTTGTATCTCCAATAAACACGGCATATTGCCTTTTCCCCTGAAAAAGATCCCGTGTGCTTCTTATAAGCATAACACTCATCCACACCCCACCCCAACCACCCACCGGGCTCTCTGCCTCCTAGCCCCTTCCACTGCAGCCTCTCTCCAACCCGTCTCCTCTCCTCACTCCATCTCCCAGGGCCTCAAAGATCCAAAGGCAGGCTGAGCACAGGCCAAGGGTCAGGGAGATTTTCTGACTTCAGAGAGGCCTGGTAGGTTGAGATTCTTGGATGGAGAAACTCCCATCGTGAACCCTGGCACAGTACCCCCCCCAGCAGGTCCCAGGTAACCAGCCAGCTGCCACATGCCCTGATTCTGGGATGAGACAGCTGAGGGTTACACCCCCCTGCGCTCTCATGCACCGCTGTGGGGTTAGAGCCACTGCTCACTGCCTTAGGGGACATGGTGACAATCGGCCTCAGAATGCTCGAGCGGTGTGGAATGTCCCATAGCCAGGGGAGAGGGAGGCCAGAATGGGGCTTGCCTGGGAGCCGGTGAATAATGGGGGAAAGTGCAGGAGAGCAAGAAAATACCCAGAGTACGATGCAGCTCTGCATCCTGCTGCATAGCTACCTCGTAGTAAATGAGAACAGCAGCCCAAAGCTGGGGATGGGAAAGAGATGGGAGGGGAGGTTTGCAACCTGGGATGGAGCTAGACAGTCCAAGAGCCAAAAACCGAGGGATTTAGAGGCACCAATAAAAACCCCACAATCATCCACAGAATGCATGTAAAACAGCAACACCTTCCAATAGCCCCTCTCCTCACACCCACCACGGTGAGCACAGGCCCACCCTGCCGCCTGTGGAACAACCGCCCCTTCCACACATACCCCCAGCCATCACAGACACTACAGGCTGCCCCTGCCACCTCAGCCCCCAGCAATGCTGATGGGGCTCACGGAGCTAGGGCAGCAGAAGGGCACGCGCAGCAGGTAGCAGACCCAGTGAGCACCCACAGAGCCAGCACCTCTGCCCCTCATGCCCTGGTGAGAGCCTGGCTCCCTTCAGCAGCGATTGCCTCTTGTTCAGAGCTCAAGAGCCGGCCCAGGAATCGGCTGATCACAGCCCAATAAACAAACACCAGGGAGCTGGGCTAAGCACCAGGATTAGTAACTGCCCCTCAGCACTAAACAGAGGGAGCCCTTGTGCAAACAGCACATGTGGAAAAGCTCTAGAGATAGGCCATGAACCAGGCCTCTCCATGCTGAGCAATGGCTCCTTGGCATCTATTTTTATAACCAAGGTTGTGGCCCTTTCCCAGGCTCACAGCAGCGACCTGCCGCCAGCCCAAGGGAGCTACAGAGCTCTGCATCAACTCATACATACACCTGCCCCACCCCACGACAGGCAAAGCCACAGAGATCTCCAAGCTGACACACAACAGCAGCTGCAATGCAGGAAAGCACAGTGTGTTACCAATAACACAGCCCGGCCTACAGATGGCACCGATGAGCATCCCGTCCATCACACCACACAATCCAGTTACCCTACTTCCCCATCCCTCCCCATGACCTCCTGAACCTCCCATCCCTCCCACCCATCTACCTATTCCCCCCTCCACATCCCCCCAATCTACCTATCTCTCCCATCACCTCCATCCCCATTCCCCCCACCAATCTGCCTATCCCTCCCTCATCCCCCAGCATAAGAACAGCCATACTGGGTCAGACCAAAGGTCCATCCAGCCCAGTATCCTGTCTACCGACAGTGGCCAATGCCAGGTGCCCCAAAGGGAGTGAACTTAACAGGTAATGATCAACCCCCCCATCCCTTCTCACCAATCTACCTATCCCCCTCCTCGTCTCCCATCCCCATCCCATCCCACCAATCTACCTATGTAGTAGTAGGATTTTATGTTTGTTTGATTTAGAATGAAGGATAAAGAATAATGAGATGATAATATAGCATGCATTAAATATATTGATGTATGATTTGACCATCCCTTGCTGGCCACCCCTTTTGAATAGCAGAAAGGATTGGCCTAATGTGCCATTGGTAGAGATGCATGAGCCAGAATTTCTGTGTGTCTGGGATGATTTCAAGGCAGTGACAGACCTTTAGGGTCACCACTTTGTTGTAGGTTTAGCATTTTAGAATAAGTAAAAGAATGCCATGATTGTTTCCTGTTCAAAATGCTCTGTTTAAATCAATTCTGTTCTGTGTGTGAATGAGGAATGGAAGAACAGGAGGACTTGTGGCACCTTAGAGACTAACAAATTTATTAGAGCATAAGCTTTCGTGGACTACAGCCCACTTCTTCGGATGCAAGTGGGCTGTAGTCCACGAAAGCTTATGCTCTAATAAATTTGTTAGTCTCTAAGGTGCCACAAGTCCTCCTGTTCTTCTTTTTGCGGATACAGACTAACACGGCTGCTACTCTGATACTTTTTAATGAGGAATGGGTGCGTTCAGAGATAAGCGTGAAGGCTATCGCTGAACCAGATGTGCTAGGGAGGAACCGAAGACAGACGTAAGGGCGCCAGTAGGCTGCAACACACCCCTATAGAAATGTCAGAGGAGGCCAGATCGAGGACTCTAAAGATGAGACAGGCACCTATTAATGGGGACAAGATAGCTGTGATCAAAACCAGCATGGGGTAACTCCCCGAGGGACTTGATGAAAAAACAAAATAAAGGATGAGAAGAACAATTTAAGAAAACAAGCACTCGTCAAACAACAATTGATTACAGCATGACAGTGCAAAACTCATTGGTCCCAATGAAGGAAGATCACTATATAAAGAGGTTGCCTTGCCATGAAACTTTGGGTTCGTCCTGCCAAGACTTCCCCATAGCATTGTGTCACGACCGACGGAACCCAGCTCCTCCCTACCTGTTAGGGTTAGGGCAGACAATCGTTTCGCGCCATTTTTCAGTGCACACGCCATACCGCGGCAAGCATGGAGCCCGCTCAGCTCAATGCAGCAGTCATGAACACTTAAACACCTCGCGCGTTATCATGCAGTTTATGCTGAACCAGAACCTGGAAAACCAGGCGAGGAGGAGGCAGTGACAGCAGCGTGGCAACAAGAGTGATGAGGACATGGACACAGAATTCTCTCAAAGCGCGGGCCCCGGTGCTTTGGAGATCATGTTGTTAATGGGGCAGGTTCTAGCTGTGGAACGCTGATTCTGGGCCCAGGAAACAAGCACAGACTGGTGGGACCGCATAGTGTTGTGGATGAGGGACAATTCTCAGTGGCTGCAAAATTTTCACATGCGTAAGGGCACTTTCATGGAACTTTGTGACTTGCTTTCCCCTGCCCTGAAGCACAAGAATATCAAGATGAGAGCAGCCCTCACAGTTGAGAAGCAAGTGGCGATAGCCCTGTGGAAGCTTGCAATGCCAGACAGCGACCGGTCAGTCGGGAATCAATTTGGAGTGGGCAAATCTACTGTGGGGGCTGCTGTGATCCAAGTAGCCAAAGCAATCACTGAGCTGCTGCTACGAAAGGTGGTGACTCTGGGAAATGTGCAGGTCATAGTGGATGGCTTTGCTGCAATGGGATTCCCTAACTGTGGTGGGGCGATAGATGGAACCCATATCCCTATCTTGGCACCGGAACAAAAGGGCAGCCAGTACATAAACCGCAAGGGGTACTTTTCAATGGTGCTGCAAGCACTGGTGGATCACAAGGGACGTTTCACCAACAGGCTAACAGCGGGAGTTTGCCTGGGAGCTGTCCAAGAGGAGGTACGCTAAGTGCTGCATTAGGGGGGCTGTGTTGGTGAGTATCTGAGTGCCTGCTGCTGGGACAGTTGGTCAGTTTAACCGTGTGCTTGATTGCTTGCTTGTTTGTTTGAAAAGTGTGAATTGGGAGTGCTTTGTTCCAGGTGGGCCTTGAGTGGGCCTGACTGGTATATAAGGGCAGTCAGCAGCGAACCAGCTGAGCGGCGAACAGCAGAGGCTAACAGCGGGAGTTTGCCTGGGAGTTTGCTTGGGGAGAGCGCACTGAGGCTTTCATCTGCAGGTTTCTCTGAGTAGTTCCTGCAACAGTTGAGGAAGCTCTTAAGAGGACGGTGATATGGAAGGTGAGCGATCAGCTGTTGTAACCTGCACAGGTTGTGCCATGTTTGTCTTTCTTCCGCAGGACAGAAGCGACTTTGTCTGAAAAGGACCTAGGGGTCACAGTGGACGAGAAGCTGGATATGAGTCAACAGTGTGCTCTTGTTGCCAAGAAGGCTAACCGCATTTTGGGCTGTATAAGTAGGGGCATTGCCAGCAGATCGAGGAACGTGATCGTTCCCCTTTATTCGACATTGGTGAGGCCTCATCTGGAATACTGTGTCCAGTTCTGGGCCCCACACTACAAGAAGGATGTGGAAAAATTGGAAAGAGTCCAGCGGAGGGCAACAAAAATGATTAGGGGTCTGGAGCACATGACTTATGAGGAGAGGCTGAGAGAACTGGGATTGTTTAGTCTCCAGAAGAGAAGAATGGGGGGGGATTTGATAGCAGCCTTCAACTACCTGAAGGGGGGTTCCAAAGAGGATGGAGCTCGGCTGTTCTCAGTGGTGGCAGATGACAGAACAAGGAGCAATGGTCTCAAGTTGCAGTGGGGGAGGTCCAGGTTGGATATCAGGAAAAACTATTTCACTAGGAGGGTGGTGAAACACTGGAATGCGTTACCTAGGGAGGTGGTGGAGTCTCCTTCCCTGGAGGTTTTTAAGGCCCGGCTTGACAAAGCCCTGGCTGGGATGATTTAGCTGGGAATTGGTCCTGCTTTGAGCAGGGGGTTGGACTAGATGACCTCTTGAGGTCCCTTCCAACTCTGATATTCTATGATTCTATGAACATCAACGTGGGATGGCCAGGGAGGGTTCATGACGCTCGCGTCTTCAGGAACATTAATCTGTTTGAACGGCTGCAGCAAGGGATTTACTTCCCAGACCAGAAAATAAGCGTTGGGGATGTTGAAATGCCTATCGTTATCCTTGGGGACCCAGCCTACCCCTTAATGCCATGGCTCATGAAGCTGTACACAGGCAGCCTGGACAGGAGTCAGGAGCTGTTCAACTATAGGCTGAGCAAGTGCAGAATAGTGGTAGAATGTGCCTTTGGACGTTTAAAAGCGCGCTGGTGCAGTTTACTGACTTGGTTAGACCTCAGCGAAACCAATGTCCCCATTGTTATTACTGCTTGCTGTGTGCTCCACAATATCTGTGAGAGTAAGGGGAAGATGTTTATGGCAGGGTGGGAGGTTGAGGCAAATCGCCTGGCCTCTGATTATGCACAGCCAGACATCAGGGTGGTTAGAAGAGCACAGCAGGGCTTTGAAAACCAGTTTCATGATTGGCCAGGCTACTGTGTGAAAGTTCTGTTTGTTTATCCTTGATGAAAACCCGCCCCCTTGGTTCACTCTACTTCCCTATAAGCCAACCACCCTCCCCTCCCCCATTTGAGCACCGCTTGCAGAGGCAATAAAGTCATTAATTCAAATTCATGCATTCTTTATTACTTCATCACACAAACGGGGGGATAACTGCCAAGGTAGCCCAGGAGGGGTGGGGGAGGATGGAAGCACTGGGTGGGGTGGTGGAGGAGGCAAGGACAAGGCCACACTGCACTTCAAAACTTATTGAATGCCAGCCTTTTGTTGCTTGGGCAGTCCTTTGGGGTGGAGTGGTTGGGTGCCTGGAGGGCCCCCTCCCCACTGCATTATTGAGCATCTGGGTGAGGAGGCTATGGAGCTTGGGGAGGAGGGCGAGCGGTTACACAGGGGCTGCAGCAGCGGTCTGAGCTCCTGCTGCCTTTCCTGCACCTCAACAATATGCCAGAGAATATCAGTTTGATCTTCTAGTAGCCTCAGCATTGCATCCTGCCTCCTCTCATCACCCTGATGCCACCTATCATCTCAATCCCACCACATGTCCTCGCGTTCATTTAGTACTTTCCTGCACTCTGACAGTGTCTGCCTCCATGCATTCTGCTGGGCTCTTTCACTGTGGGAGGACTGCATGAGCTCAGAGAACATTTCATCACGAGTGTGGTTTTTTCGCCTTCTAATCTTAGCCAGCCTCTGGGACACAGATGATACGGGGAGCGTTGAAACATTTGCAGCTGCGGGAGGAAAAAAAGGGAGACTAGTATTTTAAAAGACCCATTTTAGAGAACCATAGGTAGCCTTTTTCACGGTGAACCAAGCTGTTAACATTACATGGTTTCAAACAGCAGTGCCCTCATTTCCCATACCAAGCACCCATTGGGTTGGCCATTTAAAAGGAGGGGCTGTGGTTTTTGGGTTAATGTGCAGCACAAAACTCAACTAACCCCCCCCCCCACACACACACACACACACACACACCCCCTATTATCTGGGATGATCGCTTCACCCCTCCCCCCACCGTGTGGCGCACAGCGGGGATGATTTCTGTTCAGCCACAGGCAAACAGCCCAGCAGGAACAGCCACCTCTGAATGTCCCCTTAATAAAATTTCCCTATTTCAACCAGGTGACCATGAATGATATCATTCGCCTGAGGATAACACAGAGAGATAAAGAACAGATGTTGCTTGAATGCCAGCAACCACCGGGACCATACACTGCCATGCTTTGTTATGCAATGATTCCAGACTATGTGCTACTGGCCTGGCGTGGTAAAGTGTCCTACCATGGAGGATGGAATAAGGCGGCCCTCCCCAGAAACCTTTTGCAAAGGCTTTGGGAGTACATCCAGGAGAGCTTCACTGAGATGTCCCTGGAGGATTTGCGTTCCATCCCCATACATGTTAACAGACTTTTCCAGTAGCTGTACTGGCCACGAATGCATCCCAAGTCTTCAGGGCAAATTAATCATTAAACATGTTTGCTTTTAAACCATGTACAATATTTACAAAGGTACACTCACCAGAGGTCCCTTCTCCGCCTTCAAGGTCAGTGAGCCCGCCTTGGGTGGGTTGGGAGGGTACTGGGTCCAGGGTGATAAACAGTTCCTGGCTGTTGGGGAAAACGTTTTCTCCTCTTGCATGCTGTGTGCTATCTTCCTCATCCCCAAAATCCGCATTCCTGGTGCATGAGAATCCATTGACAGAGTCCACACACAGGGCTGGGGTAGTTGTAGGGGCACACCCTAGAATGGCATGCAGTTCATCATATAAGCAGCATGTCTGGGGCTCTGACCCAGAGCGGCCGTTTGCCTCTCTGGTTCTTTGGTAGGCTTGCCTGAGCTCCTTAAGTTTCACGCAGCACTGCTGCGGGTCCCTGTTATAGCCTCTGTCCTTCATGCGCTTGGAGATTTTTTTCAAATATTTGGGCATCTCGTCTTTTGGAACAGAGTTCTGATAGCACAGATTCGTCTCCCCAAACAGCGATCAGATCCAGTACCTCCCGTTCGGTCCATGCTGGAGCTCTTTTGCAATTCTTGGACTGCATGGTCACCTGTGCTGATCAGCTCGCCATGCTGGCCAAACAGCAAATTAAATTCAAAAGTTCGCGGGGCTTTTCCTGTCTACCTGGCCAGTGCATTGGAGTTGAGAGTGCTGTCCAGAGCAGTCACAATGGAGCACTCTGGAATAGCTCCCGGAGGCCAATACCGTTGAATTGCGTCCACACTACCTCAAATTCGACTCAGCAAGGTTGATTTCAGCGCTAATCCCCTCGTCGGGGAGGAGTACCGAAATCGATTTTAAGAGTCCTTTAAGTCAACAAAAAGGGCTTCGTCATGTGGATGGGTGCAGGATTAAATCGATCTAATGCTGCTAAATTCGACCTAAACTCGTAGTGTAGACCAGGGGTTAACGTAGCCCACCAGTTTATGCATGAAGGAGTGGAAGGGACTTTAAGAAGGGTACAGTAAGTAGCAGAATGGGAGTGTATGGAAGATGATGTTAAAACATGGATGCAAAATTGTGCGCAGTGTGCTCAGGACAAGGCTCATCCTCCGCGCTGGCAACCCAGGAAGCACCAACAAAGGCTTGGGCCATGGCACAGGGTTCAAATTGATTTTATTGATAAATTGCCAAGGAATAAGGAAGGATTCGAGTATTTATTGGTGATAATTGATTCCTTTTCAGGATGGGTGGAGGCATTTCCTACTAAAGATAATAATTTGGTAGTGGCCAAAAAGATTTTAATGAGGTAGTATGTAGATATGGCACCCGCGAAATAACAGATTCTGACAATGGGGGAGACTTTGTATCACGACAGTGATACAAGCCTTGGGAATTAAACAAAAGCTCCATATACCAGACCGGCCTCAGTCCTCAGGCCATGTAGAGCGCATCAACTGCACTATTAAGGAAGTGCTCCAGAAGGTAGTAAATCACACAGGGAAAGACTGGCTGGATAAACTGCCTCTGATTTCGGCTGCTATCTGCAGCAGTAATAGACCAAGGACTAAAATTCAACCCTTCCAAATTCTGTTTGGACATCCAATGCGCCTAATAATTGATCCTAGTTACCTGGTACAGGATCAAGAAGAGAGATCTAATATAACCCAGCATGATTATTTTCAATGGCTCAGACTGATCGCCATATTTGGGGTCGGGAAGGAATTTTCCTCCAGGGTAGATTGGCTGAGGCCCTGGAGGTTTTTTGCCTTCCTCCGCAGCATGGGGCAGGGATCTCTAGCAGGAGGGTTCTCTGCCAATTGAAGTCACTAAGACACAGGAGTTGGGGACTTCATCAGCAGAGTCAAGGAAGGGTAGGGACGGTTTTGTGGCCTGCAGCATGCAGGGGGTCAGACCAGATGATCATAATGGTCCCTTCTGACCTTAAAGTCTATGAGTCTATGAGTCTATGAGTTACAAGAAGATAAAACCACCCTCCAGTATAGGGTTAATCAGGCCATCAAACACATGAACAACAAAATTCAGAAACAAAGGCACACAAAGGCAGCCTTGTGGGAAACAGGGGACCAAGTCATGTACCTTAAAATGGGAAAAAGGGACCACTCACTGGAATCAAAGTGGATAGGTTCTTACTCCATAGTGGACTACCTGAGATCACTGGTATACCGCATTGAAAAAGATGGAAACCTGAAATGGTTACATGTTTCACAAATTAAACTGTTTACATAAATAATGATGTTTGGATTCTTTCCAGAAAAGGACATCCCGGAACCTGAGCACGAAGCGCTGCTTAACCACCGCAATTTTAATCCACAGAGAATGAGACTCCAGTGGAAGGCCTGGCTTTACCTACTTCTGGGAACTTTTAGTTGGGGTCAGATGACACCTTCTGCCCGGGAAACTGAACAAAGGCTAGAGGAGGAGCCGGGGTGTGTGGCTAGGTGAGACTGCGGGAAGGGGTTTCAGTTTTGGAGCTGGCTGGGGAAATGGAGGGAGGTCTACCATCGGGATCTGAGCCCCCTGCCCCCCCAAAATGGACCAGACTGAGAGGTCCTGGTTTCTGTACCTACAAGCTCTGTTTTGGACTGTGTTCCTGTCATCTAATAAACCTTTTGTTTTACTGGCTGGCTGAGAGTCTCGGTGAATTGCAGGAAGTGGGCGGTGCAGGGCCCTGACTCCCCCACACTCCGTGACAACTGGTGGGATGCACTGCACCCTGTGGATGGCGCTTCCTGCAGTAAGTGACTGGGGAGCAGTAAAACAGAGGACGATTAACGAGGACCAGGTGTGCTGAAGGCTCAGAGAGGAGCGGTTTCAGAGGGGGGGTGGTCGGAGAAGCTACGCTTAACCCTTAAGAGGGTGTGACCAGCGAGAAGGACTGTTGCAGTAATGGGGTCCCCCTGGAGACCGCGGTGACAGATTTCAGGGGTGGAGAAGTTGGTGGCTTGACCCTAGGAAGGAGGTGGTGACCTGGATAAGGGCTGGCACAGTAGGGGTTCTTCCTGGAAACCATGGGGAGCTGAGAGCACACAGGCCTGCCAGTCCACAGCCACTTGGGAACAACGGGAAGATGTATAACTATTGCCTTAAGAGCGACCTGGTTGAGCTGTGCAAGCAGAGAGGGCTGCGCATTGGAAAGCTCACCAAAGAACAGCTGATTGCCCAGATGGAGGAGGAGGATCGCTCGGAGGAGCCGATCCCCGTCTGAGGGAAGCAGCCCGACAGATGCAGCACAGGCACCGTTGTCTGGCTGGCTGAGAGTGGTCAGATTGCTGCCGAGGGCATTCTGACGCCCCTACTACCTATGGCTAGGGGAGGGGCTGGAAGGAGCCCAGCAAACTCTAAGGGCACCCTGACCTCTGCATCCAGCAAGGGATCCTCATGGCAGAGCTCCCCATCGCTGGAGCTGAGGTGGCTGGAACGGGAGAAGGAGATAAAATTTAGAGCTGGAGAAGTGGGAGAGAGAACGGCAGCAGGAACTGGAGTTGGCAAGCTGAGGAGCAGACAACCCCCTGCTGCGGTGAGTGAGGGGGGACCCAGGACTGCATGGAGCTTTGATAAGTGCATCCTGTCCCAGTTTAAGGAAGGGGAGGACATAGATGAATTCCTGATTGCCTTTGAGAAGGCCTGCGAGCTGAACAGGGTTGACCCTGCAGACGGGCTCCGGTTTCTCACCCTTTTATTGGACCCCAAAGCTGTAGGGATGTACAGCCGAATGGAAGGGGACTATGAACGGTTCAAAAAGGCCCCGCTACACAAGTTTGGGCTGACTCCTGAGGCATACTGGAGCAACTGTATGAACAATGCCCATCTGACCTGAGGACACGGTTGGTGGACAAAAGTTTGTGGACAGCCGGTCAGGGGGTGGAAAGAAGGAGTCCCAAAAGAATAAGTGCACCATGATGCAGAGAGAGAATCACCCTGGGCCCCACCCAAAGGGGGAATGTGGAGAACCCCCTCCCAAGGGGAACAACTGGCATCAGGACCAACCGACCGGCTCGAGGGGACCCACAGGACATGGGCTGCTATTATTGTGGCCAGAGGGGCCACATATGGACCCAGTGCCCCAAGCTCAAGGACAGACTGAGCAGACCGAACCCACACAGGGTTAACTGGGTAGAGACACAGCCGGAGGAGGGACAGGCTTCCCAGGCAGGAAGGCTGACCGCTTACCAACTGCTCAGGAGGGAGGAGTTTCCCAGACCAGCTCCTCTGGGAGTCTGGATGCTCCGGACTCAAGGTTCTCAGTTTACAGGGTGGGTGCGGAGTTGTCCCTGCCAAGCGAGTGCCTTGTTCCCCCAAGAGGTGGATGGGAGGAAGGTCAATGGATACTGGGACATGGGCTCTGAGGTGACGCTGGCCCAGCCCAAGGTGATGGTCCCAGATCGGGAGGTGCCCAACACCTACCTGACCCTGACGGGGGTGGGTGGGACCCCATTCAAGGTGCCCATGGTGAGGGTACATCTGAAATGGGGGGCCAAGGAGGGCCCCAAGGACATGGGGGTGCACCATCATTTGCCCACTGAGGTGTTGATGGGGGTGACCTAGAGGACTGGTCAAGCAACCCCCAGAACACCCTAGTCGTGACCTGTAGCCAGAGTTGGTGAGGGGCAATACACCCTGACATCAGGGAGGGTACCTCACCGGAGGTGTAGGACCCTACCCCAGTGGGGAGGAAGTGCCAAAGGAAGGGACAAGGCTCAGAGGGGTGGCAGTTTCAGACCCAGCCGGTGAGAGGGAGCAGATGCCCATCCCTACCCCAGCTGCTGAGTTCCAGGCTGAGTTGCAGAAAGATCCCTCCTTGTGGAAGCTAAGGGACCTGGCTGGCCTCAGTGCGGCACAGACTATGGGGAGAGGTTCCCAGGAGAGGTTCCTGTGGGAGAAGGGATTCCTGTACCGAGAATGGGTTCCCCCAGGGGAAGTGGCATCATGGGGGATCCGGAGGCAGCTGGTGGTCCCCCAGAAGTATTGCCGCAAGCTACTGTACCTGGACCATGACATCCCTCTCTCAGGACACCAGGGAATCCGGTGTACCAGGCAGAGGCTCCTACAGAACTTTTACTGGCCTGGGGTCTTTACTACTGTCCGACAGTACTGCCGATCCTGTGACACCGTCAGAGGGTGGGGAAGGCCCGGGACAAGGGGAAAGCAGCTTTGAGACCTCTGCCCATTATAGAGGAGCCTTTTCAGAAGGTGGCTGTGGACATAGTGAGGCCTCTCAGCAAGATGACTTGGTCAGGGAAAAATTACATTCTGGTGGTGGTAGATTTCGCTAACTGCTACCCCGAGGCAGTGGCCTGGTCTTCTATTGAAGCAGACACTGTGGCGGATGCACTGCTGACCATTTTCAGCCGAGTGGGGTTCCCCAAGGAAGTCTTGACAGACCAAGGATCCAACTTCATTTCAGCCCTGCTCCGGTGCTTCTGGGAGAAATGTGGGGTCCGGCACATCTAGGCCTCAGCATAACACCCCCAGTCCAATGGGCTGATGGAGTGGTTCAATGGAACTCTAAAGATTATGCTGAAAACCTTTATGAACCAGCACCCGCAGGACTGGGACAAGTACTTACCTCACCTGCTGTTCGCATACAAGGAAGTGCCCCAGGAATCTACCGGGTTTTTGCCTTCTGAACTGTTATACGGAAGAAGGATAAGGGGGCCCCTGGATCTGATGAGAGACGAATGAGAGGGGAAGGCCGTTCCCGATGGAGAATCAGTGGTGGAGTATGTCTTGACCTTCTGAGAAAGGCCTGCTGTGCTCATGGGCTTGGCCAAGGAGAATCTGGCCAGAGCCCAGAGGAAGCAGAAGGTCTGGTATGAGCGCATGGTGCGGGCCCGCGCCTACGCCACCAGAGACCAGGTGATGGTTCTCATCCCCGTGAGAACAAAAACTACAAGCTGCCTGGAAAGACCCTTTCAAGGTTGTCAAGCATCTAAATGAGGTAAACTATGTGGTGGAACTGTCCAACTGGGCACTCCGTCACTGGGTGTACCATGTTAATATGATGAAGCCATATTATGACAGGGGTAATGTGGTGTTGGCTGTGTGTGGACATTGTGGGGAGAAGGGACATGACCATTTGTAGATCTATTCCCTGAGACAGGAGCTGGCTCCTCCCTGGAAACAATTCCTCTCTCTGATCAGCTACACCCTGTCCAGCAAGCTGAGATCAGAGGGTTGCTGCATGTATACCGACAGCTATTTTCCAACCAGCCTGGACTCACTAATGTGACTGTTCACTGGGTGGAGACAGGATTGCATCCTCCTATAAGATGCTTCTCCTTTCACGTTGCAGGGAAAACTTCTCAGGGCCTGGAAAGAGGTCAGTGACATGCTGCCTTGGGAGGTGATCCAGCCATCTTCCAGCCCTTGGGCCTCGCCTGTGGTGCTGGTCCCCAAAAAGGACGGGTCAACCCAGTTCTGTGTGGACTATCAGAAGCTTAATGCCATCACTGTGTCTGATGCCTACCCCATGCCTAAACAAGCTGCGAGGAGCTCGATACCTTACCACCATGGATCTTACAAAGGGCTACTGGCAGGTACCAAATGCCAGACTGAAATCTGCCTTTATCACCCCTCTGGGGCTCTATGATTTCCTAACCTTGCCTTTTGGCCTCAAGGGGGCGCCAGCCATCTTCCAGCGCCTGGTGGATCAGCTGCTGAGGGGGATGGAGAGTTTTGCCTTGGCGTATATTGATGACATCTGTGTCTTTATCCAGATCTGGGAGGACCATGTGTCCCAGGTTAAACAAGTGCTGGACCGACTCCAGGAGGCTGGGCTGACCATAAAAGCGGAGAAGTGCAAGGTGGGGATGGCTGAAGTTTCTTACCTGGGCCACCGGGTGGGGAGCAGCTGCCTAAAGCCAGAAACAGCCAAGGTGGAGGCGATCAGAGACTGGCCCACTCCCCAAACCAAAAAGCAGGTCCAAGCCCCTTTTGGGATGACGGGGTGTGAGCGTTTGAGCCTCTGGTTACAGGGCAGTACGACCTAGTGGCCAGAGTCCCTCCCACTCCACCGGGCCGCGGACTTTGCCACTAGCTCAGCGGGGGATGGGGGGGGTCCTACTGAAACACGCTGAAGCTTACCAGGGGCAAGGTACCAGTCTGTCACCCTCCCCTCGGGTCGCTTCCTACCAGCTTGATAGTTGGGGTCTCCCATGAGTCCCTAGGTTCTCTGCGGGGCTCCGGGTCACTTGCCTCCTCAGGTTCCTCTTGTAGTAGGGCTTCGAGCCGGCCTGGAGAGGCTTCCGTCCCCGGCACCTTCACGGGCGGTGGCTGGTCCTTCACAGGAGCTTCCCGGTCAGGTCCTACCCCTGTGGCCGCCAGCCCAGACTGAGCTGAGCTCCCTCCTTTTATACTCCCAGAGCACTTGGCGCATGCCCAGTACGGAAGGAGCGGAACTTCTGCTGTCAGTGCTACTGGTCTGACACTGCTGGGGCTAGTGCGGGGTGGTGCTGCCCCATCACACGGGGTATTAGCAAAGATTTGTGCCACACTTTAGCTCCATAGCTGCCCCCATCACTGAGCTACGCAAGAAAGGGAAGCCAGATTAGGTGGTCTGGACCGAGCAGTGCCAGAGGGCTCTCCGGGCGCTGAAGGAGGGTCTGGTCAGTGGCCCAGTTCTGGCAAACCCAGACTTTGACAAGCCCTTTATGGTGTTGACTGACGCCTCAGACACAGGGCTGGGTGCGGTGTTAATGTAGGCTGATGAAAAGGGGGAGAGACACCCCATCGTGTACTTGAGGAAGAAGTTGCTACCCCGGGAGCAGAACTCCGCGGCCATCGAGAAGGAATGCCTGGCCATGGTGTGGGCCCTCAAGAAACTAGAGCCATATCTCTTTGGGCGTCACTTCACCGTGCACACCGACCACTCTCCCCTGGCCTGGCTGCACCAGATGAAAGGAGCCAACGCCAAGCTCCTGAGGTGGAGCCGGCTCCTGCAGGATTACGATATGGAGGTGGCCCATGTGAAGGGAAGTGCCGTGATAGCTGATGCGTTGCCCCAGAGAGGGGGGCCTGAACTTCCCCAGGTCACTGGTTACAGCAGGGATGGGCAAATGTATGCAGGGCCAGGGCAGGGGGTTGGGGTGCAGGAGGGGGTGCAGTGTGCAGGAAGGGGCTCAGGGCAAGGGATTGGGGCAGAGAAGGGGTGCAGACTATATGAGGGGGCTCATATAGTGGGGAGTTGGGGGCAGGAGGGGTGTGGGGTGCAGCAGGGTGCTTAGGGCAGGGAATTGGGGGGTGGGGGACAGGAGGGGTGAGGGCTCCAGCCTGGCGCCGCTTACCTAAAGTGGCTCCGGGGTGGCAGCGGCGCACACTGGGGCCAGGGCAGGCTCCTTGGAAGGAAGCGCTGCGGCCCCTGGGGGAGAGGGGGTGGAGGGCTCCACATGCGCTGCCCTTGCCGCACCTCCAGGTACCTCCCCCAAAGCTCCCATTGGCCGCAGTTCCCCGTTCCCAGCCCATGGGAGCTGCTGGGGGTGGTGCCTGGAGGCAAGGGCAACACACGGAGCCCTCTGCCCCCCTGCCTGGGGGCCCCAGGGAAGTGGTGCTGGCCGCTTCTGAGAACGGCGTGGGGCCCGCAGCGCCATGGGGGGCAATTCCAAGGGCCGGATCCAAAGCCCTGAGGGGCCGGATGCGGCCTGAGGGGCCGGATGCAGCCCACGGGCCGTAGTTTGCCCACCCCTGGGTTAGCGTGACCCACTCAGTTCAGTCTCGAAGGGGAGAGAGAGAGTTGATGGCGTAAGGAGAATTGACCTGGTAATGTTGCATGGGAGTTTTACTGGTACTGTCTGCATTGGTGCTGCTGGGATATCAGGGGGTGACTTGAGGGATGATACTGGAGCACGTAACCTGAGCCCAGGAGGGGGTTGGGGCCAGGTGACACCTGCTCGGGAAACTGGACAAAGGCTGGAGGAGGAGCTGGGGGCTGTGGCTGGGTGAGACTGCTGGAGGGGATTTCAGTTTTGGAGCTGGCTAGGGAAATGGAGGGAGGTCTGGCACTGGGGTCTGGAGTCACTGCCCCCCAAGATGGACCGGACTGAGGGGTCCTGGTTTCTGTACCTACAAACTCTGTTTTTGGCTATGTTCCTGTCATCTAATAAACTTTCTGTTTTACTGGCTGACTGAGTGTCTCGGTGAATGGCAGGAAGTGGGGGGTGCAGTGTCTTTACTCCCCCACACTCCATGACACCCTCCTCATCCCCCCATCCCACCAATCTACCTACCCCCCTTATCATCCCTTCCCACCCCCCATCCCTTCCCATCAACCTACCTACCCCCCTCATCATCCCTTCCCACCCATCTATCCCCCTCATGCCCCTATCCCCATCTGACCCCACCCATCTACCTATTCCCCCCTTCTCATACCTCCACCCCCCCCCCATCCCTTCACACCAACCTATCATAGAATATCAGGGTTGGAAGGGACCTCAGGAAGTCATCTAGTCCAACCCCCTGCTCAAAGCAGGACCAATCCCCAACTAAATCATCCCAGCCAGGGCTTTGTCAAGCCCGACCTTAAAAACCGCTAAGGAAGGAGATTCCACCACCTCCCTAGGTAACCCATTCCAGTGCTTCACCACCCTCCTAGTGAAAAAGTTTTTCCTAATATCCAACCTAACCACCCCCCCCCCACACACACACCCCCCACACACACACACACTGCAACTTGAGACCATTACTCCTTGTTCTGTCATCTGGTACCATTGAGAACAGTCTAGATCCATCCTCTTTGGAACCCCCTTTCAGGTAGTTGAAAGCAGCAATCAAATCCCCACTCATTCTTCTCTTCTGCAGACTAAGCAATCCCAGTTCCCCCCTTCCCACCCATCTACCTATCCCCCACCCCATCCCCCCAATGCCCCCATCCCTTCCCACCAACCTATCCCTTGCCTCATCCCCCCCATCCCCTCCCCCTCCCCACCCATCTACCTATCCCCCTCCTCATCCCTTCCCACCAACCTACCTATCTTCCCATCCCTCCACACAGACATCATGACCACCCCTCTCCCTAGACACACTCCTCCAACCAAAGCCCCCTTCCACACACACACAGCTCCTCCATCCCACCCCATCCCCCCTTCCATACCTACACACACACACACGGGGTCAGATGGAGAGACGGGGCTGGGGAGGGGAAATAGGGAGGTCTGTCATTCCACACTCACCTGGGACAAGTGGCCCCTTGCCAGCACATCCTGCTCTCCCCACAGTCCAGCTCCTGTCTCCTAGACCATGAGGAGGAGGGGCACAGACTGATAGCACTGGTCTACAATTTTTGAGAAGTCGTCTGCTTCAGAGATAAAATGTGCTATTTATTATGTATTTTGATGTGCTGAATTCAAATATGACAATTAAAACAACTGATTAGCTACTGTTTAAGATATTTAAGTTTTTACATTTTATGTCTATGTATATTGTGTAGATAGTAGAGTTTTAATCATAAATTGTAAACCTAGGTCTTTTCATGTGTTTATTGTTGCTTTACATGATAATATTTCACCTATCCTGTTTATGTAACACTTTAAAAATCAGCAAAAGGGTTATATAAATAAAATTTATTATGAAATAAAAGGCAAAAAACTATTAAGTACATAGTTTAGTCCTATTCAGTGTCTACTCGGCGCTTCTTGGCTTGTCTCTTGTATTCAATAAATGGAGCATCTCTTGTCACTGTCCAGCAATAGTCTGCAAGCATTGATGGGCTCCATTTGCCCTGATAGCGTTTCTCCATTGTTGCAATGTCCTGGTGAAATCGCTCGCCACTCACTGCTCCGCAATTCGGTGGAAAAAAATCTAGATGAGAGTGCAAAAAACGTACCTTTAGTGACATGTTGCAACCAAGGCTTTTGTATGCCTTGAGGAGGTTTTCCACCAACAACCTGTAGCTGTCTGCCTTGTTGTTTCCGAGAAAATTTATTGCCACTAACTGGACGGCTTTCCATGCCGTCTTTTCCTTGCCACGCAGTGCATGGTCAAATGCATCATCTCGAAGAAGTTCACGAATCTGAGGACCAACAAAGACACCTTCCTTTATCTTAGCTTCACTTAACCTTGGAAATTTTCCACGGAGGTACTTGAAAGCTGCTTGTGTTTTGTCAATGGCCTTGACAAAGTTCTTCATCAGACCCAGCTTGATGTGTAAGGGTGGTAACAAAATCTTCCTTGATTCAACAAGTGGTGGATGCTGAACACTTTTCCTCCCAGGCTCCAATGACTGTCGGAGTGGCCAATCTTTCTTGATGTAGTGGGAATCTCTTGCACGACTATCCCATTCGCAGAGAAAACAGCAGTACTTTGTGTATCCAGTCTGCAGACCAAACAAGAGAGCAACAACCTTCAAATCGCCACAAAGCTGCCACTGATGTTGGTCATAGTTTATGCACCTCAAAAGTTGTTTCATGTTGTCATAGGTTTCCTTCATATGGACTGCATGACCAACTGGAATTGATGGCAAAACATTGCCATTATGCAGTAAAACAGCTTTAAGACTCGTCTTCGATGAATCAATGAACAGTCTCCACTCATCTGGATCGTGAATGATGTTGAGGGCTGCCATCACACCATCGATGTTGTTGCAGTCTACAAGATCACCTTCCATGAAGAAGAATTGGACAAGATCCTTTTGACGGTCACGGAACATGGAAACCCTAACATCACCTGCCAGGAGATTCCACTGCTGTAGTCTGGAGCCCAACAGCTCTGCCTTACTCTTGGGTAGTTCCAAATCCCTGACAAGGTCATTCAGTTCACCTTGTGTTATGAGGTGTGGTTCAGAGGAGGAGGATGGGAGAAAATGTGGGTCCTGTGACATTGATGGTTCAGGACCAGAAGTTTCATCCTCTTCCTCGTCTGACTCAAGTGAGAATGATTCTGGTGCATCAGGAACCGGCAGTCCTTCTCCGTGGGGTACTGGGCGTATAGCTGATGGAATGTTTGGATAATGCACAGTCCACTTTTTCTTCTTTGACACACCTTTCCCAACTGGAGGCACCATGCAGAAGTAACAATTGCTGGTATGATCTGTTGGCTCTCTCCAAATCATTGGCACTGCAAAAGGCATAGATTTCCTTTTCCTGTTCAACCACTGGCGAAGATTTGTTGCACAAGTGATGCAGCATATGTGTGGGGTCCACCTCTTGTCCTGATCTCCAATTTTGCAGCCAAAATAAAGGTGATAGGCTTTCTTAACCATAGTGGTTATACTGTGCTTTTGTGATGCAAAAGTCACTTCACCACAAACATAGCAGAAGTTATCTGCACTGTTCACACAAGTACGAGGCATCTCTGCTCATTTTGGCTAAACAGAAATGTGTCCCTTTGCAAAATCAAACACTGACAAATAAGAGCACGACACTGTATGATTTCTAGAGCTGATATAGGGCAATTTGTTCAGCAGAGTGACGTAAGCTTCGTTATGATTGCATCATCCATGACTTCTAGGAATAACATGATGCAATTCATATCATGTATGATGCAATACCAGCTTCAGATTGCATCATTCATTGTTTTGCCTAAAAAGCAAGTACTGTCCAAACCCAGTCACAGATTTATTCATAGATCCAGTCAAAGATGTATTTTAGTCATTTCTGGTTTAAATTGAGATCCCTTCCCTTTATAACTCACTTATCCTCCGCCATTCCCAAGTCAAGGGTCGTATATACTGACCCAATAGCATATCTTGAAAACTAGAGCCAATCAACAATTTTAAGCATCATTTTCGTTCTCAGTGACCCAGAATTAGTAAAGTTTGACTACATTTATTTCAGAAGCATTTTGGCTGTAGAGCTGTGTAGCCTGTCCCTCATCGCCAATAGCACCACTAGTTAAACACTAGGAAAGCAAGTCTGTAATTCACTGCTGGGACAGCTCTGCCCGCGGCATCTGGAGAGTCCAGCAGGTTCAGGTTACTGTACCATGGGCATGGCTGACTTTCCCAGTCTGGGGTCGGGGCCCCATCACACCCCTGGCTGTACACACAAGAGACAGACCCTGACCCAGAGCTCACAGTCTAAGCAGCCAGCCACTAAGGAGCTTCCCCTGCTCCATAGCCTTGTCTGTACTGGAGAAGAGCCAAGGTCCCCAATGGCCCAGTGCAGGCACAACCTTAGCAAGACCTCCTACAGAAAGGGAGCCATGAGGCAACAACCCTGCCATTCTCACAACTTTCTCCAGGTGCACACTGCATTCCTCTCTCAAAGCTTATTGGGATTTGCCAGGACAGGGGGCTTAAGAGCGACCTCTCACAGCTGATGGCATGGGGTCTTCAGCAACCACAGAATCCATGGCCAGGGTAACATGTCCCAGCCCGAAAATGGTACTTCCAGCAGCACAGTGCCCCCTACTGCCACACTGGGGTATTGGGGCCTGCACTGACTGCAAGGAGAGAGTGCCCCCATTCACATCCCCACCTTGTTCCCTACCCTACAGTGCCTCATACTGCCACACTGGGGTATTGGGGCCTGCACTGACTGCAAGGAGAGAGTTCCCCCATTCACATCCCCACCTTGTTCCCTACCCTACAGCGCCTCATACTGCCATGATGGGGCACTGGGGCCCGCACTGACTGCAAGGAGAGAGTGTCTCCATTCACATCCCCACCTGGCTCTGTGTAATACAGCTCCCTCTAGTGCCATGATAGGGTACTGGGTCCAGCACTGACTGAGTGGGGAGAGCACCCCCTAATAGACCCCAACCCACTGACTGTAGCACAGCAACCCCTAACACTGCACTTGGGCATTGACTGCAAGGGAAGAGCATCTCTATTGAGCTCCCACCCCACTCCCTGTAGCAACCTGGGTTTTTACTAAGGCCAACTGTTAGGAATGGTATCCAGAAGTCCAGACACCTGCCATTGGACCGCTCCTATGGTGCATATTGAGGTGTCTAGTATTAGAAAAATAGATCTGGCTAAGAATCAGAAATAAACAAGCCAGACATACTTTATCACATGTTTCATTACCCTGTCAGTGGCTCATGTGAAAGCCGCATCTGCTGCCCACCTGGAGAAACCTCCAGCAAGCAGATTAGTAATAACCTTTCCATAACAGCTCCCCTATAAATACCTGAGGGCTGGGGCTTGTTCTTTTCTGTCCAACAGCCTGGAGAGAAGTATGAAAATGTGGCTCGTGCTGGCGTTGCTTGCGGCGGCAGGTAATTATGTTGTATGCAGCCAGGCTAGCTTGTGGAGCTCGGTAGTGACGAGTGGCAGGGACATAGCTGCAAAGTCAGAGTGAAATTAAACAGGCTCCAGCTAAGGATTAAAATGAAACAAAGTGTAATTTCTGCCGGAGCTAGTGCATTAGTAATGGAGCAGCTGAAACCTCTGGGTTCACCTGGGCATCGCTGCGTCCATGCTCTGTATTAGGGATGGATGAAGGGCCAGGTCCTCTGCTGTGTCCTGCCTCTGTCCAGCAGGAGTGGAGACGTGTGTTGACTAATATATGCTGGGCTAGTGCTTATATAACTCACATTATCAATAGGTATATATCAGTAAGTATTAAAACACATAAGAGCAATATAACAGTTACATAGCCTAGAGTGGCCTATGCTTGTTATAGAACCCTGCTCACTTATGCTAAGTATCCCATAGCCCCTTCCATTTTCTAAAGAAAGTTTTGGCTTAAGCAAATAGGGAAGCTGTCAAGCCCAGGACAGATGACAGTTTTACCATAGCACCAGATAAGGAATTGCTCTTATAGGCCTATACTGGAATGTCCCTAAGGAAAAGGACAAGACATGATTGTTCTACCCTCTCTCAGGTCTGGTCTATACTACCCGCCTGAATCGGCGGGTAGAAATCGACCTCTCGGGGATCGATTTATCGCGTCCCGTCGGGACGCGACAATCGATCCCCGAATCGGCGCTCTAACTCCACCAGCGGAGGTGGTAGTAAGCGCCGCCGACAAAAAGCGGCAGAAGTCGATTTTGCCGCCGTCCTCACAACGGGGTAAGTCGGCTGTAATACGTCGAATTCAGCTACGCTGTTCACGTAGCTGAATTTGCGTATCTTAAACCGACTCCCCGCTGTAGTGTAGATGTACCCTCAGACCCAGGAGGTGCCTTCATGCTCTTTGGTCCCTGGAATGCAAGTCTTCAGAACAAAGAGATAAGGGGTAGGACATGGTACCAGGAAAACAAGGTAGAAAGCGGATTAGTTAAATCTAGTTTCAGATGACATACAGAGTACCTTGTACTTGTAAACAGACAGGGTATAAAAAGATGGCTTTAGGGGCGTAACTTCGTGAGCACACCTTCCGTGTTAGGTGAATGTAACAACGCTGAATGAGACGGCTTCCTGGAGACTGGTATCGTATAGAACCTTTTCCCTGTACTATCTTATTACTGGCTTTCAGCAATAAACCTCGCTGATCCTGGTTATTCGGTCACTTGAATCTACCTCATAACAAACCGAAGTGTAGTCAAGCAACTGCCTATGCAATTTAACAATCCATGCAGATAAATGGGAACAGAGCAGTGGCGCACTGCCGCACAGGAGAGAGCCCGGTCTATCTAACAGTGGTATTTAAAATGACTATTGCCAAAATAAGGCCCCTAATCCAGCAACTTATAGTGCACAAACCCAATGGGCTGACTCACCTGAGTAAGGTCATATGTATGCACGAGTGTTTGCAGGATCGGGGCCTAAACAATGAATCCCACAAGCCAAATGGGCATCCTAGACTCACACGTGCTCAGTCTGCGCCACCTTGCCAGTGCTCACGAGTTTAATGCTCCTGACAGACACGTTCCCTCCCACTGCAGATTGTAAACAAGGCCCTTTATCTCTCTCAGAGTTTATCCAAAAGACATTGGAGGATCATTTTCAATGTCTAAAATGCTCCCATGTCACTGATCATGGCAGAGACTGGTGCAAACGCCTGAGTTCTAGTCACCCTGTATGGGATTTATTCACCTTCTGCATTTTGCTCATCTCAGGCAAGTGGAACAAGGCTCAGCAGTTTCATTTCCTGGCTTCTGTCTGCATGAGTCAAGGCTCTTGTGGTGCGTTTCCAACACAGCAAGAAAATGTAAAAACCCAAGGAGAGATAGCAGCAGTCCCCGATCCCACAGTCCGACCCGTACGGAGAGCACTAGCCCACTGGAGTCCCACTGAGAGAACATCTGTGTGGATCCCATTACAGGAGTGGGCTCGTGGTCCCATTAAAGCAACACTCCTGGGTTTAGGTTCTCTAAAGTCCTCCACTTTAAGGATTCGACACACTAACAGCATCCATCCTGGTCAGCGCCAGGGCCCACCACCAGCTCGTCAGACCCAAAGGGGGGGACGGGAACAAGAGTCCAGAGCTTTCCCAACCCCACTGCAGGATTTGCCACTTCATTACAGATGTCACCCATGTAATCCAGTGGATGCTTTCTCCCCACAGCTGCTGCACCACAGGGAGTAGACAGGATTGTCGGGGGATACGAGTGCAGCCCCCATTCACAGCCCTGGCAGGTCTCCCTTAATGTCGGGTACCATTTCTGTGGCGGATCCCTCATCACGGACCAGTGGGTGGTGTCAGCTGCCCACTGCTGGTACTAGTAAGTGTGGAATTCTGTGTGTGTGTGTGTGTGTGTGTGTGTGTGTGTGTGTGTGTGTGTGTGTGTGACTGCATCTTTATTGCAGCACCAGGTGGGTGGGAGCAGGCTGAGATTAGAGGGGCTGGTGCGGCCTGTCCAGAGGGGCTCTGAGCCACCGTTCGTTTCCCAGCCCCGACTCCATGCAGGTGATCCTGGGAGACCACAACATCCAGGTCTTTGAACACACCGAGCACCTGATGCGCATCGAGACCATTGTGTGGCACCCCAGCTATGACTACCAGACACTGGACCACGACATCATGCTCATCAAGTTGGCTCACCCTGTCCGGACGGACGCCTATGTCCAGCCCGTTTCCCTGCCGACCGCCTGCCCAGCTGCCGGCACTTCCTGTGTGGTGTCGGGATGGGGCAATATCCTCAGTGACGGTGGTGAGTTTCGCCCTCTCTCTGTCTCAGGAGCTCCGAGGCTGCTGAGCGCCATCATCTGCTGATGACACGGCCCACGATGTACCAGGCATTTGTGGATGTCCCTGCCCAGAGAATTCCTAGTCAAAGCACAGACACAGAGAGGCAGGGTTGGGGGGGGGAGGGACAGCAAAGAGGGATTTTATACAAGTGAGGTACCCTGACCTGGCCTGCCAAACTCCACTGGAGCCCCCTTCCACAACCCCAGTGATGAGCTCTGAGCCCATCTCTGCACACCCTCCGCCCTGTATTGACACTGCCCAGACCTGGCCAGCTGGCACAGCCCAGAGGTTAGCGTCCGCTGAGGCCGGCTGAGAACTGGAGCTTGAAACAGCGACAGGTGCATGGAGTTAGCACAAGGCCCTTGTTCCCATATCTGAGAAAACAAAGGCCAGACACAAGGCGATGGGTATTGCCAACAGTAACTAAACCATCCTCACATGTGCCCCTTCCCCACCCCACAGGGAGCCCATCCACATTTTATAGAGGGGGGAAGCTAAGCCAAAGCCCCTCCAGAGCTGTGGACAGAGCCCAGGAGTCCTGACTCCCCCACCCCACACACCCTGCTCTAACCCACTAGCCCCTATTCCTCTTTCAGAGCCAGGATAGTACCCAGGAATCCTGGCTCCCTCCCCCCCCCCCCTAATCCACTAGCCCCTACTCCCCTCCCAGAGCCAGGGAGAGAATCCAGGTGCGCTCATGCCCACTCAGAGTATTCTGCCTCCCTGGCTAGTGCTCAGGCAGATTTCATCCCTCCAGGGTGCAGCATGGGAAGGAGGAGAATGCCTGGTGCTAACAATTCCCCTCTACCTTTCAGTGTTCAGCCCCTACAACCTGCAGTGCGTCAACATCCCCATTCTCAGCAACGCAGAGTGCGAGGGCTCCTACCCCGGGATGATCACCAGCACCATGCTGTGCGCTGGCTACCTGGAGGGAGGCAAGGATGCATGCCAGGTGAGGGTTAATGGCCACGGCCCTGTCAGGCTGTTAGAGAGACTCTAGCCCTCCTGCCAGCAGACAGGGGGAGGGATCTGGGTGATGCATGCAGTATAAGGGACTGGGGAGGTACAGTGACTAACCGCCCACTAATTTGCTGGCATCTCCTTCCTCTCAACTTACACACAGGGAGACTCTGGTGGTCCACTGGTCTGCAATGGGGAGCTGCAGGGCATTGTGTCCTGGGGGGTCGGCTGTGCCCAGAAGGACCAACCCGGAGTCTACACCAAAGTCTGCTCCCTGCTGCCCTGGATCAAGAGCACCATGGCTGCCAACTAGTTCAGACAGAATGTGTCACGTCTGGGAACATGTAGACTCTCACCACTCCGCTGGACCCAGACAAGGGGAAGAGGGAGGCCATCTCGGTGAGGATTGGTGATGCATAGCCAGAGCAAGTGCAAGAGACCGTAATAAATCCAGCTGCCGCAACAAGTTATTTCTGTGTGTGTTGTGCTCTGGGTCCTGACGATTACAAGCTCAGCTAATTAATAATAATTAACATAGCAACTAGTGTTTTAAGGCCAGAAGAGACCTAGTCCGATCCCTGGAACAGCACAAGCCAGAGAATCTCTCCCAGCGACTCCTGCACTATAGGGAAATGTTCTGCCCTCTTGGTGCCCCTTTTTTATTCAGTGCTTCTCAAACAATCCCCAAACCTGCAGTCAGATCCGAATGTACACAGAGTCACCAGGGCCTGACCACGCAGATCCCACCGCACACTCAGTGCCACGCAGTCACATCAGTAACTCACCCAGCGCCACATGTCTGCACCTTCTGTATTAAAGGGCACTGGTTTAAAAGGGTGTCGGGGCTGGGTGCCAGGCACCGACCCCCCCAGACACTGCATACATATACCCTGAGAGTTAAGTTCCTCTCCACCAGCCCCCATCTGAGTATTAAGGCTTTCAAGATAGATTGTAGAAACACAGGAATGGCCCATAGTGGGGTGGGGGTGTTTCTCATTCACCGCTCACAGCCCCTACAAAAGGATGGAAATCGTTTTGGCAAATGATCCAACGCTAAAAGCTCTGGGAGCTTGCAGGGGCAGGTGAGTAACTCCATTGACTACAATGGGTTTGACTCACATGAGTAATGTTATGTGCCTGCAGGGTCTTGGTCTTTTCAGGACACAGATTAATTGGGTTTCTAACTGGTGTTAAATGGGGACGTTCCAAGCCTGGGGCCAGGAGGGCAAACACCAGAGAGGGATGATTGCTAAACTCTACGGGACATGCAGTAAACGCATGAAACTCACTGAGGTGCTCAGACCTCCCCCCAACACCCCCTGTTCAGCTATGGGGAACCAGGCTAGTGCAGTGGTTCTCAACCTATTTACCATTGTGGGCTGCATCCAGAATTACCTGTATGGCCCTGAGGATGTCACATGGGCCGAGCTGTGTGTTGATTGAGTGGAACAACAATTCACAGCCAAAGGGATGGCCAGCTGAGTAGTAGATTGCAAAAGGACACAGGTGATGGCCTGGGCACCATTTAAAAACCCAGGACAAATACTGCGAATAACTTCAGGAGGTTTGTGGTTCGCGCTCACCTAACAGTGGGCAGCCCTAGCCCAAACAGTGCCCCAGACAAGAAGTGTTTTCGGTGCCCCTCCCCCATTTGTTAAACTTTTGAATACTTTATTTTTTTATTGCATTTGTAACTCCTTTCACAACTATGATGCACAATTTGCTTGCATGATTTATCCCTGTCTAGGGTTACCATTCGTCCGGATTTCCCCGGACATGTCCGGCTTTTTGCGCTAAAAATAGCGTCCGGGGGGAATTTGTAAATGTCCGGACTCCCCCCCCCCCCATGCAAAACGAGCCGGCCGGCCGGATGGTGCCACTTACATGGGGCTCCGACAGCCAGAGAGACCCTCCTCCACTTCTCCCTCCTCTCCCCTCCAGCAGAGAGCACTCCCTGCATTCACAGATCGTCTCCGGCAGTTTGGAGCTCCCCCCCCGCTGCTCCCCAGCCTGCCGGGACGAATGGCTCACCGAGACATTAGGCGAAGAAAGGCCAACAACAAGGGGGCCAGGGGGTCGGAGAAGGGGCAGTCAAGAGACCGGGGGGGGGGTCGGGAGTTCGGGGGGGGGGTTTCTGGGGGTAGGGATAAGGTTTTGGGCAGTCAGGGTACAGATAGGGGGTACGGTCCTGGGGGCAGTTGGGGGGGGTCTTAGGAGGGGGCAGTTAGGGGACAAGGCACAGGGAGGCTTAGGTAGGGGGTGGGGTTCTGGAGGGCAGTTAGGAGCAGGGGTCCCAGGAGGGGGCAGTCAGGGGACAAGGAGCGGGGGGGGGGATTGAGAGCTCTGGGAGGGGCTGTCAGGGGGCAGGAGTGGGGAGAGGGGTCGGAGCAGTCAGGGGACAGGGAGCAGAGGGGTTTAGATGGGTTGGGAGTTCTGGGGGGGGCTGTCAGGGGGTGGAGAGTGGTTGGATGGGGCGTGGGAGTCCCAGGGGTCTGTCTGGGGGTGGGGGTGTGGATAAGGGTTGGGGCAGTCAGGGTACAGGTAGGGGGTACAGTCCTGGGGGGCATTTGTAGGGGAGGGTCTCAGGAGGGGGCAGTCAGGGGACAAGGAGCAGGGAGGCTTAGGTAGGGGGTGGAGTCCTGGGGGACAGTTAGGGGCAGGGGTCCCAGGAGGAGGCAGTCAGGGGACAAGGAGCGAGGGGAGGGTTGGGGGTTCTGAGGGGGGGAAGTGAGAGGGGCAGGGGCGGGGCTAGGGCAGGATGGGGCGGTGCCAGGGCAGGACGGGGGCGGGGCTCCTCCCGTCCTCTTTTTTGCTTGCTGAAATATGGTAACCCTATCCCTGTCATTTCCCCCTTTTGTTGACAACATCAAAAACCGCACCCTGAACCCAACATCCCCCCCCAGCCCAGTAACCAAGGTGGTTGCCTGGGTCACCGGCCCCTAAATCCAGTCCTAGAGCTGGCTCTGAGTCAGGGAGGTAGCAGAGATTTGGTTGTCCTGATCTTGTTGTTTGCACTTTTGATAAATGCAAAGTAATGCACGTTGGAAAACAATCCCAACTATACATACAAAATGGAGTCTAAATTACCACTCAAGAAAGATCTTGGAGTCATTGTGGACAGTTCTCTGAAAATATCCACTCAGTGTGCAGCAGCATCTGAAAAGGTTATCAGAATGTTAGGAACCATTAGGAAAGGGCTAGATCAGGGATCGGCAACTTTTGGCACATGGCCTGTCAGGGAAATCCGCTGGCGGGCCAGGATGGTTTCTTTACCTACAGCGTCCACAGGTTCGGCCAATCGCAGCTCCCACTGTCCGCGGTTCACCGTTTCAGGCCAATGGGGGCTGCGGGAAGCAACGCGGGCCAAGGGATTTGCTGGCTGCCCCTTCCTGCACCCCCATTGGCCTGGAATGGCAAACCATGGCCAGTGGGAGCTGCGGTCGGCCGAACCTGTGAATGCTGTAGGTAGACAAGCCATCCCGGCCTGCCAGAGGATTTCCCTAACAGGCCATGTGCCAAAGGTTGCCGATCTCTGGGATAGATAATAAGATATAAAATGTCTTAATGCCACTATTTAAATCCATGATAGGCCCACACCTTGAATACTGCATGCAGTTCTGGTCACCCCATCTGAAAAAAATATTAGAATTGGAAGAGATACAGAGAAGGGCAACAAAATTGAGAAAAGGTATGGAACAGGTTCCATATGAGAGATTAAAAAGACAGGGACTTTTCAGCTTGGAAAAAGAGATGACTCATGGGGGAATATGATAGATAAATGGTGTGGAGAAAGCAAATAAGGAGGTGTTGTTTACTCCACATAACACAAGAACCAGGAGTCACTCAATGAAATTAATAGGCAGCAAGTTTAAAACAAGCAAAAGGAAGTACTTCTTCACACAATGCACAGTCAACCAGTGGAACTTGTTACCAGATGATGTCGTGCAGGCCAAAAGTATAACTGGGTTCAAAAAAAGAATTAGATAAGCTCCTGGAGGATAGGTCCATCAATGGCTATTAACAGAGATGGTCAGGGATGCAACTCCATGCTCTGGGTGTCCCTAGCCTTTGATTGCCGGAAGCTGGGATTGAACAACATGGGATGGATCACTTGATTGCCTGTTCTGTTTGTTCCCTCTGAAGCACCTGGCACTGGCCACTGTCGGAAGACAAGATACTGGGCCAGGTGGACCATTCATAGAATCATAGAATATCAGGGTTGGAAGGGACCTCAGGAGGTCATCTAGTCCAACCCCCTGCTCAAAGCAGGACCAATTCCCAACTAAATCATCCCAGCCAGGGCTTTGTCAAGCCGGGCCTTAAAAACTTCTAAGGAAGGAGATTCCACCACCTCCCTAGGTAACGAATTCCAGTGCTTCACCACCCTCCTAGTAAAATAGTGTTGCCTAATATCCAACCTACACCTCCCCCACTGCAACTTGAGACCATTGCTCCTTGTTCTGTTATCTGCCACCACTGAGAACAGTCTAGATCCATCCTCTTTGGAACTCTCCTTCAGGTAGTTGAAAGCAGCTATCAAATCCCCCCTCATTTTTCTCTTCTGGCGACTAAACAATCCCCGTTTCCTCAGCCTCTCCTCATAAGTCATGTGCTCCAGACCCCTAATCATTTTTGTTGCCCTCCGCTGGACTCTTTCCAATTTTTCCACATCCTTCTTGTAGTTTGGGGCCCACAACTGGACACAGTATTCCAGATGAGGCCTCACCAATGTCGAATAAAGGGGAACGATCACGTTCCTCGATCTACTGGCAATGCCCCTACTTATACAGCCCAAAATGCGGTTAGCCTTCTTGGCAACAAGAGCACACTGTTGATTCATATCCAGCTTCTCGTCCACTGTGACCCCTAGGTCCTTTTCTGCAGAACTGCTACCTAGCTATTCGGTCCCTAGTCTGTAGCAGTGCATGGGATTCTTCCGTCCTAAGTGCAGGACTCTGCACTTGTCCTTGTTGAACCTCATCAGGTTTTTTTTGGCCCAATCCTCTAATTTGTCTAGGTCCCTCTGTATCCGATCCCTACCCTCTAGTGTATCTACCACGCCTCCTAGTTTAGTGTCATCTGCAAACTTGCTGAGAGTGCAGCCAACACCATCTTCCAGATCATTAATAAAGATATTAAACAAAACCGGCCCCAAGACCGACCCTTGGGGCACTCCGCTTGAAACCGGCTGCCAATTAGACATGGAGCCATTGATCACTACCCGTTGAGCCCGACGATCTAGCCAGCTTTCTATCCACCTTACAGTCCATTCATCCAGCCCATACTTCTTTAACTTGCTGGCAAGAATACTGTGGGAGACCGTATCAAAAGCTTTGCTAAAGTCAAGGAATAACACATCCACTGCTTTCCCCTCATCCACAGAGCCAGTTATCTCATCATAGAAGGCAATTAGGTTAGTCAGGCATGACTTCCCCTTGGTGAATCCATGCTGACTGTTCCTGATCACTTTCCTCTCCTCTAAGTGTTTCATAATTGATTCCTTGAGGACCTGCTCCATGATTTTTCCAGGGACTGAAGTGAGGCTGACTGGCCTGTAGTTCCCCGGATCCTCCTTCTTCCCTTTTTTAAAGATGGGCATTACATTAGCCTTTTTCCAGTCATCCGGGACCTCCCCTGATCGCCATGAGTTTTCAAAAATAATGGCTAATGGCTCTGCAATCTCATCCGCCAACTCCTTGTGAGGAAATAGAACAGGGGGGCCTTCCTTTTAATAGCCAGAGCTTTGAATCTGAAGGCCCCGAAATAAACCCTCTAGCAGAGATCTGTTATGCTGACAGCCTTTATACAGAGTAGTACAGGCCTTAGCATGAGCAAGACTGAACAACACAGTTCTCTGCCAGACTCGGTCAAGGGTAATGACCAGAGGAGGGGGGAAAAAGAACCGTGTTGTTCATTCTTGCTCATGCTAAGGCCTGTACTACTCTGTATAAAGGCCGTCAGCATAACAGATCTCTGCTAGAGGGTTTATTTCGGGGCCTTCAGATTCAAAGCTCTGGCTATTAAAAGGAAGGCCACCCTGTTCTATTTCCCCAGATCCTTTAGCACCCTCAGATGCAGCGCATCCGGCCCCATGGACTTGTGCACATCCAGTTTTTCTAAATAGTCCCTGTGACGTTATTGACATAAACTGGGACCGTATAGATCATTGTTGCAACCAAGGTCCTGTAGTGGCACCCAAATCTTGTATAAAGAGGGTCAAATGGGGTGTCTAGGACAAGGTTATGGTTTACTGGTTATGATTATGCTGTCTATATGTGTGTATCAGTTTTGTAGTTGAAGTTATGAATATTGGCTCTATACTGTCTGTATGGCGAATATTGGCTCTATACTGTCTGTATGGCAAACTTATGCTATGCTTCTGGGTGACATCCCAGACAAGCTGAGATTAGCTCTGCCTAGCCTGCTTGATGGCCCATTAAGGACCATCAGCTATACAATGGACCCATTGAGAGAAGGCAGATAAGCCTTGTAACTCAGCAAAGTATGCAGGGACTGGCCCATGTGACTCCAGACTCCATTTTGCTGTAATTTTCCACAGTAAGAACAAAGAGGTGTTCTTACACCTGGAAAAGACTATATAAGGCTGATGCCTCATCTCCATCTTGTCTTCAATCCTGCTTCATACCTCTGGAGGAACTTTGCTACAAGCTAAAGCTTTGAACAAAGGACTGAGGACCCATCCCAGCGGGGGATGTTCCAGAGACTTGATTTGAACCTGCAGTTTATTCCATCGCTGCTGCAAGCCTGAACCAAGAACTTTGCCATTACTGTATGTAATTGATTCCATTTAACCAATTCTAACTCTCATCTCTATCTTTTTCCTTTTATGAATAAACCTTTAGATTTTAGATTCTAAAGGATTGGCAGCAGCGTGATTTGTGGGTAAGACCTGATTTGTATATTGACCTGGGTCTGGGGCTTGGTCCTTTGGGATCAGGAGAACCTTTTTCTTTTACTGGGGTATTGGTTTTCATAACCATTTGTCCCCATAACGAGTGGCACTGGTGGGAGTACTGGGAAACTGGAGTGTCTAAGGAGATTGCTTGTGAGACTTGCGGTTAGCCAGTGGGGTGAGACCGAAGTCCTCCTAGTCTGGCTGGTTTGGTTTGCCTTAGAGGTGGAAAAAACCCCAGCCTTGGGCTGTAACTGCCCTATTTGAGCAATTTGTCCTGAGTTGGCACTCTCAGTTGGGTTCCGCCAGAACCGCATTGTCACAGTCCCGAACCACTTCTTTCTCCACAGAGGGCTGGTCCCCTTCTCCCCATATTGTGCTGCCCAGTGCAGCAGTCTGGGAGCGGACCTTGTTCGTGAAGACAGAGGCAAAAAAAATCATTGAGTACATTAGCTTTTTCCACATCCTCGGTCACTAGGTTGCCTCCCTCATTCAGTAAGGGGCCCACACTTTCCTTGACTTTCTTCTTGTTCCTAACATACCTGAAGAAACCCTTCTTGTTACTCTTAACATCTCTTTATAGCTGTAACTCCAAGTGTGATTTGGCCTTCCTGATTTCACTCCTGCATGCCTGAGCAATATTTTTATCTTCCTCCCTGGTCATTTGTCCAATCTTCCACTTCTTGTAAGCTTCTTTTTTGCGTTTAAGATCAGCAAGGATTTCACTGTTTAGCCAAGCTGGTCGCCTGCCATATTTACTATTCTTTCTACATATTGGGATGGTTTGTACCTGCAACCGCAATAAGGATTCTTTAAAATACAGCCAGCACTCCTGGACCCCTTTGCCCTTCATGTTATTCTCCCAGGGGATCCTGTCCATCTGTTCCCTGAGGGAGTCAAAGTCTGCTTTTCTGAAGTCCAGGGTCCGTATTCTGCTGCTCTCCTTTCTTCCTTGTGTCAGGATCCTGAACTCGACTGTCTCATGGTCACTGCCTCCCAGGTTCCCATCCACTTTTGCTTCCCCTATTAATTCTTCCCTGTTTGTGAGCAGCAGGTCAAGAAAAGCTCTGCCCCTAGTTGGTTCCTCCAGCACTTGCACCAGGAAATTGTCCCCCACACTTTCCAAAAGCTTCCTGGATTGTCTGTGCACCGCTGTATTGCTCTCCCAGCAGATATCAGGGTGATTAAAGTCTCCCATGAGAACCAGGGCCTGCGATCTAGCAACTTTTGCTAGTTGCCAGAAGAAAGCCGTGTCCACCTCATCCCCCTGGTCTGGTGGTCTATAGCAGACTCCGACCACGACATCACCCTTGTTGCTCACACTTCTCAACTTTATCCAGAGACTCTCAGGTTTTTCTGCAGTTTCATACCGGAGCTCTGAGCAGTCATACTCCTCTCTTACATAGAACGCAACTCCCCCACCTTTTCTGTCCTGCCTGTCCTTCCTGAACAGTTTATATCCATCCATGACAGTACTCCAGTCATGTGAGTTATCCCACCAAGTCTCCGTTATTCCAATCGCATCATAGTTCCCTGACTGTGCCAGGACTTCCAGTTCTCCCTGCTTGTTTCCCAGGCTTCTTGGATTTGTGTATAGGCACTTAAGATAACTCATCGATCGTCCCTCTTTCTCAGTATGAGACAGGAGTCCTCCCCTCTTGCGCTCTCCTGCTTGTGCTTCCTCCCAGGATCCCATTTCCCCACTTACCTCAGGGCTTTGGTCTCTTTCCCCCGGTGAACCTAGTTTAAAGCCCTCCTCACTAGGTTAGCCAGCCTGCTTGCGAAGATGCTCTTCCCTCTCTTTGTTAGGTGGAGCCCGTCTCTGCCTAGCACTCCTTCTTGGAGCACCATCCCATGGTCGAAGAATCCAAAGCCTTCTCTCCGACACCACCTGCGTAGCCATTCGTTGACTTCCACGATTCGACGGTCTCTACCCAGGCCTTTTCCTTGCACAGGGAGGATGGACGAAAACACCACTTGCATCTCAAACTCCTTTATCCTTCTTCCCAGAGCCACGTAGTCTGTAGTGATGCACTCAAGGTCATTCTTGGCAGTATCATTGGTGCCCACATGGAGAAGCAGGAAGGGGTAGCGATCCGAGGGCTTGATGAGTCTCGGCAGTCTCTCCGTCACATCGTGTATCCATTGGTCTGACCCATTATGGTCATGACTATGTAGATATTGTTGTAACCACTATTATATATTTTCAACAAATCTTGTAGAAAATGGGGCATGTGGGATGTCTAGGAAAAGGTTAGGATTATGCTATCTGTATACATGTATCTTTTTGCATTTGAAGTTATGAGTATTTGCTCTATATCTGTATTTCAAATGTTTGCTCCTGGGGTAACTAACAAGGTAGTTAGCCAGCACATCTTTGAGGGACTATTCAAATTGAGTGGCCCATCAAAAGGGCACTTAACTCATAATGGGCCATGGGAGATGCCCATCGACACGGAGTGGCTGTGTAGCGAAGCGAAGACTCACCGGTGCAGTGCCTCCTGCTGGTCATCCAGGGAATTAGCTCTTTTCCAGCTCCAGAGCGCCCTCTGCAGGCCAGTGTCTCACCTGCTTCAAGCCCCATATCCCTCCCAGACCCCAGTACCCTTTTCCTCAGCGCTCTGCCCTAGCAGTACACCCACACCCCGGGTCTCCCCTCCCAGGGGAACCCCCAACCCTCTAAACCCACCTTGTCTCAGCAGCTACTGCCAGTCATCATCTAGCCCCCACTCCCTGGGGAAGATGACAGTCTGTAAAGGCCATTCATCATGGGCAAGGGGGTCAGACCAGCTGCCTCTGCCTATCCCCGGGCTACACCTCTGCAACCCCTGTGCCAGCTTTGGCCTTTAGCAAGGCCCACAGCCCAGGGATTTACCAGGCTGGAGCTCCGCAGTGCCTTCTACCTTTCCCCAGACCTGCTCCATTCCCTGTATCCTGAGCTCCCAGGTAACAGGTCCTTCTCTCTCCACAGCATAAGAGAGACTGTCTGACCCAGCTCCTCCCTGAGCCCTTATAACAGGGCCAGGTGTGGCCTGATTGGAGCATGGCCCCAGCTGAGGCTGCTTCCCCCAATTAGCCTGGCCTTTTCTCTAGGACTGGGTAGCTGCCCCACAGCAGGTTGGTCTGTAAACATGCTGTCTGGAGTATAGGTAATGGCTTCCTGCAATGACTGAGCAAAACTGGGTATGAACATGTGACTTGTCCATGTGACTGAAAACACTATCTGGTCACCTGTGATTCTTCACTAGCAATGCTGAAGTTTTTGTTTCAAACAATGGGTTTCCCTCCACATGGCAGAGGAGATAAATGGCCCTGGAAACCACTCCATTTTGCTTCTGTCCTGCTCCAGCCTCTGGACTATGAACTTATACTAATGGGAGCATCTAACCAATGGACTGACGACCTTCCAATGATTTGGAAGCAGCCAGAGACTTGACATAAGCCAGCAGTTTATTTCATCACTGCTACAAGCCTGAACCAAGAACTTCGCAATTACTGTATGTATTTGATTCCTTTAACCAATTTTTACTCTCACCTTTCTTTCTTTCATTTTTTGAATGAACCTTTAGATTTTAGATACTAAAGGATTGGCATCAGTGTGAGTTTGGGGTAAGATCTAAGTTATATATTGACCTGTGTGTGTGACTGGTCCTTTGGGATCAGAGGAACCTTTATTTCAGGGGTAGGCAACCTATGGCACGCGTGCCGAAGGCGGCACACGAGCTGATTTTCAGTGGCACTCACACTGCCCAGGTCCTGGCCACCAGTCCGGGGGGCTCTGCATTTTAATTTAATTTTAAATAAAGCTTCTTAAACATTTTAAAAACCTTATTTACTTTACATACAACAATAGTTTAGTTATATATTATAGACTTATAGAAAGAGACCTTCTACAAACATTAAAATGTATTACTGGCACGCGAAACCTTAATTTAGAGTGAATAAATGAAGACTCGGCACATCACTTCTGAAAGGTTGCCGACCCCTGCTTTATTTAATGAGTCTGGTTGTAAAGAACCGCTCACCTTTAAATCTAGTGTTTTCAGTGGTAATACAAAGACTGGGATGCCCACGGAAACTGCTTTTATGACTTGTTATTAGCCAGTGTGGTGAAACAGAAATTTACTTTTGTTGCTGGTTTATCCTATGGGGGGAATAGCCACCTGTCTTGGGGTGTATCTGCCCTATTTCTCAGCAGTCCATCCTGAATTTGGCATCCTCAGCTGTGACCCACTGAGGCACGGTCGCACCCATTATGGCCATTCTTATGTTGTTGTTGTGATGGGTAGCCTCCCACCTTCTGGGGTGCCACCTGATATACTGGGGTACAACTGAGCCCGCCTGTTCCACTAGCCTGGGCTCCCTCACCCTGTCCTGCTGAGCCAGGCCCTCCAGCCTCCTCCAGCCACACAGGTAGGGACACGCCCAGCTGCAGAAAGACACAGACACTGAGATCAGTTCTGCCTGGGAAGACTCAGCTCGGGGATTGCCCAGTACTCAAGCGCACACCCCCTCTGGAGTGTAAACCCAAAATAGTATTGTCCTGTGCTGCACAGAGGCACCCCCACCCCACTATGGGCCATTCCTGTGTTTCCACAATCTGTCTTGAAAGCCTTAATACTCAGATGTTGGCTGGCGGAGAGGAACTTAACTTATGCCCAAATAAATTTGTTAGTCTCGAAGGTGCCACAAGGACTCCTCATTGTTTTTGCTGATACAGACGAACACGGCTACCAATCTGAAACTTAACTTTCAGGGTAAATGTGTGCAGTGTCTGGGGGTGAGGTCGGTGCCTAGCACCCAGCACCCTTTTAAACTAGTGCCCTTTAATACAGAAGGTGCAGACATGTGGCGCTGGGTGAGTTACTGATGTGACTGCGTGGTATTGAGTGTGCGGTGGGATCTGTGTGGTCAGGCCCTGGTGACTCTGTGTGCGGTCGGATCTGACTGCAGGTTTGGGGATTGTCTGAGAAGCACTGAATAAAAAAGGGCACCAAGAGGGCAGAACATTTCCCTACAGTGCAGGCGTCGCTGGGAGAGATTCTCTGGCTTGTGCTGTTCCAGGGATCGGACTAGGTCTCTTCTGGCCATAAAACCTAACAATGGCTAGTTGCTATGACGCAGAGCACGACACAGACAAGACTAATGTGGTGACAGCTGGATTTATTGCCATCTCTTGCACCTCTTTCCATCTTACCGTGGCATTGCCCCTCCCAGCACTGAGATGGTCTCACCATGTGTATGGAATGTGAGTTCTGTTTTGTGCCCAGGTCCTGGCCCAGCAGAGTGAGGAGAGTCCATGTTCCCAAGTGGAAAGTGTTGTTCTGTCTGAGCTAGTTAGCGGCCATGGTGCTCTTGATCCAGGACAGCAGAGAGCAGATCTTGGTGTAGATGCTAGGGTGATCCTTTTGGGCCCAGCCAAATCCCCAGGACATGATGCCCTGCAACTCCCCGTTGCAGACCAGAGGTCCACCAGCATCTCCCTGTGTGTGAGTGGAGGGAAAGCAATACCACCAAATTAATGGCCTGTTAAAGTCTCTGAATCCCTCCAGTCCCTTGTACTGCATGCATCACCCAGGGCCTGCATTGACAGATCCCTCCTGACCTCTGGTGTGTTAGCAGAAGGGCTAGAGTCGCTGTAAGACCCAGACAGGACCATGACTGGTAGCCTTTACCTGGCATGCATCCTTGCCTCCTTCCAGGTACCCAGCGCACATCATGGTGCTGGTGATCATCCCGGGGTAGGAGCGCTCACACACCTGGTCGCTCACAATGGGAACTTCGACACACTGCAGGTTCTTGGCGCTTAGCACTAAAAGGCAGAGAAGAATTGGTCTTACCAGGGATTCTCCTCCTTCCCACACCACGCTGGTATATTCCTTCAGGGGGAGTGACGGTAAGTCATTGAGTTATATCACTATCCTGAATGGTTTCAGAGTAGTAGCCGTGTTATTCTGTATTCTCAAAAAGAACAGGAGTACTTGTGGCACCTTAGAGACATATTTATTGTAGCATAAGCTTTCGTGGGCTACAGCTCACTTCATCAGATGCACATAGTGGAAAATACAGAAGGAAGATATATATAATATATACATACACACACACAGACACACACACACACACAGAGGGAACATGAAACAATGGGTGTTACCATACACATTCTAAGGAGAGTGATCAGTTAAGGTGAGCTGTTGTCAGCAGGAGGGGGGGGGGGGGGGGAACTGTTTGTAGTGATAATGAAAATGGCCCATTTCCAGCACTTGACAAGGAGATATAAGGAACTGGGGGGCGGGGGGCAGATAAGCATGGGGAAGTAGTTTTACTTTGGGAGTGGATGGGCCATTACACAAAGTAAAACTATGAGATACAGTTCCTTGTATCTCCTTGTCAAATGCTGGAAATGGGCCACTTTCATTACCACTACAAACAGTTTTGTATTTTTTTCTCTCCTGCTGACAACAGCTCACCTTAACTGATCACTCTCCTTATAGTGTGTATGGTAACACCCATTGTTTCATGTTCCGTGTGTGTGTGTGTGTATATATATATATATTCCTTCTGTATTTTCCACTACATGCATCCGATGAAGTGGGTTTAGCCCACGAAAGCTTATGCTACAATAAATTTGTTAGTCTCTAAGGTGCCACAAGTACTCCTGTTCTTTTTACTACCCTGAATGTTGCACACGGTGGCAGCACGCTCTGAGTGAAGCACTTCAGATTCTGTCCCAGTTCTGGGAGTGGAACGTGCTCCGAAAGGACTAGAGCAGGGGGACCTGGGAGTCAGGCTTGTATAAAATCCCTGTTTGCTGTCCCTATCTCTAGCCTCAGTCCAAGCACAGACACAGCTGGGCAGTGGGTCTTTGGGCAGGACAGGGACTGTCCCCTCCTGAACATCTGCACAGTGTGGGCTGTGTCATCCGCATATAATTATTAGACAGCTGAGTGTGATGTGCTGAGTAGCCTGGGACTCCTGAGACAGAGGGAACTCACAGCCATCGCTGAGGATGTTACCCCATCCTGACACCGTGCAGAGAGACCCAACCTCTGGGCAAGCGGTCGGCAGGGGAACGGGTCGCACGTAGGCATCCGGCTGGATGCGGTGGGCCAGTTTGATGAGCATGATGTCGTGGTCCAGTGTCTGCTCGTCATAGCTGGGGTGCAACACGATGGTCTCGATGCGCATCAGGTGCTCGGTGTGTTCAAAGACCTGGATGTTGTGGTCTCCCAGGATCACCTGCATGGAGTCGGGGCTGGGAAACGAACGGTGGCTCAGAGCCCCTCTGGACATCCCCCACAACCTCCCTAGCCCCAGCCTGCTCCCACCCTTCTGGGACTGCGATAACAACAGTGACAAGCACACACAGACGGTGAGTTCCTCACTTACTAGTACCAGCAGTGGGCAGCTGACAGCACCCACTGGTCCGCGATGAGGGATCCGCCACAGAAATGGTACCCAGTGTTCAGGGAAACCTGCCAGGGCTGTGAATGGGGGCTGCACTCGTATCCCCCAATTATCTTGTCTACTCCCTGTGGGGCAGCAGCTGTGGGGAGACAACGTTAGTGTGGTTATAGGGGTGAACTGGTAACAAGGGGAGATGCATGCAGCCTCGCTGGGGAAGATCTGGACTCTCATTCCTGTCCCCTTTCATCTGGCCTGGCCCAGGGTCTGATGGGCTGTCACTGAACTCAGTGGCTGCGGCGACCATGCTGAGTTTCCCCGGGGTACATTTTGTAAATGGGAGACTTTACCAAGACCTAAAACCAAGAGTGTTGCTTCAATGGGAACCAGGGTCCCAATCCTGCAGTCGGATCCATACAAACTCTGATGGGCTGGTGCTTCCCATGTGGGCTGGACTGCGAGATCGGATAGTAGCTGTCACCTTAGTTTTTTGTTTGTTTGTTTGTTTTTTAATTTCCTTGCTGTGGTGGAAAACTAAAGACAAGAACTTTGGCTCATGCAAGTGGGAGCTAGAAAACGCAACTGCTGAGTTTTGTTCCACCTGCCCGAGACGAGCAAAATGCAGAAGGTGAATAAATCCCTGTGACGGAGTAGGGAGTATTAACCTGGTAATGTTGCATGGGAGTTTTACGTTTACTGTCTGCATTGATACTAGATGGTGATGGGAAATAAGGGTGTGAGTTCACTGAGGGATGATGCCTGACGGCCAGCACGTAAAGCACAACATGCGGCCCGCGTGGGCTCACTGTGTGGCCCGCAGGAGGTGAGTAGGCAAGCAGCAGGTGAGGGAGGGGGGGCTGAGGAGGCGAGCAGGCAGGCAGTGGCAGGGGATGAGTAGGTGGGGGGGCCAGGTGAGCCGGCGGCGGGGAGGAGGGGCGGTGAGGAGGCAAGCAGGCGGGCAGTGACAGGGGGGAGTAGGCGAGCCGGGGGGGCTGAGGAGGTGAGTAGGCGGGCCGTGGGGGGGGGGGCTGAAGAGGTGAGCGGGCAGGCAGTGGCGGGGGGGCAGGTGAGCCGGCGGCTGAGGAGGCGAGTGGGCAGGCAGTGGGGGGGGGGGCTGAGGAGGCGAGTGGGCAGGCAGTGGCGGGGGGCAGGTGAGCCGGGGCGGCTGAAGAGGCGAGCGGGCAGGCAGTGGCGGGGGGCAGGTGAGCCGGCGGCGGGGGAGGGGAGCTGAGGAGGCGAGTGGTGAATCGGTGGCTGACCTATTCTACTGATCTGGTCTGGCTCCCATCCCCTCTCCAAGGGTTGCAGCTGTCTGGAGGTGCCTGCCTTCCATGTCTTCCTCATTCACACCTCATTCATTCAACAGAGGAATTGATTACAAAGTGTGGGGAAGATCTTATTCTACTTCTAGCAAAAAGACAGGTTTCTTTTACCTTAATTATACTATCTGAGGGGCCCGCTATAACATATTACCAAGGTTCAATACCGCTGTTTTGGTGGGGCTGCACTAGGGAAGGAGGATTTGTTTCCGCGGGGTGGGCGGCGCTGGGGGGAGGTTGTTTTGGGGGGGCTGGGCGGTGCTGGGGGGGGAGGTTGGCGGGGCCGGGGGGGTTCCGCCCTCAGCTGTTTTCTTTGGAGTAATATGGCCCTAGCCGCTTTACGAGTTGTGCAGGCCTGACGTAAAGGATGGTGGCTGTCCTGCATAACCTGAGCCCAGGGAGTTGGGGCCAGGTGGACAAAGGCTGAAGGAGGAGCCGGGGGGTGTGGCTGGGTGAGGCTGCTGGAGGGAGTTTCAGTTTGGAGCTGGCTGGGGAAATGGGGGGGAGGCCCAGAACCTGGGTCTGAGCTCCCCCCTCCCCCAAGATGGACCTGACTGAGGGATCCTGTTTTCTGTACGTACAAGCTCTGTCTTGGACTGTGTTCCTGTCGTCTAATAAACCATCTGTTTTGCTGGCTGGCTGAGAGTCAGGGTGAATCTCAGGAAGGGAGGGGTCGGGGGCCAGGGCCCTGACTCCCCCCACACTCTGCAACAATTCCATAGGGTGAATAGAACCTGGGCTTTTGCACTAATCTGTGCTGTGATCAGTGACATGGAGGCATCTTATACATAAATTAATTTAATCTTGAAAATGACTCTCCAACATCATTTGCATAAAATTCTTAGGGAGATAAAGGGCCTGTGTCCTCAGTTGTTGGGAGCATTAACCTCTTGCAAGCCTTGACAAGGTGGTGCAGACTGAGCACATGCTTAAGTTTGGCTTGTGGGATTCATTTCATTGGCCCCTGATCCTGCAAAGACGCGTGTAAAACCTTATTCAGGTGAATCCTCCCATAGGGTTTGCACCTGTGAGTGAAGTTATGGACCCAGTTTGCTGGATAGGGACTTATTTCTGTAACAGTCACCAGTCAGATAGACACGACTCCATCCTATGCTGAAATGGGCCAACACGCTGTTCCCATGTCTCGGTATGTCACTACTCCTGCTGGGCAGAGGCAGGACTCCGCACAGCACTTGGCCCTTCCTCCATCACTAATGCATCACATTGACACCGTAATCCTCAGGCAAACCCAGAGGTTTCAGCCGCTCGGTCACTAATTCAGTAGCTTGGGCAGAAATTACATTAGCTTCATTCTAACAGGCTTAGCTGGAGCCTGTTTAATTTCACTCTGACTTTGCAGCTATGTCCCGGCCCGTGTCACTACCGAGCTCCACAAGCTAGCCTGGCTGCATACAACATAATTACCTGCCGCCGCAAGCAACGCCAGCACGAGCCACATTGTCATACTTCTCTCCAGGCTGTTGGACAGAAAAGAACACGCCCCAGCCCTCAGGTATTTATAGGGGAGCTGTTATGGAAAGTTTTTATTACTAATCTGCAGCAGATGCAGCTTTCACATGAGCCACTGATGGCAATTAATAACGCCTTAAAATACAACTGACCTCTTTATTTCTGATTCTTAGCCAGATTGATTCTTCTAATACCAGACCCCTCAATATGCACCATAAGAGCAGGACATTGGCAGGAGTTCCAGAGATCTCTCTTAATAGCTGTCTTCAGGGAGTGGGATGGGACCTCAGTAGGGGGGGAACTCTCCTTTCATAGTCAGTGCTGATACTAATGCCCCAGTTCAGTGCTAGAGGATGGTGGGAGCTCAATAGGGGGGCACTCTCTCCTCATGGAGCTGACCCCATTCCCCCACCCAGAACTCAGGGGTGCTGTACTGCAGGGAGCAAGTTGGGTATGAGTCGGGGGCACACTCCCCTTGCAGCTAGAGCTGACCCCAGGACCCTGGCATGGCATATGGGGGCGCTGTGCTACGGGAGGTACCATTTTGGGGATGAGACATGTTGCACTGGTTTTGTGCTTGCTAAAGTCACTGCTCTAGGTCAGCGGTTCTCAAACTGTGGGTCAGGACCCCAAAGTGGGTTGTGACCCTATTTTTAATGGGGTCGCCAGGGCTGGCTTAGACTTGCTTGGGCCAAAGCCAAAGCCCGAGCATCACCGCCCAGGGCAAGAGCCGAGGACCGCAGGCTTCAGCCAGGGGCGGCAAGGCTCAGGTTACAGGCCCCCTGCCTGTATTCTCTAGAGGCTTTCCAATGGATTTCCTAATCATTTCTTCACATAGCTTCCCAGGTATTGAAGTTAGACTGACCTGAGTTGGTCAGAGGCTGGGGGGCTGCATCACTGGCTAAAAAAACAACAGCAGAGCAGCCTTTGCTCTGAGAGGCCTGGCTCACAGCTTAGCTCCAGATCAACCCAGCTAAGGGCACCAGACTTTGCCACACATGCTATTGCACAAGGGCTCCCTCTGTTTACTGTGGTGGCCAGTTACTAACCCTGATCCCTAAGTGTCTGCCAATAACCCGAGACCCTGGGCCTTGGCTACCATGGCCCGTGGCCCTGCCGAATCCTGGGGCTGACCCTTGAGTGCTAAACTGGGGCCAATCGCTGTTGAGGGGAGGCTCACCGGGCTCTCCCCTGGGCGTGAGGGGCAGAGGTGCTGGATCTGCGGGTGCCTCACTGCGCGTGCCCTCCTGCTGCCCTAGCTCCGTGAGCCCCAGCAGCATCGCTGGGGGTGAGGGCAGCAGGGTCAGCCTGTCGAGGCTGTTGCATGTGAGGTCTGCAGATGCTTGAGGGGTGTTTATTGAGGGGTGTGGAGCTGCATCATGCTCTCTGGGTATTTCCTCATCCCTGTGCTTCCCCCACAATAGCTGGCTGCTCCCAGCCAGGCTGCCTCATTCCCATCTCCCTCTCCCAGCAGGGGGAAGAACCCAGCCCCGCTGGGCTGCTCAGGCCAGTGTCCTGTCCCCTCCCGCAAATGCAGTGAGCACTGAGTCTGACTCTGAGGTCAGTGCATGAGAGCGCAGAGGGAAGTAACCCCTCAGCTGTTTCACCCCAGGATGAGGTCATGTGGCAGCTGGCTGGTTTCTCAGGGTTAATGAGGAGGTGTGGTGGGGGGCTGCACCAAGGTAACTATCTTCTGGGAGCTTCTCCGTGGAATAAACCCAACCTGCCCAGCCTCTCTGATGCCAGCCAATCTCCCTGACCCTCAGCATGCCCCACAGCCCTACTACTGTCTTTGACCCCCCAGGGGATAGGGCGGGACAGAGGATTGCGGGGAAGCTGCAGTGGAGACAGGCTAAGAGGCAGAGAGCCTGCTAGTGACTCAAGCAGGGTGTGGATGAGACGTGAGTGGGGAGCGGGGGAGGATTCTGTCTTGTTGCAGAGGGAGAAGGTGGAATTCCTGTAGGGGGAGGGTCTGTGGGTTAGGGTTAGCATAACTAATGTGTTCAGGTTCAGATGTACCTGTGCAGCCACTCTGGCTCCCCTAGACTTGTTGGGCCATACTCCATGTGGACAAGAGAGAAATGCAGACTGGGACCTGCGATGTCCATATGTTCATAGGACACCTTGCATGGCTGCAGAACCATTTATTTTCAGGTGCTTTGCAGTAGGGCCGAGAAGGCCTAGCCTGGGGACAAGGCCCTGCTATGCCAGCCCCTGCTGTATGGTAACAAGGTAGTCCCTGCCCTGAGAGCTCACGATCTGCATGTGAATACTCATGGAGCACTCAGCCAGGAGCCATAGCTGGGGGAAGGCCACCTTTCACAGCTGCTGCGGTTCTGTGGCATGGGACTTCACACCTCCACCAGGGAGGTTCCCCTCCTCCACACACCTCTCCTCTTGAATGCACCTGTCCCCAGTTGCCATCTGTGGTGACTGATATTTGTAAAACGCTTTTACACCACTTCTCCTGCGAGGAAGAGCTGGTGACTCCTCAAGCAAGCTGGGGATAGAACCCAGGAGTCCTGGCAAAACCCAGGCAAAAGCCTTACTGAAGTGGATGAGATTCTCAGTGACTTGAAAACTAGGGACATGCTATATATTGCCAGCCTCCATGAGTCCCAGCCCCCCACCCCACTCATCCCATACAACTTAGGGATTTGGGGCAAAAATCAGTACTTGGTCCTGCTAGTGTGAAGGCAGGGGGCTGGACTCGATGACCTTTGGGGAGAGCGATAGCTCAGTGGTTTGAGCATTGGCCTGCTAAACCCAGGGTTGTGAGTTCAATCCTTGGGGAGGCCATTTAGGGATCGGGGGCAAAAATCTGTCTGGGGATTGTCCTGCTTTGAGCAGGGGGTTGGACTAGATACCTCCTGAGGTCCCTTCTAACCCTGATAGTCTATGATTTAATGCAGCAGGGGCATTTGCTGGAACTACAGCTATCTGCTGCCAATTTGCAGCTCAGACTTCCTGTGTGCCCTTGAGCAAGTCACTGAATCTCTCTGCAGCTCAATTCCCAGCTATAGAATTGGACCTGGCTTTGGCTGGGTGTGTCACTCACTGTGTCTGTGCAACACCCAGCTCAGCAGGGGCCTCCTGAGGCATCCGCTTGCTACCATAATATTCATCTAATTATAACAATACCAGTGTGGGAGGCAAGCGCTGATTTGGGCTAAAAATGCCAAGAATTCAGCAGGATGTAGGAACTGAGTTTTATTGATGAGTTGGGATTTCATAGCCTCATTTGATGCTTCTCTCCTAAGCATCTTGTGTCTTCCCTACTGGGTTTCTTGGCGTCACGGCAGCCCCCCGGTTTTACTGGGAAGGTTTCAATCACTTTTATCCAGACAGCAGGCAAAGCGGGACGGAGAGGTCTGAACGCAGCCTCTCTGCCAGGAGAAATACTCTGCGGTTGCGCATGTCAGTTGTTGGCAATGACCTCCGCAATCCAGGACACGTAGTTACACACTGTGGTATAGACGCCAGGGTAGTTCTTCTGGGCACACCCGATGCCCCAGGACACCACTCCCGTCAACTCTCCATTATAGACCACTGGCCCACCGGAGTCTCCCTGCAGGGAACAAAGAGTTGTGCAGGTCCCTTCATGGCACTAGAACAGAGGTGGGCAAACTACGGCCCGTGGGCACATCGGGCCCGTGGGACTGTCCTGGCCGGCCCCGGAGCTCCCGGCTGGGAAGGCTACCCCTGAACCCTCCCCTGCTGTCCCCCCTGCCACGCCGCTGCGCAGGCAGCGCTCTGGGCAGTGGGATTGCATGCTCCTGGAGAGCAGTGCGGCAGAGTGTCTGGCTCCCGCCGGGTAGCGCAGCTGCCAGACATGCTGCTCTGAGCAGCATGGTAAGGGGGCCAGGGCTGGGGTTGGATAAGGGGCGGAGGTTCAGGAGGGAGGCGGTCAGGGGACGGAGAATGGTGAGGGGGGGTTGGATAAGCGTGGGAGTCCCGGGGGGCCTGTCAGGGGTGAGGGTGTGGATAGAGGTCGGGGGGCAGTCAGGGGACTGGAAGCAGGGGGTTGGATAAGGGGTGGGGTTCCAGGGGGCGGTTAGGGGACAAAGAGCAGGGGGGGTTGGCTGGATCAGGGACAGTCAGGGAGTGGGAAGTGGGAGGGGGTGGATGGGGACAGGGACCAAGCTGTTTGGGGAGGTACAGCCTTCCCTACACGGCCCTCCATACAGTTTTGCAACCTCAATGTGGCCCTCGGGCCAAAAATTCTGCCCACCCCTGCATTAGAATCTGGCAAGAGAACTATGCGCAAGCGACTAGGAGTCACCGCTTAGGGCTGGACGTGGCTGTCAGTCAGCCGAGATCCAGGTGATGTTGGTAACAGTGGGAAGACCTGCCCATCGCAGGCCCCCCATCCTTCTCCTTCACACATGCCCTCGCTGGGACATCCCAGCACCAGCCAAGTACTAGGGTGGGAAGTGCCAGACCACATCACAGGAACTGACAGAGTCAAAGGAGACTGAATCAACTTGCCCGAGGCACAGGGGCCAGTGCACAGCCCAGGGGCCGTGTACATTAGGGGGTTAGTCAGAGTTCTTTGGTGCCTAGGCCCTGGGCTAGAGCAGAATTTTAGGGCTTTTCCTAGAAACTGTAGGTCAGACATTCCTGTTGGTGTGGATTTATTGTCTAGCAAGTGAGCGTGACCTCTCTGCAGAGCTGCAAGCTGGGGTAAGGTGTCCTCCTTGGAACGGACATAACCTCCTATGCATATTCATGCACATACATATCCCTGTGCACAGGGCCAATGAGATGGGCGGGGGGGAAGCCGGTACAAATTACCGGGGCCCAGCTTCCATGGTTCCCCCCCCGCCCCCCCCCGCCCTCGTCGGCCCTGTTTAGCCAGTCTGCCCTTGCTGCGGGGCCCGAAAAAATTTTTTCACCGGGGCCTGAACCTGCTCTCAGGCACTAGTAATACACACATTTATACTAGCACACAGACACCCCTGTGCACACACACTTACACACCCCACCTTCTGTAAATAGTAATGTGTACAAACCCCTTGACATACACACCTCTCTGCACAAACTCACCCATATGCCTCTGCACACATGAACACCCTATCACTCGTGTGCGCGCATACACACAGACACCTGGCTCCAGGGCCGGCTTTAGGCCAATTCCACCAATTCCGCTGAATCGGGCCCCGCGCTTAAGAGGGCCCGCGCCCAGTGGCAGGGTTGCCCAGAGGGGGGGGGGGGGGGGCAAGTGGCAGAGAATCCCTTCCCTGGCTAGAGGCACCTTTTTAATTTTTACTCACCCGGCGGCACTCCAGGTCTTTGGCAGCGGGTCCTTCACTCGCTCCGGGTCTTTGGCGGCACGTCCTTCAGTGCCGCCGAAGACCCGGAGTGAGTGAAGGACCCGCCACCAAAGACTAGGAGCGCGGCCCGGTGAGTACAAGCCCCACGTGTTTTTTTTAACGTGGTTTTTTTTTTTTTTTTTAAGTCATCCCTGTCGGGGCCCCGTTGAAACTGTTCAAATCGGGCCCCGCACTTCCTAAAGCCGGCCCTGCCTGGCTCCACTGAGAGGAAATATCCCAGAAACGTGCAAGTGCACCCTATAATGATGCCAATGACATCATGATCACCTGATCCTGACATCCCCAGGACACATGTCTAGAGCTCATTGTCCTTGTACTTGCAAAACCCAAGCATGGCGATCGCTTGCCATGTAGTGAGGAAACAGCATTCGCTTTGAACCCCAGGGCAGCTGAATGAAAGGCAACCTCCCCACACACCACAAACCTAACCAGCCACTCCCTCCATACCTGACAAGAGTCCTTGCCCCCTTCTACGTAGCCAGCACAGAACATGTTCGTGGTGATGCGACCAGGGTAGGCGGCATGGCAGGCAGAGTCAGAGAGGATGGGCACATTCAGACACTGTAGGGCATCCGGGTACTGAACTGGGGAGGAGAGAGAATGGGGATTGAATGCCACAGACTATTCAATGGCAGGGAAGCACCCGTCAGATTCCCCATCACCCATGCCGGTGTAAATCAGGAGTAACCCCATTGGAGTTGGTGTAAGTCAGGATTATTGCTGATGACCCCTCCCCCTTGCAGATGCTCCCTGAGCTGAAGTTGTCTCCACTGTATCTTACCCCCAGATGTGAGAAGGTTCCCCCAGCCAGAGACCAGGCACTCTGTCCCTGGCACAGGGCAGCTGCTGGAGATGGGGATTGGCTGCACGTAGGCACCGAACCGGGCCGGCTGGGCTAGCTTCACCAGCATGATGTCATGATTCATGGTGCGTTGGCTGTACTGGGGGAACTGGATGGCTTTGGCCACTTGGATATGCTGCTCAGTGCCCTCGTCTGCACTGGTGTCATGCTCCCCGAGATGAGCCACCAGGGTACTGGGCCTGCAGGGAACAGCCATCGAGTCATAGAAATGCAGGGATCTCGAGAAGTCATCACATCCAGCCTCCTGCACTGAGGCAAGACCAAGTAACCCTAAACCAGCCCTGATTTGTGTTTGTTCAGCCCGTTCTTCAACCTTCCATTGACGGGGACTCCACGCCCTCCCTTGGAGCCTGTTCCGGTGCCTAACTACCCCGAGAGCTAGACGGTTTTCATAATATCTAAGATAAATCTGCCTTGCTGCTGATTACACCCATTGCTGCTTGTCCTACCTTCAGTGGACAGGGAGAACTGATCCCTGGCTTCTTTATAACAGTTGTTTTAGCCTCTCCTCAGAAGTCAGGTTTTCTAAACCTTTGATCATTTTTGTTGCTGTCCTCTGGACTCTCTCCAGCTTGTCCACATCTTTGCTAAAGTGCAGCACCCAGCTTTGGACCCACTTCATCAGCTGAGGCCTCCCCGGTTCCAAGTCAAATGGCCCATGACCTCCTTTGTCTGACATGCAACACTCCTGCTAATGCACCCTTGAATTATATTAGCCTTTTTGGCAACTGCATCACAGTGTTTCCCATGGTTCAGTTGCTTGGGACCATGGTAAGACTTAAGGCCCCCACATAACACCCACAAGGCCTGGGTCCCACTGAAGACTTTCTTCCTACCCAAAGGGGCCTGTGCCTTGTGCTAGGACAGGGATGAATCCTCCCAAACTGCACCCGTCTACTCACTTTTTGTAGCAATGAGCTGCTGAGACGATCCACCACTCATTGATGAGTGACCCCCCGCACCAGCGGTAGCCTGAGCCATACGTGAAATAGACCTGCCAGGGCTGGGAGTGGGGCGAGCACTCGTATCCACCTATTATCTTATCATCATCCTCCAGCTGTGAGGCCGCTGCAAGGCAAAGGGGATGGATGGGGATTAGCCTGGGGGAGTTAGAACAAGGAGAAAGGAGAGGCCAGTGCGGAGAGCAGTTACCTGTGGCGCTCAGCAGAAGAGCGAACAAGACGATCTCCATGGTGCCAGGCTGAGCTGGGCACAAGAATGGGGTGGGTTTATACAAGATGAACTGTCCACATGATCCAACAGCTGTCAGTGATTAGGGACTGAATTTAGAAACAAAACCACATCTGTCTCCCCAGGTAAATAACTGTCTGCTCCACCTGCTGCGTTCCCTTGGGGAGGGGTTTGCTGCAGAGGAGGGAACTGGGGCTAAAAATAGTTCAGGGCACGACCTGCTTCCTATGCCATTTGGGTGAAATTCGCCCAGTGCAACTCAACCTTTAACATGGGCTGGAAGTGATAAATAGGCATTGGGCATGTCAAATCCACAGCCCAAGGCTTGGCAGCCCACGTAAGACCTCCGAATAGGGGGCTTCCATGGGAATGAATGGTGAAGAAATGCAGGGCTTTTTTATTAATGTGCTGGACTGGGACTCAGTGCTCCTCGGTAGAGCTGGTCAGGAATTTTCCAATTCAACTTTTGTTGTTGTTGGAAAATGCCAATTGATCAAAACAGAAACTGTTTGTGAAACAGTGTCAGGTTTGATGGAACACTCACTGTGACGGGTTCAATCACAGAGAACCCCTTGGGACTGTCACCTGATGTGCTGAAACTACCTCTGAGCCCGTCTTCCCTGCCAGCTTGGGACTCCAGAACCCTGCCTTGTTGAGCCAGACACGCTAGCCTGCTGCAACACAGACCCAGGGTCTGAACCACGTCCCCAAAGCTGCAGACTTAACTGAAAACAGTTCAGCAAGTACTCCTGTCTCCAGCACCCAGACACCCAGTTCCCAATGGGATCCAAACCCCAAACAAATCCATTTTACTCTGTATAAAGCTTATACACGGTGGGTAAATTCATAAATTGTTCGCCCTCTACAACACTGATAGAGAGAGATGCACAGTTGTTTGCTCCCCCAGATATTAATCACTTACTCTGGGTTAATTAATAAACAAAAGTGATTTTATTAAGTATAAAAAGTAGGATTTAAGTGGTTTCAAGTAATAACAGACAGAACAAAGTAAGTTACCAAGCAAAATAAAACAAAACCTGCATGTCTAAGCCTAATATATTAAGAAGCTGAATACAGTAAATCTCACCCTCAGAGATGTTCCAATAAGTTTCTTTCACAGACTAGACTCCTTCCTATTCTGAGCCCAATCCTTTCCCTGGTACAGTCCTTGATAGTTCCAGCTCAGATGGTAACTAGGGGATTTCTCATGACTGGCAGACCCCTTTGTTCTGTTCCAGCCCCTTTTATGGCTTTGGCACAAGGCAGGAATCTTTTATCTCTCTGGGTCCCCACCCCTCCTTCTAAATGGAAAAGCACCAGGTTTAAGATGGATTCCAGTACCAGGTGACATAGTTACATGTCCCGTGAGACCCCTAGTCTCCATTCTTCCAGGGCTGGCTGGCACTTACTCCTGAAGGTTTGTAAGTAAACAGAGCCATTTACAGTCACACTTTGACCTAAACCAAAAATTATTTCTGATTTTTGATTCACAGAAATGTTTAAAATTTTGACTTTTCATCCCAATCTGAGATGGGAGAGAAAATTTGAATGTTGAAAATTCTCCTGAGCTGGGTGGGAACCAGTTTTCTGCCCAGCCCCACTCCTGGGTTTGATCCTGGTTCTGCCACAGACTCACTGCGTGATCTCAGCTGAGTCACTGAATCTTTCTGAGCTTTGGTCCCCATCTTCTAAGAGGGACAGTTTTACCTGCTTCCCCCTGGGGGTGAGACTGAAGGCTAGTCTACACTAGAAGCACTACATTGGCATAATAAAACCACCTCCACAAGAGGCGGTAGCTATGTCATAATGCTGTCCACACCGGCGCTTAGGTCAGTGTAACTTATGTTGCTCGGGGAGTGGCTTATTCCCATCCCTAAGTGATATAAGTTATACTGATCTAACCTGTAGTGTAGAAAAGCCCTGAGAGATGATTGGGGCCATAGAAGGGCCTAGCTAGACAGGCCTGAAAGGTACGTCTGCTCTGAGCTGCCTGCTGCACTGGGGTGACTTTCCTTGTGCTGAGCAGGCAACTGCAGATACAACTCTCCCTCTGTTGCTATAACCATGGGGTAGTTCATGTCCTAGTATGATTGTAACTCTGCATTTCTAGCAAGCCCACAATCTTGAATGGCCAGTGGTCATTGTTCACTCTCTTCAGACCCCAGGACTGAACCCCAACCCTGGTGCCGCCTGGCTCTGAGAGCACATTGGATGTATAGTCGTTTTCTTTGCTCTGACAAGGGAAAGTAACTAACACCAGTAGGCAGAACAAGCTCTAATCAGTGTTTGATTTTCCAGTGAGTGACCCTGGTGGTGGTGGTATTCTCGGGATTATTGGGCCACCTTCTCTTTCATTTAATTGTTAGCATATTAAACATTGTTAAATGCATCTCCAAAGGGCTGACCTGAACCACCCTCCTCCTACATGGGGAAAATAAACACCAATGGGACATGGGCACAAACCCACTCACTATGCAGAGAATTCACCATCTCTTGTGACTTACAGAGCAAAGTGTGTTTCTTTCTGCATCGGTATGGAATGAGGCTTGTAAATTGCCATTCAATGCAGAGTCACTGCGCTCAGCAGCTAGTCCTAGTCAGAGGCTTTAACTTACAGGGCACTGTTGTTATTATTTTGTAGTGCAGAAGCACCTACAGATCCCACCTAGGTGGACAGCTCTTTGTGCTGGGTGCTGTACAAGTGCAATCAGTGAGGCACGGTCAAGGGGTGAGTGAGAGAGGGATCATGCCAGGGAGTGAATGTTTTAATGTTAGCTAAACAAACCCTTTCAACCCTATTGAAATGAAACATTTTACCCTTTACTTTCAACAGGGTCCTTTTCATATTTCAAAACTGGAATATTTCAGAATACTTTGTTCCATGAAAAATGTAGATTTAGACTTTTTGTCCCAATTTGAGACAGAAATTCCTGTGCATACCCCAGGAGGCATCCCGGTTTGAGTCACAGATACAGAGCACTGCATCACATCACAGTGCCATGTTTGTTCCAGTTACATACCTCCAGAAGCTGCAGGGGGCCCACAGACCCAGTGGCCAGTGCCAGCAGGCACCCAGCAGTATACACCAAAGTCTACAATTACAAATCCCTGGGTACACCAGGCCATGGCTTATAAGTAGGAGCAAGGCAACTCCCAGGGTGGCAGCGTTGGGCAAAGTGCAGTGAATCCTTAAAAGTAATTTAAACAACAGTAAGTGTTCAGAGCACAGGCGTCCATCATGTGCTATGTGAATCCCTGAATAACTTCAGGCCCAGGTAGAAAGGGTCAGCACAGAGGATGCTGCCATTTAAGCAACATGTAGAGGAATGAGGCAGTTCATGCCTACACCCCTCTCCCCCCACACTATTCATGCATGCGGCACAGATATGGACTCACCCACATGCACGCCCTGCAGATATATCAGCCATATGTGCATTGTGTGTACGTGTGTGCATGCACGCACACACATGATGCGCCCTCATCTAAACACACTGGCACAGAGGCACACTTGGGAAAAGTGCAGAGCTGTTTGCATGCGAACCTTGCCCCATCGTCCAGCACAGGAGAGAGGCTGAGAACACAACCCTTCTCCCCAAGGGATAGAGGGCTTGGACGGAGCGTGAGGCCTGGCAGTACTGTGCATTGCACCTCTCCTGCACTGCATCTTGCTCTCCGACGCATCAGTGCCGCTCTGGCTGTTCTGCTTGTGCAGGAAACTGAAACCTGCATAAATGATGGCCTGGGGCTGTGGCTGGGGTGGAGAGGTGCCCAAAATAAAGGCTGGGTTGGGGCTGGGTCACATCTGCTGGATTCCTGCTCACTGGGTGCAAAGTCCCCAGAAGCACCTGCCTCCCTTTCCCCACACCTGAAGTCTCTGACCTGTAATTATCCTGGTGTGTTACAACCTAAATCTTCCTACCAGACCCATGTGTTACACCCTAAATCTTCCCCTCTGGTCTCCACATGTTGCAGTTTAAATCTCCCCCCACCCAGTCACCTGTGTTACACCCTAAAGTTTCCCTCTAGATATACTTGTGATTCACAGAGAGGAACATGAGTGATTAGAGAAGATGTAGGGTGCATTACCCTACGTTATATTTCTAGTCCCCTATGTTTCACCGCAGTTACCCCGACTAGTTGTTCCATCTGCATCTCACCGTAAATCTTCTGAGTTACCTCCACTGTGCTAATCCTAATGCTTTGCCTGTAACAAACCATTTTGCCCTAAATCTCCCCCTTATCCCCAGAATTCAGCCTACATTTCCTCTTTAGTGACCTCAGTAATTTTCCTATTTATCACTTTGTGAGTCACCCAGAATCACCATCCCATTCACAAGGGGGACTTGCATACAAAAAAAAAGTGTTGGGGGAAGGGTCATTTATGTGTATGTATCGCTCTGTGTGGATATTGAGATTGGGTGTGTATGTGTAAGACTGCATGGGGTGCGTATGCAGGTGGGGGTGAGTGTTTGGCTATTTGTGGATGAGTTTTTATGGGCATGTATGTGGGGATGTATGGCTCTTGGTGTGCAAGGCTTTGTGTCTGTGTATGTTTGTGTGTTTGGCTCAATGTGCCTTTGCAGTTTTACTGTGGATAAATCTCTGCATTAAGCACCTTCATATAACTTTCATATGACTTTGTCATACAACTTTGTATCAGATCCTTATATAGAAAACTTTGTATTGAGCCTTGGTATAATGTTATAGCCCCTCCGGATAGTTAAAGTAGAAGAAAAATGTCTTTTTGCTCGGAGTAGAACAAGATCTTCCCCCTTTTAATCAATTGCCCTGTTGAATGAACGAGGTGTGGATGAGGAAGGCGGGAGGCAGCACCTCCAGACAGCTGCAACTCTTGGAGAGGGGCTGGGAGCCAGACAAAAGGACAATAAAACGTGTCAAGTGGGCTCACTAAAGAAGAGCAGACATATTGATGGCCTCGGGGGGAGGGGAGGGACGTTAGAAGCGAGTACCTTCTTTCGAAAACACCCTCTTTGAACAGCATTGGGACAACCCCCAGAGAGAAGCAGCACAAAGGACCAATGGACACAGACACGGATTTTGAAGCTGGTACAGATTTGCATGAGAGGGAAGCTGCTATAAATTTGAGGTGGCTTGCAGAGGACCCCGGGTCTCGTCTTGTCAACATGGGAGCATCGATCTGGATCAGCAGAAGCCCGGCTCCACCCCTCCCCCATCTAACTCACCTGGCCAGTGAAGTTAAGGGGAGCAACTAGTTGGTAACAACAACAAGACGGAGTGTGCTTGTGTGTGTGTGTAAGTGCATGAGTATAAGATGGGACCCCTGTAACGAGTGCGTACTGAGGACCTGCGGGGTAGGCCATCGCTACGTGCAGCTCCTGCGATGTCTAATGGTCTCGGACACTATCCGATGGTCCCGAGACATTTATACAGAGCACATCACCGGCCACCGCCAATACCGAGAGTGAGCCAGCGTGACTCCGCGCACCCACAATGAGGAAGAGACCTGAAGACTTCCTCTGTTGGACCCTATCCCCTGAACCCTGAACCCACCGAACCGAACTGAACTCCACCATATGAGGGTCATCCTATCCTCATTACCCGGCCCACTTATTTATACCTATGATTGCCTGTAACTCCTATATGAGTGATGTATCCTCACTGCTTGCTGACTGTACCTTGATTCATCCACTTTGTACCCATCCATTGGGGATATTGCAGACTGTATGTGTTATGTGCTATCCAACGTCAAAATACTAACATCCCCCTATACTCTGTATGTTACCCCGGATGACTAATAACTGAAGTTTCAACACTCTGTATCATCCATTTTTAAACATTTTCTAATAAAATTTTGTATCTCATATGCATATGATACAGTGTTGATTGATACATGTATTACCAATAAATGTGGTGCTTTGCCTTATTCCCCCTGAAAAGATCTTGTGCAGTACTTTAAGTACAAAATTAGCACTGATCACTCAACCCCTTAATGTAATAGATGGGCCCATCCCAAACCCCGCAGTGGCAGCTAGCTTCAAACAGGGAGGAAACTTAGGCGCTAGAACAAGTTTGCAGTATGACCTTTTCCACTCCCAGCTCTTGGAGGGAGTGGGGTCCAGTCAGTCAGAACAGGAAGGGGCTGGAAGGTAGGATGCCTGATGCTTGGGTGTCTTGGAGGGAGTGGGGTCCAGTCAGTTGGAACAGGAAGGGGCTGGAAGGTAGGATGCCTGATGCTTGGGTGGAGTGGATTCTAATGGTTAGAGTGAAGGGGGCTGGGACTCAGGACGCCTGGGTTCTATTCTCAACTTAGTGGAGAATGAGGGGGGAGTCAGGAGTTGTGGGTTCTGTTCCTCTGTCTGCAGCTTACTCCTTCTCACGTGCCATCGCTGTGCCTCAGTTTCCTCCCAATATCTGAAGACAGGGATAATGAGACAGGAGGTGCAGTTATAATTAAGACTCTGAGTGAGCCCCATACATGCCAAGTTCTGTGTCACTCACAGATCCACACACACAGCAGTGAATGGAGCCAGGCAAGGGAATTTGCTTTATTGACTCTGTAAGCAGAAAAGTGTCAGCACGTGAACAAATATGAACATAGAGGAACCCGCTCACTATCCTGGCTTGTCCCTGTAGGAATGGCAGTGGGGAGGGGAGGGGGATGGGGATGGGGTGGACGGCAGCCTATGTTACTGCTCCCCATGCCACCAATGGTAAACCTGGTCCTTCAGGATTTCTGTGTAGGTCCCCGCAGCCGATGTGGTTTTTTCGTAGATTTCCCTGGGAAGGAAAATGGAGGGGATGAGGAGAAGCCACGTGAGAGGGCTGGACCCTAGTCCCTGCGGGATGGTCTGCACTGTCAGCATCATTATTAAATACAGTCCATGGTTAGAGTAAAACCAGCACCAAATCCAGCCATGGAGCCCTGAAAATCACTGACACATGGGCCCTGCTTCCTAGGGTCCTGTCATGCCATTCGGGCAGCATAGAGGGGCTTCAGATAGGTGGGGACAGCTGTCTGTTAATGCGCCCTGCTCAGAGGACCTTCCCAAATGGGATAGAATGCCATGTTGGAGCCATAGCATCCATCTCTGCGTCCCAGGGCCCAGAGAGAGACATGAAAAGAACATAACATAAGAGCAGCAATACTGGCTCAGAGCAAAGGTCCATCTAGCCCAGTGTCCTGTCTTCCGATAGTGGCCAATGCCAGGTGCCCCAGAGGGAATGAACAGAACAGGGAATCATCCAGTGATCCATCCCCCGTCGCCCATTTACAGCTTCTGGCAAACAGCAGCTAGGGACACCATCCCTGCCCATCCTGGCTAATAGCCACTGATGGACCTATCCTCCATGAACTTATCTAGTTCTTTTTTGAACCTTGTTATAGTCTTGGCCTTCACAACCTCCTCTGGCAAGGAATTCCACAGGTTGACTGTGTGTTGTGTGAAAAAATACTTCCTTTTGTTTGTTTTAAAACTGCTGCCTATTAATTTCATTTGTTGACTCCTAGTTCTTGTGTTATGAGAAGGAGTAAATAACACTTCCTTATTTACTTTCTCCACACCGGTCATGATTTTATAGACCTGTATCATATTCTCCGCTTAGTCATCTCTTTTCTAAGCTGAAAAGTCCCAGTCTTATTAATCTCTCCTCTTATGGCAGCCATTCCATACCCTTAATCATTTTTGTTGTCCTTTTCTGAACCTTTTCCAATTCCAAAATATCTTTTTTGAGATGGGGCGACCACATCTGCACGCAGTATTCAAGATGTGGGCACACCATGGATTTATATAGAGGCAATATATTTTCTGTCTTATTATCTATCTCTTTCTTAATGGTTACCAACATTTTGACTGCTGCTGCACATTGAGTGGATGTTTTCAGAGAACTATCCACAATGACTCCAAGATCTCTTTCTTGAGTGGTAACAACTAAGTTAGACCCCATTATTTTATATGTATAGTTGGGATTATATTTTCCAATGTGCATTACTTTGCACTTGTCAACATTGAATTTCATCTGCCATGTTGTTCATCTGCCCAATCACCCAATTTTGTGAGATCCCTTTGTAGCTCTTCACAGTCTGCTTGGGACTTAACTAGCTTGAGTAGTTTTGTATCATCTGCATATATTAAAGCAGCCACACTAGGGCCTGAGCTGGACCCTGCAGAGTTTCAAACTTCAAGAACCACAAAGGCAGCTTTAACCTACCTGCCAGAGGGCCTGCCCCAGTCGCAGGAAGGAAGGCGATAGGGAATCAGCCCCAGGAATGGGGAAGGGCTGTTAGGTCACAACTAGTGCATGCTCTTTGCATCTGTGCACGTCCAGGATTGTAACCCACATGGGACTCTCCAGGGCTTATGTCACCAACAGAGCAAACCCTCTGTCTGCGCGGAGCCAGAGACCACCACCTCCCAAACCACTCCCTTTGGGGGTATATCTCTTCCAGGTAACGCTGCCTGGAAAGACCAACCATGCTGGTGGCTTCCTCCAGATTTAATCTCTGCTTGTGTAATACTGACAGACCCTGGTCGTCGGCGGGCGGGATCAAACCTGGGACCTCTGGAACTTAGTGCATGAGACTCTACCTACCACATGAACTAAAAGCCAACTGGCTCTTAGCTAAGGCTGTAGAGCAGAGTCATTTTATCCCTCTCTAAGTGGTCTTGGTGCCACTACATGGGACAGAACCCTACACCCAGGAGGGTTGCACTCTGCCTACCCCTTACCAAGATTTGACACTGTCCATCCAGCCCTGGACCGCTGAATTCAGCCGCTCCCAATAACTCTTGGCAACCTCCTGGATCTGGGAGAATGAGTCCTGAGCCTCTCGCTTCTGCAGCCGATAACTGGCAGCCTCTGCAGAGACAGAAAATGGGGCTCAGGTCTCTCTAGGGGAGGAGGGGCCATGTCCAGGGAGGTAGCTGCTTTTACACTGGTATTGGAAAGCCAGGAGACAAACATTGGCCAAACTGGACAGTCTCTACATAACAGAATAAATGGACACAAATCAGATAACAGGAATGGTAACATACAAAAGCCAGTAGGAGAACACTTCAATCTCCCTGGACATTCAATAACAGATTTAAAAGTAGCCATCCTACAACAAAAATACTTCAAAAACAGACTTCAAAGAAAAACTGCAGAGCTACAATTCATTTGCAAACTTAACACATTAATTTGGGCTTGAATAGGGACTGAGAGTGGCTGGCTCACTACAAAAGCAATTTTCCCTCTCTTGGTATTGACATCTCCTCATCAATTATTGGGAGTGGACCACATCCACCCTGACTGAATTGGCCTTGTCAACACTGGTTCGCCACTTGTAAGGTAACTCCCTCCCTTCATGTGTCAGTATATTTAAGCCTGCATCTGTAATTTTCACTCCATGCCTCTAAAGAAGTGTTTTTTTACCCATGAAAGCTTATGCCCAAATAAATCTGTTAGTCTTTAAGGTGCCATCGTACTCCTCGTTGTTTTTGTGGATACAGACTAACACGGCTACCCTCTGATACATGAGACAAACTGGAAAAGCTGAATCCTCGTGATCCCTTGATGTGCAAAGCACCTGTCACAAATATCCCGGTACCATTCTTGCACCACAGACATCCATTCCACGCAAGATGCTGTTCATGCACCAACACGCAACAGCAAACACTGGCTGGAAGGGAGTTTGTGTTTAATGCAGAAAGGAAATCAGCCTATTTCCAGCCGGACAGATGAAAGCCTCCACTTTGGTGTGTGAGTGACATGCTAAACACAAGCTAGGAGAACAGGAGTACTTGTGGCACCTTAGAGACTAACACATTTATTAGAGCATAAGCTTTCGTGGACTACAGCCCACTTCTTCGGATGCATACAGAGTGGAATAAATATTGAGGAGATATATATGCACACATACAGAGAGCATAAACAGGTGGGAGTTGTCTTACCAACTCTGAGAGGCCAATTAAGTAAGAGAAAAAAGACTTTTAAAGTGATAATCAAGCTAGCCCAGTACAGACAGTTTGATAAGAAGTCTTTTTTTTCTCTTACTTAATTGGCCTCTCAGAGTTGGTAAGACAACTCCCACCTGTTTATGCTCTCTGTATGTGTGCATATATATCTCCTCAATATTTATTCCACTCTGTATGCATCCGAAGAAGTGGGCTGTAGTCCACGAAAGCTTATGCTCTAATAAATTTGTTAGTCTCTAAGGTGCCACAAGTACTCCTGTTCTTTTTACAGATACAGACTAACACGGCTGCTACTCTGAAACAAGCTAGGAGAGGCAGCCATTGCTCAGATCCACCATAAAATCTAACACAGTGTTTATCAACGGATGGGTTGCAAGCCCCAGAAGGGTCTTGAAAGGCAAATGAGGGGGGTTGTGGGGCATTGAAAATTGAATTACAATTCTAAATTGTGTTGTAGTGCGGTACAATTGTATTACAATTCTAAATTGTGTTGTAGTGCGGTACAGTTGTATCACAATTCTAAAGCAAATAAAGTAGGATTTCCAGAATAACTTCATGCTAGCCAAAACTATCGACATGTGTAACATCAAATGTAGGCAGGGCCGGCTCCGGGCACCAGCCTGGCAAGCAGGTGCTTGGGCGGCCTCTCCGGAGAGGGGCGGCACATCCAGGTATTCGGCGGCAATTCGGCGGATGGTCCCTCACTCCCGCTGGAAGCAAAGGACCTCCCGCCGAATTGCCGCCGCAGATCGCAATCGCGATCGCGGCTTTTTTTTTGGCTGCTTGAGGCGGCCAAAACCCTGGAGCCGGCCCTGAATGTAGCCATTGTATTTTTAACTCCCACTTTTGTACCCGTAGGGGATCACTTTTATTTTGAAGAAGGGGTCACTGCTGAGAAAAGGCTGAGAGATGCTGCCCTAACAGACTCCCAGGATGAGAGCCGGCCAGTGCTTTAGGGCAACTCATTCTGGAGCTGGCAGAGAACTGGCATTTGTTCTCATGAAAAAAAATGATTCAAACAAAGATGTTTTCATTTTTCTTTACCTTCATTCTCCTGTTTTTCATTTTTAACTGCAACTTTGTTGTTATTGGTTTTTGGCTTTCAGTTGCCAGAGACCAAAAAATGTTCCATTTTGGGCAAAAATCCAAGAAATGTCATTGAAATTGGACATTTCTTTGGAAATTTCTGTTCTGGTGAAAAAAACATTTTGGGAAATGTTTTGAAGAAAACCCTGAAGAGGGAATCTAGGGCTGACCAGCCCCTAACTCCAGGGAAAGCTGGGGGAGCACCAGGAACTCAGCAGCTCTGAAAATCAGGCCCTAAAATCAGCAGCCACTTTGGCAAATATTGGGCTGCATCCTCAGGTTTCCCCTGGTCCTGGATACAACCCCTAGACTGGAACTGGGGAGGAGGAAGAATAACGTGCTCTGGAGTTGGGGAACGTGAGGAGACATCATCTCTCTAGACATCCTGAGGAGGAATTTAACCCGCATCTCTGGGTTCAGGGAATCTACCACCCGCCAGCATCTCTTACCAGTGCAGAGAAACAGCAGCAGGACGAAGGCCACTGCAATTTTCAGATCCATCCGCCCCATCCTTGCTGGAAAACGAAACCCTCAGGTTAATGCCCCTTTCTCCCTGTGCACTGGATGTGTGCGTGGAAAGTCAGAGTGGACAGTGCTGAGCCTAGCCCCTTCCTCCCCCCCTCGCTTATTGCACTGGGGATGAGCTCACACCAGTGGACATCAAGAATGGGAAATGAGGTGGCTCCCGTCCAGCCCACATCCCCGGCCCACAGAGCTGGCTCGGGGTTGTTCCGTACAGCATAGTTCCTGGAACACTGTTGGGATTCCCCACCCGAGTCACATCCATCCAGCCCAGCCTCCTGCCTCTATCAGCAGCACGCGCCTGGTGGCCATCCCCACCTGACTCTGGACTCTGTGAGAGAGGGGGTTGCTCATGCCCCATAGCAGGGCGGTGCCAAACCTCTCATTTTTTAAATCCTTATCACAGCTCTGGATATTCGTGTTCTCCATAGGAATGTCCCATCCTTGTCAGAATCCTGCTGAGCTCTTGTCCTCAGTGCCCTTGTGTGTCAGGGAGTTTCACAGGCTGATTGTGCACCCAGTAGTTCCCTGTCTCATACAGTTTAAGGCCAAAAGAGACCATTAGATCATCCAATCTGACCTCCTGTATATCATGCTCCATTCAGTTTAATCCGGACACTCGTCTATTGAGTCCAGAGACTTTAGTTAAACCAAAGCATTTCAGTCCTCAGGAGACTAAACTGTTGTGTGCTCAAGGCAGTGACCAGGAGAGACCAAGGTGCCAGCATCTTCCCGGGAGCTGATTCGCTGTGCTGCCCTGCGCCCAGTCCTGCCATTTGCACTGGCAAAGTGGGTGGGAACCCTGCTGACATGGGATGGGAGCTTTGCACACACACTTTGCACACCTGCAAAGCACAACACAGGGCCTGGGGTGCAAATTCAGACATTCGTTGATGTGAAATCCTGCATAACCCCGGCCAGAGCCCCTCCCAGTGACTCCTGCATCCTCCTGGCCCTGGGTAAGCCAGAGCAGATGGTTTAGCTGAGATGCCTATGCTCTGTTTACAGACACCAAGGGAGAGGGAGCCCCACATCTGTCCCCAGTCCCTCTCGCTGTACGGTTACTGGCCTGAATGTATCTAGATTCCTCTTCCACTGGGCTGGCAGCGGAATCCAGGCCCTGGGGTGACTAGGGATCATACCTGTCGTAGAGAGCGTGGCTCCTTCCTGAGACTCGAGCAAGGCACGGAAACCTACAAACCAAACGAAACATGTACAGCTGGTAAAGGAGAAACAGAACCCTGGGCTCACAGGCCAGGGAAGCCACGCAAACCCCTCGGGGCTGCGTGCTCCTAGGAAAATCCCCTAGCCTTGAGAGGCGGCTGTTTCCCTCGTGGCTTTTCCAGGTCAGGATGCAGAGATGCAGGGGGAGATCTCACTCCAGAGAGGGCAGCCCGCGTGAGGTTGCTCCAGCCCCCAGGCACTCTGGGAGCCAGGCTGAGAGGCAGGCAGGCTGTGTGACCCACAGGAGAGGTACTCACGGGTGGCTGGAGGCTGCTGCTCACTCTGGCTCCAAAGTCCCGGCCAGCTCATTTATAGAGTGTTTGTGAAAACTCTTAACCCCCCTTTCCCAAAAGCAGCTCCATCAATGACACAACCTCACCGTCCCAGGTCAAACTCCAAGCAAACACAGCCAGGCCTGGCCCTTTGACCTGAGAGCAACTGATTGACCAACGCCACACAACCCCCCCCCTCCCCGCCCCACCCTGTGTCCCTTGGGGTGGGACTGAGTCAGAATTATACTGGCTCAGTGAGTGGGGAAATTCTGCCCCTCAGAAACACCCCAGCACTCAGCAGGCAGCCTGTGGGACCTGCCCCCCTCACTCCCCCCCAGATCCATCACCCTACTTCCCCACCCCCTCAGCCTGCCTTTCCCCTGCACCTTGCCTCCCCCCAAGACCCTACTCTAGGCCCCTTCAATGGAACATCAGAGACCCCCAGGCCTCTCAGTGGAGCAAAAGAGCCCCCAGGCCCCTTCACCCCAACTCCTTCTCCCTGGCCCCCTCAATGAAACATCAGAGACACCCCCCAGGCCCTTCAGTGGAAGAACAATGTTTCCTACACTCTCCTAGTGGGGGCTCTGAGCCCAGGACTCACTGTTGTCCAGAGCCTCCCAAAGCCAGCCTGACTCAAACAGCACAGATTCCAGCCCCCAGGGACTGCAGCCCAAGGATGATCCAGCCAGGCCTTCCATGGTGAAATTCACCCTGGTGCAAGGGGGCAGCCTAGGCCACAATTAACTCCCATACGGTCTAGGAAATCCTTATGTCCCACGTCCCGCCCCATGTGCTGGGCCTCTGCCCTGGGTGGGGTGGCCCCATTCTCGCCTGCTGAGTGATGCTGAGGCTGTTTGGTTCCCACAGCACTTCCCCCAAGCCTCATCCCATTAGGGGATTTATGGACGTGCAGATGCCGCTTGTGTGCACAGATGGGCTGAATAGCCAGACTGCTCTTGGTGACTTAGGGCACATCTTCACTGGCAATGTTAAAGTGCTGACGCATGCTTTAACGTGGCTTTTGTAGTCATGGCACAAAACCACCTCCACGAGGGGAGTAGCTCCCAGCACTGGGGCACTGTCTGCACTGGCACTTCACAGCTCTGAAACTTGCAGTGCTCAGGGGGGTGTTTTTTCACACCCCTGAGCGGGAAAGTTGCAGCGCTGTAAAGTGCCAGTGTAGACAAGCCCTTAGTAATGCATCCCTCCTCACGGCATGGGCTGGCAGTCCGGACTCCTGGGTTCTATCCCCAGCTTTGGGAGGGGAGTCGGGTCTAGTGGGTTAGAGTGGGGGAGAGGGGTGTCCTGGCTCACTGTGTGACCTTGAGAGAGACAGGGCGGGTGAGGTAAGTGATCTGTGCAAGCTCAAAAGCTTGTCTCTTTCACCAACAGAACATGGTCTAATAAAAGCCACCACCTCGCCCACCAGGTGTCTCTAATATTCTGGACCAACATGGCTATAGCAACGCTGCATGACCCTAAGAGAGTCATTCCAGCTTCCTGCTTCTCAGGGTCCCTGTGAAATTAAATTCCAGCCAGAAAGGCTGCAAAGATGCTGGGCATGCTTATTGTTTTTAAAGGACACCTTTGCCAGTTAAGGCTCTGGGCTTTTCCTTGAGTCAGGTAGGCAAACCCATGGGAGCGCTAGCCTACTAGTATTAGCTACAACGGTCGTCAAGATGCAGTGAGGGGCTTCAGCGTGAGCTGTAGGGTGCAGGCTTCAGCCGGGGCCCTGGGTACAGAGTCACCTCTGAGTGTAGTGTAGACATTCCCCGAAACTCGCAGCCAAAGCCTGGGCGACACAGACAGACAGGAGAGCCCAGGCGGGGCTGTGGAAGCCCATCGTGCCAGAGGCGAAGCTGCAGAGAAGAGGGTGTCCTGGAACCTACAAGCTCTTCCCCAGCTTCTAAACCTGGAATAATCATAATCGTGCAACACAAACACTCTGGGGGCCAGATCAGTGTCAATATATGGGAGGGGGATGGATCAGAGACGGCACCAATGCCACTGGACGGGTGAGGGCATGGAACGGTACAGCTTAATGGGAATGATCCATCCACACACACCTCCACCTCCCATCTACCTATCTATCTATCTCACTAGCTAGCTAGCTACCTCCCTCCCTCTCTGGCTGCCTCACACCATATTATCAATATCTGCCCAGGGGGCTTTGTTTCCCCCTCCCCATTGAGAATTACAGGGAATCCCCCATTCATCTGTCCTTGTTGAGAACAGTGGGTGCTCCTGGGAACTGCTGCGCACCTTTGTAAATCTGCCCCTTTTACTGGTTCCCAGCTGGTGCCAGCCATGTGCAGAGTCAGCGTTTGTGTTAAGAAAGAGGGTGACAAGCAGCTAGTCTCCCTTCTGTGGCCCAGTCATGTTACTGTATCACCTTATGCCTCCAGTGCCTTCCTCTCATGCCTCTCCTCCAAACAGCCCCAGGGCCATCCTCTCAGTGGCACTACTCCACTGAAGCCAGGAGCCCAGCAAACAGGAAGGGTGATAATGATACCGAGCTCCATTGTAAAGCACGGTGAGATTTACTGGTGAAAAGTGCCACAGAATAGAGAGGTATTATTGGTCTCTCTCTCTCCCCCTGCACAGCTGTTCCTCCCGCCATCCCGTCCTCGAGCTTCCCCTATGCATGGGGCTCTCACCCATCAACCATCCCTGTGCTGCATACAAGAGTGGCCTCTCACACAAACACCAGCAGGATTCACACTCCCACCACCCCCTCCCCACAGCTCCCTCCTGTAGCCAAAGGGGCAATTCAACACAGCCCAACTCGTGTTGTTTGCATTGCCCGTGTGCGGAGGAGTGGCAGTCATGGGCCAGGACACCCTACACACCCAGACCAGGATGACAGGCCCAGTCCCAAAGAGCTGACAATCCATCAGCTGCTCTGAACTTTTCTCTGCACACACAAGTTCTACCACTTTAACTCTGCCTGTATATTGAAAGTGGTACAACCCCCCCCCCCCCCCCATGGAGGCAGATCTAGCAGCATAAAAGAGCCTGTACAGCTGTTCCCTTATGGAAGGGGAATAAGCCAAACCAGGTCAAGGCACCCTTCTATTGATATAACTGCACCCACATTAGGGGTTGTACTGGTGTAACTATCTCATTAAAAACCCCAAATTAAAGCTACCGGTGCAGAACCTGTGTGTGGAACAGGCACTCCAAGCAGAGACACCGAGGTCAGCTGCTCTCTGACAGGCTGTCAACCTCTGCGGGGTCCAAAGGGATATTTATTTAAGTGTCCCAAAGGATGAGGTTGCTGGGAGCTAAACTCCTGCTCCCAAGGTCACTTTGCTCAGAGCTTTTGCAATATTTGCTCCTGGTAATTTATCAACCAGCTTTTCTGGAGCAATTTAAAACACAATCGCATGGATCACACAGTGATTTACAGCAGCAGAGGAGCTGACCCTCCGAAAGGAGCCCTGTGATCATCTCTCCAGACCTGCTTACCCCAGGCTACCCCCAGGGACTTGTGGTTAGGGGTGCTAACACTGTATTGCCAAAATAAGGGACTGTTTTCTTACCCACTCCCCACACTCCTCCTGATATTGTTATCATCATTATTATTAATAATAATAATACTAAGCACGGCTCACCTCCATTCGCCAGGGGTGTTTCTTGCTGCTTTTTGCAGCACCCAGCTAATCCCGATCTTGTTGGACAGAAATGAATAAATAAGGGCTGTCCCTTATTGTGTTGGCAGCCCGCCTTGGGGGGTGAACTGAAGGCTGCTGCAAAGTGCAAACCCAAACTCACTTCCCTGCAGTCAATGCATGTTGCAGGGCAATGAAGAGATGTTAGGGCTGGATCTAAGGGCTTGTCTACACTTTCAGTGCTGCAATGGTGCACCTGCACTGCTTCTATGCCACCTATGCCAGTGGGCGAGCTTCTCCTGGCAATGCAGGTACACCGCCTCCCAGGGCGGGAGAGCCCCTCCTGATGACATAGTCTACACCGGGGGTAGGCTCATAAGTTTGTAGTGCAGATCGCGGCTAAGAACGAGCCCTTCCCCACCCCCGTCTTGATTTAAAGTGACACCCCTAGATAGGTTGCTCCAGTGGCTATTCCCCCACACTGTTACAATCCCTGCTTTGTTTCCAGTTTGAAATGTTCTCACCTTGACTCTCGGCCATTAGCTCTTGTTCTGCCTTTGTTGGTGAGTGTAGAGCGCCCCCTAGTGTCCGGTCTCTGCCTTTTGTGTCTGTATTTATGGTGTTAAAGATTTTATGCATCCGAAGAAGTGGGCTGTAGTCCACGAAAGCTTATGCTCTAATAAATTTGTTAGTCTCTAAGGTGCCACAAGTACTCCTGTTCTTCTTTTTGCGGATACAGACTAACACGGCTGCTACTCTGAAAGATTTTATTGTGAGATTCAAAGCGAAACAATGTTAAGCGAATCCAATTTCTCCATAAGAATTAATGTAAATGGGGCGTGGGGGTTAGGTTCCAGGGAAAAAAAATCAGGAAAACAGGTATGTTAGCCCTAGAATGCTAAAGGCCCTTTTTCCTACAAACTGGGAAGGGGTTACTGCAGGTCAATTAGGGACACCTGAGTCCAAGTAAGGGCTGCCTGAAACCTGTTAAAACCTCTCTCCTGGGGGAGGGAGACAAACTGCTGCAAGGCTAGAGGCAGCAGGAAGCTCGGCTTCTCCAGTGTGAGACTGCGCCCCTCCCCATAGGGAAAACACCCAAACCTCAGTGCCTGTTTAGGGGAAGGACTGACACCCCAGGGCCAGCAACAGGACCACACCTGCCCCAGTGAGGGGGCCAGGGAAAGGAATCCCCTTTTGTTTCGGTGCATTATAGACTTTTCCCCTTATTTGGCAGAGGAGCACTCCTCAGACCTGCCCCGAGGCCTACCGGGAAGGCTCTGAGAAACAAACCCTGAAGCAGAAAGACAGACACGCTCCAGAGTGGGGCTAATTTAACCCAGGCCCTGTCCCTGCCAGAGGAGGGAGTGCTAAGTCCAGCAAGGCCTTGCTGCAATATATACACACACAGTATACGTTTTAAACAAACAATTGAATACTGTACACAGCAATGATGATTGTGAAGCTTGGTGGAGGTGGTGGAGTCAGAGGGTGGGATATTTCCCAGGGAATGCCTTACTGCTAAATGATGAACTAGCACTCGACTGAGCCCTCAAGGGTTAACATGTTGTTAATGTAGCCTCACACTCTACAAGGCAGCACAAATGGAGGGAGAGACACAGCATGGCAGAGAGAGACAGCGACACTGTGTGTGGGGGAGGGAAGGACACACAGTACACTGACCCCACTCTAAGTACATTGCCCTTTTAAGTAGATCAGCAAGTTGAGACAGCAGCTGCTGCCAGCAAGCTCCCTCCATCCTGAGCCCTGTCATGTCCCCCCACTGCTCTGTGGAGATGAGGTACAGGAGTGGGGGGCGGGGGAGGGGGACACCCTGACATTAGCACCCCTCTTCCCCCTCCCCCCCCCCCCCCCAGCACAGCAAGCAGCTCCAACTGGGAGCAGCTCCAAGGCAGAGGGCAGGAGCAGCACAGGGCAGTGGGGGGAGGGACAGCTGAACTGCCCAGCAATTGATAGCCTGCTGGGCGGCTGTGACACAGGGAACTTAGGGGAGCGGGGAGCTGATAGGGGGGCTGCCGGCCCACGCTGGTTCCAAGCCCTCACCAGCCAGCTGCAACGAGCTGCTCTTCCTGCAAGCAGTGGACAAAGCAGGTAGCTGCCAAATAACGTTATAAGGGAGCATTGCGCAACTTTAAACGAGCATGTTCTCTAATTGATCGGCAACCTAACAATGTTAACCAGATGATGTTAAGTGAAAAGTTACTGTACATCCCAACCTCACTCCCAATACACTCGCCCCTCGCCACTTCCACCTAAATGTCAGTCTTTAAAAAAATAACCCTCTGGCTCAATTAATTAATACTGAGCCCAAAGGGACCATTAGATCATCTAGTCTGACTTCCTGCATAACACAGGCCAGAGAGCTGCCCCCAGTTACCCCTGCGCTGAGCCCAATAACTCGCATTGGACTAAAGCATCTTCCAGCAAGGTACCATCAAGGGATGGAGAATCCACCACTTCCCTTGGGAGTTTGTGCCAAAGGGTAACTACCTTCACTGTTCAAATTTGCACCTTGTTTCTAATTTAAATGTGTCTGCCTTTAACTTCCAGGTGCTGGGTCTTGTTCTGCCTTTCTCTGCTGGATAAAAGAGCCCTGCTATTTTCTCCCCGCTGCCTCTGTGAATGTGCTTTTATACCTCGATCAAGTCACCCCTTGCTAGTCTTTTTAATCAGTTAAACAGATTGGTCCCCTTCAGTCGCTCCCTGTGAGGCTTTTATTCTAGGAAGAGTTTTGTGTATTCGGATAATTTTTGTAGCTATTTTTTGCACCCTCTACAGTTTTTCTGCTACCAGAGCTGGAGAACGGTGGCCACACATCTATATGGATCTATGCTATATAGACCAGAACTATATACGCAGCACATGAGATACAAGGTTGTAACAGTGACAGCGATGTGCAGGAAAGGTCCCAAACCCCCCGCTGTGCCCTGCAGTTAGAATCCTGGTCTCAGGCCCAGAGAGGTGACAAACTGGAGGGAATTCAGAGCAGTGGCACAGAAATCACTGGGCTTGAGCTGGTAGGAGACACTGAAAAGGCAAAACCTGCTCAGATTGGATAAGGGACAGGTAAGGGGCAGGGGAGCTGACATGAGAGGCCACGTGAACTGCATGAACACCAGGTACCAGAGAATGATTTCAGGTGATCCATGGGACAAGCGGGAGGGGGCACTGAGAATAACAGGACGGAAAAAGCAAAGTGAGACTGAGAGAGAATTTTGAGGCCTCTCCCTAATGCGCATGGTCTGTGCAGGAACGACCAAGCAACCCCTGATACAAACCCAGCACTAAGGCAATCAGCATTTATTCATGGCTACAACAAAAGCAATAGAAAACAGGAACTTGGGTGCCAACCCTGGGTTCCCCTCCCAGCATGATCTCTTCAAGGGGAGCAGTACCCCAGGAATTGCCTGTGAGCTCTGCAGAAAAAAAAACCCTCTCAGTCAGATCAGTCCCTGGAAAACTGCTCATTGAACTTCTCCTTCATCTTCTGGAATTGCTCAGAGAACCAGTTCCTGTAAGACAAGGGGAGGCAGAGGCAACGTCAGCCAGTGCGTTAGGATCCTGCACTTCCTCACCCCCCACCTCCACAGATGCTACTACGGGGATGACTGGGGGCTTTGTAAAGGGGCTGGCTGAGAAGCCCTGAGCTTTGCCCTCGTGAACAGTGCAAAGCTGCACTGATTTGAGACACTACCATCTAGGGGCGGCTAACAGAGCCAGCCTCCCTCTGGGGACAGAGCCTGGTAGATGCTGGGAAATCTCAGCCGCCACCTGGTCATTATAGTTAATTACAGCGATTTTGACACATGGCTAAGGAATGGGTTTTTCCTTTCTAGTGTAGCCGCCTCTCCTGGGAGCTGTGAGGATAATGAGGCCAACTCAGTCCCAACTGTGAACTAAATCATACTAGTTTATCCGCTGTGCCTTCCAGGCAGCAGGATTTCACAGCACTTCCCATGGGATTGCTTCACATGATACATTATTCATATTTCAGTAGTGACCTGGTTATGGGGCCCCATAGTGCCACCAAGCGCTGCACAGACCCTGACCAAGATCAAGCTCCCATCCTGCCAGCACCGCACCGGCCTGAATGAGATCAGGTGCTCCGTTGTGCCAGGTGCTGCACACACAGAGTGAGCGCCAGTCCCTGCCTCAGCTCTGAGAGGGGGGGTATGTCCCAAGCGTGACCAATGCAGTGACATCTGCCTGAGTCTGCAGAGAGCCTGGGGGGGATCTCACTGAGGAGTTAACTCTGATGCTCAGCAATGCTCATTTAAATGTCAACATCATTTACAATGTCATCTGTCCTGTGACACCAGAGCAGGGGGGTCATGGCACTGCACAATTGACTGGAGCTGAGTGTTTGGGAAGAGCATTTCTAGCAGCACCTTCCTCAGTCTCCCAGCCAAGCCTGGAACAGTTCCCGCCTCTGCTTAGCTGCAGGTGACAGTCTCAGTGTCACTGGTTTCTGCAGGAGCCTTGCCCCCCTGCCCCGAGGCCCCTGTGACTCACCGGGTCTTTTCGCTGAACTCGCTGTGATGCAGTTCTTGGAAGGCGGCTTTGGTTTTATCTGCAATGCTGTCAGCAAAGGCCTGCAGCTTGTTCTGGAAGTTCTCCAACTTTTTGGTCAGGGTTGGCTCTGTGGGTTGAGCCTGAGCAGAGTCTGAAAGGGAGACGGAGAACGACGAATGCTACTGCCCAAACTCAACCCACCACACCCGTGCAATGTGCAAGGGCGTGTGTTTGTGTGCGTGCACATACAATGTGCCATGTATGCATGTGTGTGCAATGTGCCAGGGGCGTACGTGCATGTACATGCTCGGCTCTTTGTCTGTGTCAGTACAGTGCCCAGCAAGATGGTCCCTGATCTCGTCACTCTGTGCCTTGGAGGTGTTTCTCCACAGTCTCTGAAACATGCTTGTCACAGGAATTCTCAGCCCTTTTCACAGTTAGCTTTTCTGCTTCTGGTACCTGGTTCTGGAGCCCCGTGAGACTTTGTGTTACTTGAGATTAATGACCCTTGACCGTCTTTAAATGCCAGACCACCCATTGCACTCTCTCAACCCTGCCCACCCAGACTCCACACAGACGCTGGGGTGGTTGGAGCTCGGTTGCTGAGTAGCAACCTGGGGAGGTTTTCGCTTTTTCCAGACATCTCAGGGCTACTGTTTGGCTCTGGCAGCTCAGAGATGTAATTTGCCACAGATGTGGAGCTACTCCTATTTGTGGTTTTACACACACACACACACATACGGCACAGTGTACATGCACACACACAGTACACTGTACATCCACGCACACCCTGGCACATTGCACGCATGTGCGCACACACCCGGCACACTGCAGGCGCAAAATGCATGCCCCCCCTCCCGGTTTCAATGAGCCCAGCTATTGGTGACAAGATCCCAGGCATCCCTGAGCCCCAGAGTTATTTATAATCTCTACTGAGGTGTTGCTAGGGCAGTTGTTGGTCCCATGGTGGCAGGCGCTGCATGAACACGCAGCAGAGATCAGTCCTGCCCACCAGGGGCGAGGCAGAGACAGGATAGACGGGTCTGACATGCTCCCTGCTCCCCTCTCACCCTGGCCCACACCCTTCCCCCGGCCCCTCCCTCCCCTCTCCCAGGCACAATCTCCTCCCCTAGTCCCTGAGACCCCCATTCCCCCAGCTCTGTTTCCCTGAGGAATTGGGGCTCTTACCTGCCAGGACCGTCAGAGCCACGAGGATCAGTGCGATGGACACTGCAGGCCGCATGGTCACTGGGCTTGGCGTGTCCCTGTGGGGGGAGGAGGATGTGACCTCGAGACTGGTCCCAAATGCACCAACCTACCCTGAGGAAGGGACCCAGCCAGTGCCTCTGGCTGGGGGTTACACAGCCCTCAACGAAACACCCACCCCGCCCCACGTGGACCCCACTGACTCCCCCCCAATACTCCACTTCCTCCCCTGATCCTGCAGTGCCCCCCCCCCGCATGGACACCCCCCCCCAGCCCCACATGGACCCCACTGACTCCCCCCCAATACTCCACTTCCTCCCCTGATCCTGCAGTGCCCCCCCCTCATGGACACTCCCCCCAGCCCCACATGGACCCCACTGCCTCCCCTCTACACAAACCCCACTTCCTCCCCTGATCCTACAGTACCCCCCCCCCGCATGGATACCCCCCCCAGCCCCACATGGACCCCACTGCCTCCCCTCTACACAAACCCCACTTCCTCCCCTGATCCTACAGTGACCCCCCTGCATGGACACCCCCCCCAGCCCCACATGGACCCCACAGCCTCCCCCCACAGGCCCCACTTCCTCCCCACATCCTGCAGTGCCCCCCCCACATGGTCAGCCCCCCCACCCCACATGGACCCCACAGCCTCCCCTCTACACAGACCCCACTTCCTCCCCTGATCCTACAGTGCCCCCCCCCCCGATGGACACCCTCCAAGCCCCACATGGACCCCACTGCCTCCCCTCTACACAGACCCCACTTCCTCCCCTGATCCTACAGTGACCCCCCTGCATGGACACCCCCCCCAGCCCCACATGGACCCCACAGCCTCCCCCCACAGGCCCCACTTCCTCCCCACATCCTGCAGTGCCCCCCCCCACATGGCCAACCCCCCCCCACATGGACCCCCTGCCTCCCCTCTACACAGACCCCACTTCCTCCCCTGATCCTGCAGTGCCCCCCCCACATGGTCAGCCCCCCCACCCCACATGGACCCCACAGCCTCCCCTCTACACAGACCCCACTTCCTCCCCTTATCGTACAGTGCCCCCCCCCACATGGACACCCCCCACCCCACATGGACCCCACAGCCTCCACTCTACACAGACCCCACTTCCTCCCCTGATCCTACAGTGCCCCCCCCCCCGATGGACACCCTCCAAGCCCCACATGGACCCCACTGCCTCCCCTCTACACAGACCCCACTTCCTCCCCTGATCCTACAGTGACCCCCCTGCATGGACACCCCCCCCAGCCCCACATGGACCCCACAGCCTCCCCCCACAGGCCCCACTTCCTCCCCACATCCTGCAGTGCCCCCCCCCCACATGGCCAACCCCCCCCCCACATGGACCCCCTGCCTCCCCTCTACACAGACCCCACTTCCTCCCCTGATCCTACAATGCCCCCCCCCCCGCATGGACACCCCCCCAGCCCCACATGGACCCCACAGCCTCCCCTCTACACAGACCCCACTTCCTCCCCTTATCCTACAGTGCCCCCCCCACATGGACACCCCCCCAGCCCCACATGGACCCCACTGCCTCCCCTCTACACAGACCCCACTTCCTCCCCTGATCCTACAGTGACCCCCCTGCATGGACACACCCCCCAGCCCCACATGGACCCCACAGCCTCCCCCCACAGGCCCCACTTCCTCCCCACATCCTGCAGTGCCCCCCCCACATGGCCAACCCCCCCCCACATGGACCCCCTGCCTCCCCTCTACACAGACCCCACTTCCTCCCCTGATCCTACAGTGCCTCCCCCGGCATGGACACCCCCCCAGCCCCACATGGACCCCACTGCCTCCCCTCTACACAGACCCCACTTCCTCCTCTGATCCTGCAGTGCCCCCCCTGCATGGACACCCCCCCGGCCCCACATGGACCCCACTGCCTCCCCTCTACACAGACCCCACTTCCTCCCCAGAGGGCAGTGGGTTCTCCCACTCAGGGAGTTTCAGCCCCAAGCCTGCAATGTGCTCAAATGTATCCCCCAGGCCACTCTTCCCCTCCTCACCCCACCGAGCCCCCTGCCCTCCCCACCAGGTCCCCCAGATTCCCTCCCAGTCTCCACCCCACCGAGCCCCTGCCTCTCCCCACCAGGTCCCCCAGGCCCCTCTTCCCCTGCTCACCCCACCGAGCCCCCTGCCCTCCCCACCAGGCCCCCCAGATTCCCTCCCAGTCTCCACCCCACCGAGCCCCTGCCTCTCCCCACCAGGTCCCCCATCCTGGCCAACGAGCCCCCATTCCCCTCTTTGCACACTGCTCCAGTCCCACTGCCTCCACACGCCACCCCAGCCCCACTGAGCCCCGAACACCAGCCCAGCCCCACTCACTGCAGCTGGAATTAAGCAATCTCCGCAGCTGGGATGCAGCTTCCCGACCTCCAGCTCCCTATAAACCATCCTGCCTCCGTCATCCGCCCCCTCTGCTTGATGGGGGGGAAACCTGACCCCTCCCTCCCTGCTCTTCCAAGGCCTCTTAATTATTAGTCTGAGCCATGGGGAAATGAAATCCCAGCTAGGGAACAGCCTGGGGAGGGGGAAGAGCTGTTATTACAAATCAAGGTTCTCATGGCCATGCCTAAGGACCCCCGAGACCAGGGGGGTGCCGGGCGCTGCACAAACAGCATGGGGGACAGTCCCTGCCAGACAGCCACAGGGCGTGGGAAGGGGGTCGAACACCCCAGCCCCATGACCAATGCACTGGCCGCAAATGGCGTGTTTATGGCGTCTAGTCTTGGCTGGGTTTAGTAGGAGGAGATCAGCTAAATGAGAAGAAAAGGGAAGGGGATGGGGAGAAAAGGCAGGGGAGGTGAAGGGCAGGGAGCAGGGGCAGAGTGAAGCTGGGAAGGCGGGGGGTGGGGGGAGGTCGAGCAAACAGACACTCAGCATGGAGCAGGGAAGGGCCAGTGTACCCCTGCAGCGCCTAGTTTGGGGCGCAGACCCAGCTACCTGCCCCCCAGGTGCAGCAGGGTGGGGGTCACACCCAGTGTGTCAGCTGGGACTCCCTGTTAGTATCCTCCAGAAGCGCCCATTTAGCTGGGGTGGGGGGGCTTACACTGGTGCCAGGTAGTGTGCCAGCGCCCCCTTGGGAACACCAGCCCCGCCAGGCCAATCGCATGCGCCAGACCCCGAAGAAACAGGAGCTCAGCTGAAAAGCCATGAATCTGCTGGGCTCTGCTCCGTTCCTGTCTCTGCGTTCCCTTGCGCTCCCCCCGGCGGTGCCTCTGCTCTGCTACTTGGACTGTAAGCTCCATGGGGCAGGGACCAGCTCTTTGCGCTGTCTGTGCAGCACCTAACGCAACGGGGTACTAGGGTCCCTGCGCTCTGTGGTAATAACAATAATGATAAGATTGTGCCTTTGCCCCACGGGCAGCACCAGCCTCATCCTGGGGGGGGGAGGCGGGGGCTGAGATGGGCCAGACAAAACTAGGGGAGCTGTGCCCCTCCTTGCCATGAGGCCCCCATCCCTCTCCGTGGCCCTGGCCCCGGCCAGCTCAGAGGCCAGGGTGCTGCTCGCAACCAGTAAGAGCTGCCCAGGCAGAGGGACCCGGCTTCGGGGCCGGCAGAGCCCTGGGGAGCAGCGACCGCAGGGGGAGGGGCCCAGGCACCTGGGCCGGAGCGGGTCAGTCCGGGCTTCTGTGGGGAGCCCGGACCCTCCTGCCCTGGATAGCGCACCCTGGTGGGTGGGGACACGGGCCGGGGGCTGCTCTCGGGCACCTCAGCCCACCACTCGGGCTAACTTCTCTGCTGCTGCTGGAACTGGGCTCCCAGTCAGCAGCCCCTGCTCTCGCTGCTCTGCCTTCAGAGCTGGGCGGCTGGAAAGCGGCAGCTGCTATGGGGTGGGTATGGGGGGGCTAAGGCAAATTTTGGGTGGCTATAGCCCCCACAAGTCCCCCCTCCCCCAGCGCTGCCTCCTGCTTTGCCCTCTGATGTCTGAGCCTGTAGTGGTAGTATGTTCCAGTTTTTCTCCAAAGCCAGGGGGCCAGAAATGTACTGGATTTGTTTAAATTAAAGCCAAGCGTCTCCCATACATCACAGGACTCCAGGAGCTGGAGATGTAAGAAAACACACCAAATGCTGCAAGCTCAGGAGTCATTTCAGTTCAGCTTAATCCATATTTTTATCACCTTAAACAAACCTACTGAAAAGCATAGCTTCAGTATCAGGGGGTAGCCGTGTTAGTCTGTATCTACAAAAACAACAAGGAGTCTGGTGGCACCTTAAAGACTAACAGATTTATTTGGGCATAAGCTTTCGTGAGTAAAAACCTCACTTCTTCGGATGCATAGAGACAGTGAAACTGATGCCAATTCTGCCGAGAGAGATGGACACAGACAGACGGACACAGGGGGGAGGTTAAAGAAAGTCAGTCAGGCCAGGATAAGAGAAAAAGTGCAGTGGAGGGGAGGGAAAGGGGTTCCAGGGGGCAGGGGCTGGGATGGTCCCCTACAGTCTATTCCAGGGCGGCGGGGCTCATCCCCTACAATCCATGCATGCCCTGGGGTGGGGGCTGTTATTATCACCGACAGTCGACGCCCACCTACAGGGACATCCCTTCTAGTCTTACCCACCCCTCAGGGGAGGAGGGCAGGCAGTGACTGACCCAGCCGGCCCCACCTGCAGATGCTGTCTCTGATCCAAGGCCTGTGGACTTGGAGGATTCCTGGAGCCTTTGAGGAAAGGCCTAGACCCATGTGGCCAGCGTTGCACTAAGAGCGTCCAGAGCCGTGTGAACTGAGCTAGGCTCCTGCTGGTTTGGCCTGCGTCTGCCCTGGGCAACCTGGTTAGGAGTGGAGGTGGTTTGGTTGGAGGGGCTGCTGGAAAACTCCATTGTCAGGAGCCTAGTACTCTTCCACAGGCTGGCCTAGCAAAGCCAGAGTGATGGGACTCCTGACACTCCCCCCAGGCAAGTGATTCCCTGCGCTCACAGCCCCCCCCGGATCTGGGGCTCCCAGCCCTTCCCCCAGGAGGGGATCCCCCAGCTTACAGCGCCCCCGGATCTGGGGCTCCCAGCCCTTCCCCCAGGAGGGGATCCCCCCAGCTCACAGACACTCCCCCAGATCTGGGGCTCCCAGCCCTTCCCCCAGGAGGGGATCCCCCCAGCTCACAGACACCCCCCCCCAGATCTGGGGCTCCCAGCCCTTCCCCCAGGAGGGGATCCCCCCAGCTCACAGACACTCCCCCAGATCTGGGGCTCCCAGCCCTTCCCCCAGGAGGGCATTTCCCCCCTCCCCCAGCTCACAGACACTCCCCCCCAGATCTGGGGCTCCCAGCCCTTCCCCCAGGAAGGGATCCCCCCAGCTCACAGCCCCCCCGGATCTGGGGCTCCCAGCCCTTCCCCCAGGAGGGGATCCCCACAGCTCACAGCCCCCCCCCCCCGGATCTGGGGCTCCCAGCCCTTCCCCCAGGAGGGGATCCCCCAGCTCACAGACCCCCCCGCCCCCCAGATCTGGGGCTCCCAGCCCTTCCCCCAGGAGGGGATCCCCCAGCTCACAGACACCCCCCCAGATCTGGGGCTCCCAGCTCTTCCCCCAGGAGGGGATCCCCCCAGCTCACAGACACCCCCCCAGATCAGGGGCTCCTAGCTCTTCCCCCAGGAGGGCATTTCCCCCCTCCCCCAGCTCACAGACACCCCCCGCAGATCTGGGGCTCCCAGCCCTTCTCCCAGGAGGGGATCCCCCAGCTCACAGACACCCCCCCCCCAGATCTGGGGCTCCCAGCCCTTCCCTCAGGAGGGGATCCCCCAGCTCATAGACACCACCCCCCAGATCTGGGGCTCCCAGCTCTTCCCCCAGGAGGGCATTTCCCCCCTCCCCCAGCTCACAGAGCCCTGGCCCTCCTCCCTGGCAGGGGACCCCCCCTATGGTTGCCAACCTGTAGGCGCCAGGAATTAAAGCTTAATCTCTAATTAAAGTATCAGGGGGTAGCCATGTTAGTCTGTATCTACCAAAAGCTTATGCCCAAATAAATCTGTTAGTCTTTAAGGTGCCACCAGACTCCTTGTTGTTTTTGTTTCTTTAATTAAAGATTGTGACATGAGGAAATCTGGAGAGATTCATCCAACCAAAACTGGCAATCCTAGGACCAACCCCACCCCACGCCCCAACCCCCGAATCTCTCCCCACCAGTGTTAGGACTTTGTTTCCCAACAGCCTTTCCCTAAGGAATCTCGTTTGTCTCCTCTGCAGCCGCCTCCCTCCCCCCCTTCCTCCCCCCTCAAGCATTTGCACTGTTCAGCCCCTCCGAACCAGGGCAAATTCCTGTGACCAGGGAAAGGACGTGCACCCATGCTGAGCCCAAGTCCTTCCCCCACTAGCCAGTTCCCCACCCCAGGAGATGCCAGCTCCATCGCTGTCTCTGCCTAACTCCACGGGGGTGGGCGCAGCCCCAGTTGGGCTCCCCAGGCTGACGGCAACACAAAGGGGTCCCTGTGGGACCTGGCTGGGAAGAGCCCAGCGAGAGCTGGAGGTTATTTGCATTCACTGCTCTGAAGCTCGGTTCATCCCCCTGCCGTCCCACACACGCTTCTCCAGGCTGCTTGAGCTCTGCCCGCTAGTAACCCCTCCTGGCAGGGTCTGTATCGCCAGCTCCTTATTTTCGTATAAGCAGCCCGCATTGAGAAATGCTTTGTTTTTGCTGAGAAACCCAATTCCGTCCTCCCCTCCCTGGCGTTTTCTTTTTTCAGCTTGAGGTTTCGGATTGTGAAAGCTCAGGCCGTGGCTGAGTCATTCACAAGCCAAACCCCAGTGCTGGTTGCAAAACAAAGTCAGATGGCACCAGCACTTTCCAAAGGCTTGGCCTAGAAATGCCCCAGATGGGTCCCAGCGCCTGGTGTTCCTAAGAAAACCCACAGCCCTGGGCTGCAGCAGAGGATGGGTGCTCATGTAACCCACACACCTCTTGGGTGTGATGTTGTGTCCCACCTAGTGGCACTGAGACCACTTCGAGAGAGAGAATGAGTCTGCTCTGCAGCCGTAGCTAACAACCAGGTGGCTTTTAGCTCATGCAGGAGAGGCTCATGCACTGAGGTCCCAGGTTCGATCCTGCCCACCGACAACCAGGGTCTGTCGCATTACACTCACAGAGCCTGAGCGTAAGCCCAGACGGGACCATTCTATCCAGTCTAAAACAGGCCACATTCTTTCACCCAGTTCCCCCGGCACTGAGCCCAGGATGGTGCATCACTTCCAGACAGTGGCAGCAGGTGTCCCAGGCCCTGCATGTCAGATTATTAGTGGCCAGAAAGCTGTGACATGGAACCTGGATATAGTTTAAGTTGAACCGGCTTTACCTAGTCCTGGAACAGTGGTGAGCAAACAATACGTCAGGAAAGCCCTTCTCCCAGAAATCACCACCAGTTCCCCTGGCACCACTCCGCCTTGCACAGCTCCCTGGCTCCCAAAGCTGCCTCTAGGCAGAACTTTGCATAGTCCCAAACTAACAGCCACACGGCATATCTTCCCAAGAGTCAAAACTTGCTCCGCCCCTCAGCACTTGGAAGCGTGTGTGTGTGACAGCGGCCCCTGGTGATGCCTCAGCCTTAGCAATATCAGCCACTGTTTGCAAGGTGGCTTTGCAGCTGCTGAGAACAGGGGAAGATAAAACAGCCTGTGCCCAGCTCCCTGCCAAACTGTGTAGTTGCTCGCACCAGAAAAAGGAAGTGCATCCACTTTTCACTAGTGTAAACTAAGACCTATGCTGCCTAGCTAGCCCCTGTCCTGAAGGTAAAACCAACGAGGCGTCCTTGTGAGTTTACTGATACAGACTAACACGGCCACCCTCTGAAACCTGTTCTGAAGGTGTCACTTCTGTCCAGGCTTCTCTGCCAGGGCACAGTAAGTGCAAAGCACCAGCAGGTAAGACCAGCAGCAATTGCCAGTGGTGTGAGTGACTGTGGATGGTGCAGGGCAATGGCAAATTATGCCCAAGGGAGGGCACGGAGGGCAGGAAAGGTCTGAGTGGGGTTGTACCCTGCTCCATGGAGCAGGCTGCTGTCTGTATGGAGCCACAGCTGCCTGGCACAACCTATGAAGGGGGTTGGGTGATCACGCCAGAATCAAGAGACATTTCACCTCCAACTTGCATGTGGAGCCCAGAAATGAGAGGGTCTGTTTACACAGGGACCCCCTACCCCAGCACTGAGATGAAGCCTAGGGCATGGGGGTTGTTTATCCAGTATCCCCTCTTCTGTCACTAAAATTCAGCTGCCTCTGGGGTGGGGCATGGGGGGCTCTTTATATAGGGTCCCCTTGCCCTGAGCTGAGCTGCCTGTGGGGTGGGGGGTGGGGCTGTTTAACAGTACAGCTGGAATTGGAGGCAGAAAGGAATTCCTGAATCAGGGCCAGATTGTCAAAGGCACTCAGCACCCTGCCAGCTCACATTTGCATCCCAAATGACATGAGTTTAGCTGGAATAACAAGGCTAATAAAGGCCGCTGCTCTCCTGGAAAGTGTGGGCTGAAATGCTGATGCAGGAGCGGAACTTTGTTTTGCCAGAGGAAGTTTCCCCGGTGCTTAGAAAAGTTGTGGTTGTGATGAAGCCAATATAAATGTGTGTTGAACAGTCACAGCTTGGATTGAGAGGCCCACAGACAGCTGTGTTCCAGGGCACAGCGTGGGAGGTTTATAACTTACATGTGCTCGTTCTCTGGGCCTCTGGCTTCACAAAAACAGCTTGTTTGTTTGCTATTACGGTGAAGGGAGAAAGTCCTTTGAAACACAATGGGCCAAATTTCCTGCTGATGTAACTCCCCCGGAGCCAATGGTGAGAGACCTTACCCAACAGACTTGGTTGTGGGCGTTTAGGGAGGGATCGGGGTGGGGCTGGTTAGCAGCATTTCCCACTGAAGGTGCTGCAAGATAAGCATCTGGGGCAAGTCAGAACCCAGAGAGCCCCAAGCGAAGGGCTGTGTCTGTGTCTGGGGGGTTGGGAGCATCTGCTGGGATCCCGCACACTGGTGGGAGGGGGGATTCGAGGAAAGCAGCAGTGAGTGTTGGCGGGTAGGCTGGGGGCTTGGCCACACCCTGCTGCGGCACCAGTATCTGCTGAACACATCAGATTAGTTGAACCAATACCAGGTTTACAGCGGATCCATAGATTGTAAGGTCAGATGGGACCATTCTGCTCATCTGGTCTGACCCCTTGCATAGCAGAGGCCACTGACCTGTTCCACAGTGATTCCCAGAGCAGAGCTGTTAGAAAAACATCTTGGTTTAAAAATTGCCAGTGATGGAGAATCCACCACGACCCTTGGTAAATTGTTCCAGTGGTTTATTACTGTCAGCAGTAAAAATCTGCACCTTATTTCCAGTCTGAAGTTATCTAGCTTCAACTTCCAGCCACTGGAGTGTGTGAGACCTGAGGAGCCCATTAGTACAGACCAGGATCAAGTCACCCCTTAACCTTCTGTTTGTTGTGCTAAATAGCTTGAGCTCTGAGAGTCTGTCACTACAAGGCAGGTTTGCTAATTCTTTAATCATTCTCATGGCTCTTCTCTGAACCCTCCCCAGTTTATCAGTATCCTTCTTGCATTATGGGCCCCAAAACTGCACACAGTATTCCAGCAGTGATCATACCTGTGCCAAATACAGATGTAAAAATAACCTCTCTACACTCCTGCTGCCATGCTCACATCCATATGCCAGCCTAGACAGTGGACGGCAGCAAGGGGGCCAGATCAGACAATTCTGAATGGAGCAGTGCAATATGGGATAGCAATGGGAGGACTTCTTGCACCTGTGGCCCATGGAACAATGCCAGTTGGCCAGGATCTGGCCCCATTGACTTCAGTGGAGCTACGGCTGATTTACAGCAGCTGGGGATCTGAATGTGTGTGTCTCATAAATTTAGGTCATAAAGAAGAAAAGACCCCTGGTACCTTGTGCCCAAAGCAGGAATTTATTTAGTTTCAGGTGAAAGCACTGGTGAACACAGGAGATCTAACAGCAAGGATCGGATAGGAGCATCACGTTCAGCTGTGGTTAGAGAGGGGAGAATGGGATGGGCGGAGGTTATCCCCTCTCATGTCTCCAGGGCGTGCACAAAAGCAGTTCAGGGCCAGATTCATGGGCATCATTTCCACCAGTCCCAAGTGTGAGCGCAGGATCAGAGTGGCAATGTCTATACACTGGGGCTCGTGGACAGGGACAATGAAGATCTGGGCCCCTGCGGGAGGTCTGGAGTGGGCTTAGTAGGTGAAGTGACTCATGCCTGTTCGCTCCAGGAGTCACAGACCTCCGTGGCTAGCTTGGTGTTAGTGGGCAGGGCTGTACTGTGGGAGACCTGGGAATGCAGGCCCCTGGATTGCCAGGGCTCTGGGCTGTCAGGGGGCCACAGTGTGGGGTGAGCAGGGGCTGTTACAGCTGGAGTTTCCCTTGCAGCTTCTCCACCAGGCCCTGTAACTGGGCACGGACATCCTGCAGGAAGGGTGCAAACCACTGGCGGACCTGCTCAGCAGCCTGGTCTAGGGAGCTCTGCACCTCCTCCGCCTTCTCCTGCAGGTGCCCGTGCAGCTCCTGGGCCCGGGTGCCCAGGCTCTCGCGCACCTTCTGGCTCTGCTCACCCATGGCCTGGCTCAGGGCTTCCAGACGCTGCTGTCCCTTGTCACGGATGCTGTCGATTAGTGGCTGCAGGCCCTGGCGCACAGCATTCACCTGCTGGTCAGTGTGGGCCTGCACCTCACCGGCATAGGCGGCCATCTTGCGGCGCAGCTCCTCAGTGTCTTTGCCCAGACGCTTGCGCAGCTTGCGCAGGTACATGCCAACTCGGGCCCGCACCTCCTCCAGGTTCTGGTTGAACATCAAGCGCACGTCGCCCGTGTACTGCACCACCCGGCCCTTGGCCTCCTCCATGTCGGCCCGCAGCTTCCCCGTCAGCGCCTCCACCTCGCTGCCCAGGCGCTGCTGGGCCTCCTGGGCGTAGGGGCCGAACCGGGTCCGCAGCTCTTCTCTGTACACCTCCACTTCAGCCATGGTGTCGGTGATCAGCCCGCTGGGGAGGGACCGGGGAGTCAGAGCCGGGGCGTCTTGGCTTGCACCCCCCCACCCCGGCCATGGGATCTATGATGAGCCCATGCAGGGCTGTGGTGATACCCATCCAAACCCCACTCTCCATCAGGGCACTGAGGGCTCCCCAAAGATCCCCACATCACCCCCTCTGTGCCCCATGTTGTGGCCCTTGGCTGGGCATCCCCCCATATGCTGCTTTAGGAATGCTCCCCACCCGCCATTACGGCAAAGCGGCAGCAACACCCACAGGGGTGGTGTGCACCAGCCAAACATGGTGCTTCTCAGCACAGCCTGGCACCCGGCACTTAGCCAAAGCCCGGCATTTCCCCAGCAGAGATATCATCCTCTCCAGGGGGACACAGGCCCCTGCTGCTTTGTGTCCTTGCCCCACCCATCTTCACCCACAGACGCTGAGCCGCAGGGTCACTCACTCCAGTTCCTTGCTGAGCTGGGAGCTCTTGATCTGGGCGGTCACGTTGTCCGCGGCATGTCCCACCTTGGAAAGGTAGTTCCAGAAGACGCTCACGGCCTCTTCCCACTTAGTCTTGGGCTCATCCTGGACGAGCGGGTTGGCCTGGCAGCCTGGAGGGGCAGAGTTTGCAGGTCAAGAGTCGAGTCTGACCTCCTGTGTAACCCAGGCCATTGTGGCCCCGGAGCCACATGGGGGGGTCAGACCCAGTGTCCATCTAACCCAGCCTCGTATCCCTGGCTGGCCCTGCACAGACTGACTGAGATCAGGGCCCCCCATCATGCCGGGCGCTGCACAGACCCCCACCGAGATCCGGGGCCCCGTCATGCCGGGCGCTGCACAGACCCCCACCGAGATCGGGGGCCCCGTCATGCCGGGCGCTGCACAGACCCCCACCGAGATCGGGGGCCCCGTCATGCCGGGCGCTGCACAGACCCCCACCGAGATCGGGGGCCCCGTCATGCCGGGCGCTGCACAGACCCCCACCGAGATCGGTGGCCCCGTCATGCCGGGCGCTGCACAGACCCCCACCAAGATCAGGGCCCCCATCATGCCGGGCGCTGCACAGACCCCCACCGAGATCGGGGGCCCCGTCATGCCGGGCGCTGCACAGACCCCCACCGAGATCGGGGGCCCCGTCATGCCGGGCGCTGCACAGACCCCCACCGAGATCGGGGGCCCCGTCATGCCGGGCGCTGCACAGACCCCCACCGAGATCGGGGGCCCCGTCATGCCGGGCGCTGCACAGACCCCCACCGAGATCGGGGGCCCCGTCATGCCGGGCGCTGCACAGACCCCCACCGAGATCGGGGGCCCCGTCATGCCGGGCGCTGCACAGACCCCCACCGAGATCGGGGGCCCCGTCATGCCGGGCGCTGCACAGACCCCCACCGAGATCGGGGACCTCGTTGTGCCAGGCATTGTACAAAACACAGTAGGAGACAGTCCCTCCCCGAAAGGGTTTACCAGTCAAACGAGACCAGACAAGCTGTGTGAGGCACAAGCCATGGAAGGGTTGGGGCTGTGTCCTCACAGCAAGAGGTGGTGTTTTTACAGTGCAATAACTAACACACAATAGGGATCGCCAGCCTGCTGTACGATCCTGTTGGAGACAAGGCACCTGGATTGGTTACCAGGAGGTAGCTAGGCAGGTCAGCGCTGCACCCTGCTGCTGGTTGATCTCATGGTAAAATTACAGGCTTGGCTTGGCCTTTACTGCCTGATGGTAACAGTTGATAGTAACAGCTAACATGGGTTGGTTCTCCCATTGGAAAACACACCTGCTTTTGACAGTGAAGACAAAGCCTAAGTGACTCACCCAGGGTCATGGGCAAGTCAGCAGCAGAGCTAGGGATAGAACCCAGGATTCCTGGCTCCCAGCACTAACCCACCAGTCCCCACTCCCCTCCCAGAGCTGGGGATAGAAACCAGCAGTCCCCAGGCAGGACCCCTACCCACTGGGGTATTTACACCGTGGTGCGTGAAAGGGGAACCAGTCCCCATGACTCCAATGGGGTTACTCCTGATCGACATCCCAAGGGGAGTTTCCAACCCTGCCCTGGTGGGGGAGATGAACTGAACGAGCCATTTACCTGCCAGCAGGGTTGCCCCGAGCAGCACAATCCAAACCTTCATGGCTGCAGCTTTGCCTGCAGGGAGAGAAGGAAGGGGCTGGGGTGAATGAGGGCAGGGAGGGTGAGACCTAACACCCCCCATCGGTCCCCCACAGGGGATACAAGCTAGGGTGCACAGCATGTGGGAAGCCAGGTCCATCTGCTAGGCCAACCACCCCTGTCCCTGGGAAAGCCCTTACCCCTCTGGGCTGCATCCACTCTACCCCTAATCCTGCCCCTCAGCCCTCACCTCTGGTCTGCCCCCCCCATCCATCCTCCACTCCTCTGGGCTGCACCCTGCCTGCCCCAAAGCCTGTACCTTTCCAGCCTCCTCGAGGCTGCAACCCCCAGGCCCTCCCACTGCTACCACTGCCCCTCACCCTTCTCCTCTGGGCTGCACCCCACCGGCCCCAAAGCCTGCCCCTCACCAGCCTCCTCACGGCTCCAATCCGCAGCCCCTCCCACCACTACCACTGCCCCTCACCCTTCTCCTCTGGGCTGCACCACCCGTTACTCCTTAGGGTGTATCTCCATTGCCCCCTGCCCTCACCTCTGCTGGGCTCCTAGTCCCTGGCTCTAAAGTGCCACCAGCCCCACTCGCTGCCTTAAATACCCACGGGGCGGGGGGGGGGGGGAGGGGAGGGGAGGACAGAGCCGGCGCAAACTCGCCAATTCAGCTGGAGGGGGCGAAGGTTACTCCCCCCCACCCCCCTCGCATGGGGCCGGACAGCTTCCCCTTCGGAGAAAGTGTTAACCCTCTGCTTGCCGGGGAGGAGGAGGGAGACAGACAGACACATCTCTTCCCCTCGCCCTGCGCAGTCTGCCCCACCCCGCCGGGTCTAGGACTCCTATCTCCCCGGCGAGCGGACCCCCCACAGGGAGCGGTGCAGGAGGGAGAGGAGAGAGGGCCCCCACTCTCAGGGACAGACACCGGGGGCACTAGCCCCCATCAGCATTTTTGTCCTGTTTGCAAAGGAGAATACAAAGTGTCCAAGTGTCACAGGCTGGGGCTGGGGGTGGGGGCTGAGACTTGGGGGGACGGGGCGCTGAGATCTGGGGCTGAGGCGGTGTGGGTGGGGTGCCGAGACCTCGTGCTGGGGTGTGTGTGCAGAGACCTTGTGCCCTGTATGTGTGTGTATGGGGGGGGGGGGATGCCGAGACCTTCTTTCATGTGGTCGGGGGCATGCTGAGACCTCTTGCTGTGTGTGTGTGTGTGTGTCTGTGTGTCTGTGTGTATGGGGGCGGTGCCAAGACCTGGGGGGGGGGGGCTGCTGAGACCTCATGCTGGATTGGGGGGGATGCTGAGACCTCATGCTGGATTGCAGGGGCACTGAGACTTCATGCTGGATTGGGGGGGACGCTGAGACCTCATGCTGGATTGCGGGGGCACTGAGACTTCATACTGGATTGCGGGGGCACTGAGACTTCATGCTGGCTGTGAGGGGGGTGACTTATGAAATCTCAAGAAAAGCCAGACTGTGGTGCTGCTGCTGTTTGGGAGATCTGCTCCTCCCCCCAATGCGTCTTCGTGGTCCAGCAGATAGAGGGGACCCTTCTCCACGTGTGGGGCCCCAGTGCTTTGGGAAAGGTTGGAAGGACTGGGCCGCCTGAGGCCCCATAAGACTGGGAGCTTTCTGAGCCGGTAGCCACACGCACTGCTCGTGCCAGAGGCCCTCGTAGGGTGGGGGTCCTGCTCAGCTCATTAGCATGCGTGTACGCTCTTTGGATTTTTTCGGTAATGCTTTTACCTTAAGCTGAATGTTGGCTGCTTACAAAGAGCTGGGTAGCACTGTAGGAATCCCTGTGCTACCCAGCTCTGAAGGGAAAGCAAGCAGGTGTGCTAGGCAGCTGGCTTTGTGGGGGAATGGGGTGAAGGCAGGGAGCTGTGCACCCTGGGAATCTCCTGCTCAGAGGGGAGCGAGGTGGGTCTCCATTCAGAATGGAAACGGCCAGGACATCCACTTGCAATTGCCCTGCACTGTGACAGAGAGTGCCCTTCCCTCCACCCCCTACTGCCACACTGGGGTCAGCACTGACTGAGACAGGAGAGCACCCCCTCCGGAGCCACCTCGCTGGAGCATCCGAACCAACACTGACTGCCCGGGAACAGCGACCCACTCCCTGAGTGTGTCTCCCATTCAAACGCTGACCCAGGGTAACCCTGCGTAGCAGTGCGAGCCAGGTTCAGGGTGATGCCGTCACGGTGCGCAGTGACATTGGCAAAATGACTTCAGGGTTTGTTTTTCCAAACAGATAAACAGAAAATTGGTTTCCAGACCCACCTGGCTGGGACTGCCTTGGGGCTGTAATTATGTAATAGAAGCTTATTTGCATAACAAAGGCTGATTCTATATTAAATGCTGTTGGTTTCTGGGTTAGAGGTTTGTGCAGGAGCCTGGAATAACACAGTTGAACTTGCCTCTTCCTGTCCACGAGGGATTATTACATGCAGTGTCAGGCGGTCTGAAATCAGGCTCTATCGCTGGATGCCCCAACGTGGCACCCTCCCGGTTTGCTGGGAAGAAAACGACAGGCCAGTAAATATCTCCAGCTGCAAAGTGGGAGGGAAGGTCCCTGAGGCTGCAGTTTGCTGTCAGTACCGCCCTGTGGCCTGGGCCTTATCTGCTGCCAGTTGACCTCTGCGCGGAGCCCCAGCGCTGTCGTGTCAGCAGAGGACTCTGCTTGTGATCATAGATCACTGGGCTCCAACCTCTGCACATTCCTCTGTGGTGTGGAGCCAGGATTTCCAGCTCTTTCACTTGAACTCCTCACCCCTTTCCAGACCCCCTTGTTAAACTGCATTCCTCATCCAGCTGCAGCCTCATCTCCTTCCCGCATTCCCCATCCCCCTTAGGTTTCCCCACATGACTGCAAATCCTCTGCTAGTGTCAACAACCCCCCTTCCCTGGCAACATGGATTCCCTGTGCCCAAGTGGAGAGGAGAGAAGACAATAAACCAGAGAATGTGTTTTGTAGCATAGAGTGAAAGTTACAGATGCAGGCATTATATCTGTAACTTTCACTCTATGCATCTGAAGAAGTGAGGTTTTTACCCACGAAGGCTTATGCCCAAATAAATCTGTTAGTCTTTAAGGTGCCACTAGACTCTTTGTTGTTTTTGTAGATACAGACTAACACGGCTACCCCCTGATACTTGTTTTGTAGCATGTTTCACTCACAGATCTTGGGGGGGGCACCAGTTGGCATCTCCACCCCCATTTTAAAAGGGTGAGTCTGTCGAGTGGCAGACAGGAGTTGTGACTCGCTCAGTCACACAGCAGCCAGATTCCCAAGTCTCCCCTGCTTCCCCCCCAGAGCCAGAGGCAGAACCCAGGAGTCCTGTCTCCGGTCCCTATCCCTACTCTAACTCACTAGACCCCACGCCCCTCCCAGAACCCAGGAGTCCTGACTGCCAGTCACCAGCCTTCTAACCACTAGCCCCCATGCCCTTCCCAGAGCTAGGAGCCCTGACTCCCAGCATCTTGTGCCAGGTTCTGCAAAGCCACACAGGGTAACTCTACACTGCAGCTGGGACGGAGGGTGCTTCCCAGTACAAGTAGACAGACAAACCCTAGCTCTGCTGGAGCTAGTGCACCAAAAATAGCCTTGTGGGCTCTGTGGCACAGACAGTGGCTTGGGCTAGCTACCCAAGTACTAGCCTGAGCCGCTGCTTGTGCTGCTAGTGCGTTAGCTTGAGCACAGCTAGCAGGTGTCTGGCTACCCATGCTGGGAAGCACCCTCCCAGCTGCAGCATAGACACACTGAAGGTCCCTGGCCCTGCCTAAAAGAGTTTAAAATCCCAATATGGGGAGGCGAAACTGAGGCCCAGGAAGGGGAAAGGACTAGCAGGTCAGTGGCAAAGCTGGGTAATAGGTCTCCTGGCTCTGAGGCTGGTGCCCAACCCACTGCCTCTATACCACATTTTCTGAGGTCCCAGTTCCAAAGTCCAGACACTTGTGGGGGCCTGAGCCCAGCTCCGGCAGCAGCGACGGATTTCTGCCCTGGGTTCCAAGCTGGAGGCAATTTGGGAGAACCCCGGAGCTGAGCTCAGCGGTCCCAGTAAACAAGTCAGCAAGGATGATTCATAGTGAGGAGCGATCATGAGACCCGATCAGAGCGGGAGGGAGAGGGGCCTGCAGTGAGGCCGCCAGTGGCATGTGCATTGCGTTAGTGTTTGCCTGGTGTTATTATCCTTATAGTTCTGTGTTACTGGTAGTGCAGGAACCCCAGCCATGTGGCAGGCATTACAGTGCAGACACAGAACGGTCCCTGAGCCAGTGAAAAGGGGCTGCAAGAGAGGCAATAGAGAGCTAGCGACGGTCACCTTCTCACCTTTTACTCATTGGCCGAGCTTGCGAAGACCTGATGCGTGACTTGGTGGTATTTCCATGTCTGTCTGTTACAGGGTCACTTTTGAACATTGCACCCAATCACTTCCAAAATTTCTGGGCATTTCTAGGCATGGATGGAAAATTGGAAAAGTGAAAAGCGTGGGGGGGGCGGCATGGGGGAGAAACGGGGAAGACATGAAGCTCCTGACATCTGAATAGCAAAGCCAAGGCTTAAGCCTCTGCAACTGGCTGTAGATTGAACAGCTGGTTGGTGGTACCATTAACTCCTTCCAGCATAACAAAACCCCCGCCCAGGGCCCAGCATCCCAATAGCATGGAACATGGTGACACTTGGATGAATTATTTTCCAGACAAATGATGATGGTGGAGAGCAGGAAGGGTGGCACGCACACAGCCCTTGCACTTGGGGGAGAATGCGGGACCCTGGCGTGGGAGGAGGGGAGAATGGAGGTCTCACAGAAGCCCTGCCAGGCAGGCAATGGGTAGAGATACGGGGTGACCCTGAAATAGAGGGGGCTGCAAGGATGGCACTTAGAGGCATGGGGGGGAGGAATGGAAAGACGCAAGGAAGCCCTGAGGGGGCAATGAATTCAGCTGATACAAGCGACAGTGTTTGACTGTCTCTTATTATTATTTTTAATAGGTGAATTATGGTAGCACCAAGGAGCTTCCTCATGCACCGGGACCCCGTGTGCCTAGCGCTGTACATTAGGTGTATTACGGTAGCACCGGGACCCCGTGGGCTAGCGCTGTACATTAGGTGTATTACGGTAGCACCGGGACCCCGTGGGCTAGCGCTGTACATTAGGTGTATTACGGTAGCACCGGGACCCCGTGTGCCTAGCGCTGTACATTAGGTGTATTACGGTAGCACCGGGACCCCGTGTGCCTAGCGCTGTACATTAGGTGTATTACGGTAGCACCGGGACCCCGTGTGCCTAGCGCTGTACATTAGGTGTATTACGGTAGCACCGGGACCCCGTGTGCCTAGCGCTGTACATTAGGTGTATTACGGTAGCACCGGGACCCCGTGTGCCTAGCGCTGTACATTAGGTGTATTACGGTAGCACCGGGACCCCGTGTGCCTAGCGCTGTACATTAGGTGTATTACGGTAGCACCGGGACCCCGTGTGCCTAGCGCTGTACATTAGGTGTATTACGGTAGCACCGGGACCCCGTGTGCCTAGCGCTGTACATTAGGTGTATTACGGTAGCACCGGGACCCCGTGTGCCTAGCGCTGTACATTAGGTGTATTACGGTAGCACCGGGACCCCGTGTGGCTAGCGCTGTACATTAGGTGTATTACGGTAGCACCGGGACCCCGTGTGGCTAGCGCTGTACATTAGGTGTATTACGGTAGCACCGGGACCCCGTGTGGCTAGCGCTGTACATTAGGTGTATTACGGTAGCACCGGGACCCCGTGGCCTAGCGCTGTACATTAGGTGTATTACGGTAGCACCGGGACCCCGTGGCCTAGCGCTGTACATTAGGTGTATTACGGTAGCACCGGGACCCCGTGTGCCTAGCGCTGTACATTAGGTGTATTACGGTAGCACCGGGACCCCGTGGGCTAGCGCTGTACATTAGGTGTATTACGGTAGCACCGGGACCCCGTGGGCTAGCGCTGTACATTAGGTGTATTACGGTAGCACCGGGACCCCGTGGGCTAGCGCTGTACATTAGGTGTATTACGGTAGCACCGGGACCCCGTGGGCTAGCGCTGTACATTAGGTGTATTACGGTAGCACCGGGACCCCGTGGCCTAGCGCTGTACATTAGGTGTATTACGGTAGCACCGGGACCCCGTGGCCTAGCGCTGTACATTAGGTGTATTACGGTAGCACCGGGACCCCGTGTGCCTAGCGCTGTACATTAGGTGTATTACGGTAGCACCGGGACCCCGTGTGCCTAGCGCTGTACATTAGGTGTATTACGGTAGCACCGGGACCCCGTGGGCTAGCGCTGTACGTTAGGTGTATTACGGTAGCACCGGGACCCCGTGGGCTAGCGCTGTACAAACATAGCACCGGAGGACAGTCCCTGCCCCGCAGAGTTTACAGTACATGACAAGGGACAGCGAATGGAAACAGCCGGACAAGGAGACAATGAGACAGTAGGGGTCAACATGACAGGCTGCAGTCTGGGCCTGGCCGGTGTCATTTGTAGGCCTCATCGGGAAGGCGAGTGCTGAGGAGGGATGTGAAGGTGGTTGAGACTTGCTTTGTGAGTGTTTATAGGGCACGCCTCCCCCATGGGAGGGGCCCATGGCAGAAAGCACCAGGGACGTGCTTAGAATTAGGACAGGCGGGTGATGGAAGTGGACAGCACAGGCCCATGGCGGTGGGGACTGATGTTCTGATACTGACAGGTAGGGTGAAGCTAGGACGTGGAAGGCCGTGAAAGTGAAAAGAAATAGCTTATGCTTGGTATTGTTATGCTGAGAGAAACTGGGGACTGCACGGGTCACAGACCTCTGAAACTGGGTGTGAACTCACCTTCAATTAATATAACTGTTAGGGTACATTAATTACCAGCCCCCACACCTAAAACCAAGGCGCTGTGAACCCCCTAGAGAGTTTTAAACTGGATGGGGAAAGGGCCTTTGGCCGAGCCCTGGTCTACATGCTGAACTTACGTTAGTCTAATTACATCACTCAGGGGTGTGGAAAAGCCGAACGAAGCAGTTATACTGACCGAACTCCCCCTGCAGACAGCGTTATGTCGATGGGAGAGCTTCTCCTGTGGACATAGCTACCGCCTCTCGGGGAGGTGGAGTACCTACACAGGTGGGAGAAGCGCTGCCGCCCACATACATAGTGTCTTCACTACACGCTTCAGCGGTGCAGCTGCAGTGCTTGAAGTGCAGACAAGCTCTGAGTATTGTTTGGGGTTTTCATTCCTCCTGCTAGTGCTAGTTTGCAGAAGCAGGACTTTGTACCCTCGGTGAATAAACAAGGCTGCGTTCAAGACAATATCGGACTCCATCATGAATTTGTACGGCCAGCTGGGACATCGCCAGGGCCCCGAACTTGGATTAGCTGCTTGGGTCAGAGGTGTAACACGACCATAGAGAAGAGGAGCCAGCCAGAGCGGAGAGAGAGCCCATTGTTTTGGCCAAAAGAACATGATCTTTGCAGCAGGCAGCATCCTGCATGGATATGAGTGGGGCCAGACTGCATTTGTCAGGCCAGAGAGAGATGATGAGCTTTAGCTGTGGGGATGGAGAGAAACAGTCTCAGCCCACCAAAGCTTATGCTCAGATAAATGTGTTAGTCTCTAGGGTGCCACAAGTCCTCCTGTTCTTTTAGTCTCAGATCAGGGCTTTCTGGGCAGCACCAGCCCAGGCAGTTTCATTTCGGGGGCTGGGAGCCCAAAGCCCTACCCCCCACTGGACTGTAGACAGAGCTCATGGCCAGGTCATGTGGGGATGGTGCTGAGGTTAATGAGTGACAGGAGGAGGCGGGGGTGACAGGGCTGTTACCCCATCCACTCCCCCTTGTCTCTAACTTGTCTCTTTCCTCCATTCTGCCAGGTTCTCCGGGAAACTCCCAGCATGAAGCTTCTCACTGCTGTCCTGTTCCTGGCCGTGCTAGGTGAGTGTGTCTCGGTGCAGCCCCACGCCTGCCCCATTGGGCGCTGGCTGACAGTGTGTGTGGGGATCCCTCTGCCTGGAAGCCAGGTCTTTTGGGCACCCTCTCCCACAGGAATCAACTTTGACTTTCCAAGTGGAAACCACTAAAGTACCTGATAGAGACTCGGTCACAGGAGCGGGGGAGAGGGGGAGGGAATGCAGCTTGGATTTGGGGGGAGCAGGAAACATGAATTAGAAACAGTGTAGCCGACTGAGCCTTTCCCAGCTCTGGGAACACCCTGCTTTGCTAAGCATTCAGCGAGGTGCTCTGTTTACTGGGTCCCGATCCATTCAATCAGGCAGAGTGCTGGCTGGGGAGTCTCAGGACTTGTCTACATTGGATGTTTCTGGCACTGGTCTAACCCTTTAGTGTGTAAAACAGTTTGCATCCGGTGTAAGACACATCCAGCTCAGAACTGTGGTGTGCCTCACGGGTGTGAACGCTGGCTGACTGGAACACTGTCAAGGCAGCGGAAAAATCCACACACACACACACACACACACACACACCCCCGCGGTATAAACACTTTGCACTGGTGTAAAAAGGATATTGGAGAATCGGTGGGGGCTCAAAGACGGGCAATGAGAGGGAGTCAGGGTCTGGGGAAATGCCCTGGGAGGACAGGATGAAAACACTGGGCGTGTTGTCTAAAAAGGAGACAGATAAAAGGGGATGTGATAAACATATTGTTCCCTTCTACAAGAGGCAGACAATATCTCTCTGGCAAGGCCCCAAATCGATGGTAAGAGTCAGGTCTCGTTTTTGGTACAATCCTGTTGATTTACAGAGAATGGGCACAGAATTCCTTTCCCCTGAACACAGCAGGAACATACAACAGCAGGTGGTTTCCTTTTCCAGAAATCCAAGCTTGCCTCTCCACCAGCTCTGTGCTCCAAGGAGCCCTAGCTCTGTTCCCTCCCAGGCCAATGCTCACAACAGCGTCTCTCCCTGTCTGCCAGCTTTGTGCCTTTGATACACACAGACATACACAGCTGCTGCCAGCCAGTGCCCCATCCCCTGCGTTTGAAATCAGTCACTAGGGAAACCCCTTGGCCCACACGGCTAAGCTTCTGCTCAGGCCTTGCCCTTCTGGTGAGTGCCTTGGGCAGTGGCTTCTCTGGTATCAGTTCTCACTACAAAAAGGGATATTTAATTGCTCTTTCTGTCAGTTTGGATGAATCAGAGAACTGAACCCTGGAAGGCACCTTAAGAGTTCATCTAGTGCAGCCCGCTGTTCCGAGGCAACTCCAAGTAAACCTAGAGCTCACCAGTGCTAAATAGAGTGAACAGTTACCTCCTATGTCTTACATAGCACACTCCTATTAATACACCCCAGAATGATATAAACCTTTTTTGCAGCTGCATCACATTGTTGGCTCATATTCAATTTGTGATCCACTCTAACCCCCAGATCCTTTTCAGTAGTACTACTGCCTAGCCAGTTATTCCCCATTTTGTTGTTGTTCTTTTCCTTCCTAAATTAAGTACTTTGCACTTGCCTTTATTGAATTTAATCATGATAAATTGGAGAATTGGACAGAAATCAACAAGGTCGTTTTGAATTCTAATCCTGTCCTCCAAAGTGCTTGCAACCCCTCCCAGCTTGGTGTCATCTGCAAATGTTTAAGCATATTACCCACTCCATTCTCCAAGTCATTAATGATAATATTGACTAGTACTGAACCCAGGACAGACCCCTTTGGGACCCCACTGGGACCCTTTGGAACCCCACTGGGACCCTATGGGACCCCTTCCAGTTTGACAAGTGCCTCATTGATAACTACCCTTTGAGGGTGATCTTTCAGCCACTTTTGCACCCACCTAATAGCAATTTCCTCTAGACCACACTTCCCTGGTTTGCTTCTGAGAATGTCACATGGGACTGTATCAAAAGCCTTATGAAAAAATCAAGCTATAATCACAGCTACAGCTTCCCCTCTGGCCACTAGCCCAGTAACCCTGACAAAGAAGGAACTGTCTGGGCATGATTTCTTCTTGACAAATCTCTGTTGGCTATTTCCTAGAACCGTGGTTCGCAACGTTTTTTTTTCACGGACCACTTGAAAATTGCTGAGGGTCTCGGCGGACCACTTAATGCTCTTTTCAAATGTCGTTTGTACCATTAGCTAACTATTGTAAAGCACTTTGGATAAAAGCGCTATATAAAAATAAACTTAATTTTTTTTGTTCTACAGATAAAATAACACAACTCATATTTTCACATCCGTAGTCTTACCTTTCTAAGGCGATAGATGTGCCCTCTCTGCCCTGCTGCGGCAGCCCCCAAGTTGGGGCTGGGAAGGGTGGGGAGGTCTCAGGAGCCACGCAGCCCCCGAGCTGGGGCTGGGAAGGAGGGGGTCTCTCCCCACCACACCAGCCCCCGAGCTGAGGTTGGAAAAGACGGATGTCTCTCCCCGGCAGCCGCAGCCCTGGAGCTGGGGAAAGTCGCCTTTCTCTGGTGGCCGCAGCCCTGCATGTCCCAAATTCCTCACACCCCCTTTTCTGACCCCACTGCCCCCTCCCACCTACCCCCCATTCTCCCCAAGGCCACCCCCTCACCTTACATGTGTGTCTTCTCCAGGGTCCAGGCACCTAATTAGTGGAGCTTGCTCAGCAGGGTGAAGGGTGCTCAGGGAACTCATCTCCAATAAGCAGGTCTGTGATCGACTGCAGGGGATCAGGATACTCTGTTCCCCCAGCTCCTACCCTTAGGACGGGGGACAGTCAATGGCAGTGCAGGTGATGAATTCAGAACCAGTGAAACGACTGTCACGGGAAGTTGCTGATGCCAAGATCTTCACAGGATTCACAGAGGCGTTTCTATGGATAACGGGAGTATCCAGAATGACCATAGTTAGAGATTTGGGAGGCGCATAAACCCGGCTGCCCCAGTGCTAACTATTAGGGTGAGGAGGAAAAATACCCACATCTGCTACTGAGGGGTTCTTGCACATTCCCCTGAACCACTGGGTGCCAGCTTCTAGATACTGGCCTTGACAAACCATGGGGCTGATCCAGTCTGCCAATCCCAGTGTCCCAGTGCCTTATCAGGAGTCTGTGGCAAAGCTGGGATAGAAGCCAGGAGTCCGGGCTCCCAGCCCCTCTGCAGTAACCACTAGACCCCATTCCCCTCCCAGAGCTGGTTGGAACCCAGGAGTCTTAAGCCGCATCCCAGTGCAGTTAACATGTGCCCCTCCTTCCAGGGAGCGGTAGCTCAGTGGGTCTCTCCAGGCCAGGGCAGCCCTGGGGCCTGCAGTGACACTGTCTCACTGGGGATCCCTTTCCTTTCCCAGGCTCCAAGGCCTCTCCCCTCAGCAAGGAACCCACGCCAAGGCTGGACCAGGTTGCAGACGCCATCGAACGTAACTTGGAGCAACTTATCAGAATGACCGTGGAGCTGATCGAGAAATCCGAGCTGGGCCAGGAGATCGAGTGAGGCGCCTGCCCTGACTTGGAGGCAGGGTTTGGGAGCCCCCCTTCCATGCCAGGGACCCAGAGTAGAGGGGTTAGAGTCACCCCTGACTGCAGGACCCACACCTCTGCTTCTGGGCCCAGCAAGCCCCCCGAGCTCAGCAGGGATTGGCCTGGCCAACCCCAGGGACGCTGGCAATTCAGCAACGGGTGCAGAATTGTGTCCATTATTTGGCATGGCAGGGCCCGATGCCGCTGGGACCTGGGGGCTGGGGCCAGATCAAAGCCAGCAACACTGGGGGTGGGGAGGACCCATATCACATTCCCAACCCCCATGAGCCAGCCAGTCCTCCTGCCCTGGGATCACATTCCCGTCCCAGACACCTCCCAATCCAGCCAATCCTTCTGCCTTGGGGTCAGACAGAGCCAGCAGCCCAGAGGGTGAGTCACTCTAAGCTGCTTCCCTTTCTTTGCAGGGAGTGGAAACTCTATTGGAAAATTAATAACTTCTTTGATGACCTAAACCGTAAGGTGCCCCCCAAGGCCCAGGAGCAGCTGAGGAACCTGAGCAGGCCGGTGGAAGAAAGTGTGACAATGCTGTGGGAACTGGAGAGGAAGGTGCAGCCCTACATGAACCAGCTGCGTGATGTCCTGGTGTCCTACACCGAGGGGCCGCTGGAGATGGTGGAGCACTACAGCAAGACCCTGCTTGGTAGCCAGGCGTACAGCAACGTCCCGTCTCGGGTGGAGCTGCAGGAGCAGCTGGGCTCCTATGCCCAGGAGCTGGGGCTGCAGGAGTTCGAGCGCAGTCTGGCAGCCTACACCAGGGACCTGCACCGGAAGCTCAGCCCCTATGCTGAGGACTTGCATGGCTGGCTGAACTCCCGCTGGGACGCCTTCATGCAATGTTTCAGTGAAGAGACCGGTGGGGGTGCCTCATAGGCCCTGTCCATACCTGGAGCCCAAGGCGATCCCCCAGGATTGAGGGGGACAGCTCCGCTATAAGGCACCCCGCAGCAGGCTCCCTGCCCCATACAGCCGTCCATCGCTCAATAAACCAGCTGTTTAATCATGCAGTGATGTGTGGTCCTGCTGCATCTCTGGGGAAGGGGGCTTGGGGTGTCAATCCCCCCACAGCGCAGGAGGTCACCAGCCCTGTGGAGGGGCATGGCGCCAATTACCCACTCCCCACAAACTGCTCAACCTCCCCCCCAATGCTCCCCCTAAACCATCCCCCCTTAAACATGCCCCACCCCTGTGCTCCCTTTAAACTGCCCCACCCCAGAGCATCCCCCAGCTTACATTCTAAACTGCTCTCGCTCCATCTCTTCCCCTACACTGCACCACCCTGGCCCATAGGCGTGGGAACTGGGGATGCAGGGCGTGATGCAGCACCCCCAGGTTTTGCATGGGGTCCCAACCACTGGCCCCATACCTGGGGCTCTGCTCCCAGTCCCAGCTGTGGTCCCAGCCTCAGCCCCCCCACCCCTCCCGGAGCCACAGCCCAGTCCTGGTCCCAGCTCTGGGGAGAGGGGACACGGACAGAGATAAGGGGGGGTGAAAAGTAAAAAATTTGGGCTTTCAGCACCCCCACTGTAAAAAGCGTTCCAGGGCCACTATGTCAAGTTCTGCACAGAGCTGTAGCAACAAGTCCCCACTTCCCAAGGAGCTCCCTCAAGTTCAGTAACAGCCCTATCGCCGCCCCTTTTAACGTGCCCCCCGCCCTCCCGGGGAGATGTTGCCGTTCAGAGGGAAAGTAAGGCCCGATAGCCCCTGTGAACATGTGAGCCCTTGCTCTGCTCACTCCAGCGTTAATGAGCTCCCCTGGAGAAGGCTGGGGGCGGGAATGAGACACTCAGGCTGGCTGGGCCAAGGAGGAGGCAGGAAGCCCCGCGAGAGGGATCAGCGCCAATACCGGATTGATAATGGCGCCGGGCCCATGGTCGAAAGGGGCCCCGGCGCGCTCTCCTCCGCCCCCCTGGCGCACTCTCCTGTGGGGTCAGAGCTTGATGCTGCGGCTCCGTGGCAGCCTCTGCTGGCACCCTGGCTCCTGCCCCGCCACTTTCCCCAGCGTGCTACGTACGTCTTGCCGGGGGGAGCCGCAGCACGCAGCTCCGAGTCCGGGGGGGGAGGAGGCCTGTCCCCCACCTCTTTCCCCAGCGGGCTACGTCCCCCCCCCTTCCCCGGGCGCTGGTCAGTTGGATCAGCCTTGCAGGCAGGAGGGGGGCAAGGAGGAGCGAGCCGCAGCACGCCACTCCGGGGAGGAGGAGAAGACAAGCCAGGGTGAGGCCTAGGGGAAGGGGCTGGAATTGGGGCATACCCCCTCCAGCCCCCTGCGTGAGCACACCCCCGACCCCAGCCCACCCCGCAGCCCCCTGCCCACCCTAACCCCTGCACCCCCCTCCTGAGCCCCTGGCCCTGCCCTGACCCTGCACTCCCCTCACACCTCCTCAGCACCCCCTCACACACGGATTGTCTGTGGTGCCTGGGAGCAGGGGGGGCAGAGGGACTTGTCAGTGCTGGCTGCCATGCCCCCTGCCAGTGGGAATGCCAAGAAACTACCTCCCTGCACTCCGGGGAGGGGAGGGGGTGCCGCCCAGTTTGGGGGGAAAGGGGCAGTTGTGGGGCAAGTCCGGGTGCAATGGGGGAGCTGGCGGTGACTCCGTGTGAGGGGTGTAGGAGAAGCAGGGTGTTAAGGTGGGGGTTGGTGGGGCAGGGGGCAGAGGGCAGAGGGAGGGAGGGAGGGGAGAGTCTGGGTTGAAGGTGGGGGTTGGCTCAGTGTGTGTGTGTGTGTGTCTGTGTGTGTAGAAGGAGGGTAGTAGAAGAGAGGGAGGTGACAGCCCTGAGGTGAAAGTGGGTAGGGAGTGGGCAATAGCAGGGAGATTGAGGAGAGCCTTTGTTAGGGGGTTAGTTGTGTGGGATGGGGACAGTAGGAGGGATGGGAGGAGAGCCCAGGTGTGAAGATTGGGGTAGGAACTTGAGGCTGGATTGTGGTAGCCTTTGTAGTAAAGTGTGTGTATTTCAGTGGCCCTTTTTCTCTGCAAAAGATGGGCACCAGCAATTTTCCTCCCCACCCCAAAGGTTTGTAAACATTATTGTACCAAAGCAGAGAATGCAGCTTTCAAAAAATGTATTTAGGAAACATAACTTTGGGTGGAGGAGGTGGTGGGGAGATGCAGGTGCGACACCACTGACTGCTGCAGCCGGGATTAATATGGCTCATAAGTGTGTTAATTAAGCACTTGTGTTCAGGGTCCTAAGCAGGCCCTGAGTGTTTAAAGAAAAAAACAAAAAAACTAACAAACAACCCCCCCCCCACACACACACACAAACCAAATTCAGTGGTGTTCTGCGTACATTGGTGTTAGCCCAGTTTGTTCTCTATGGGCTGAGTGGCAGTCTCAGTTTGGCTTCAAACATCTTATTTTGTTTTTGAATAAATGTTTTCATTCCCATCCCGGCAATACCACATTTACTATGGCATCAATGGTGCTATCATGCTAGGACCATATCTGGAAGGGGTTCATCACAACCACATGGGGGCCCACCAATATGTTTGGCGCCGGGCCCACAAAAAGTTGATCCAGTAACACAGAGGCCTCAAGGGAGGGCCTGGGGAGAGGGCCGAGAAGTGTGCTTGGTGCTGTCTGGGCTGGCGCATGGGGATTGTTGTAGAAATGGAGGAGGGCACTTAAAATAAAAGGGGGTAGTGAAGGCACAACCCCGGGTGTCCGTGCAGTGTCCCACAGAGGAGCCACGTCCTGTGACACCCCCCGCCCCCAGCCTCCATCCCCCGCCCTTGGGCAGGCTTAGCACTGGAGCCCCCAGGATGTAAAAGGTGCCATATTCCCTCCCCTGCATCAGCCAGTCCCCATCCTTCTGACAGCTCAGCGCCCGCGCCGCCTAGAGGGAAAAGGCCTATGTCCCATTCCCTGCCACCCTGAGCCAGCCACTTCCCTGCCCCTGGGCTGGATCAGAGCTGGTGGCCCATTCCCCATCCCACCTATGCCACTGGCAGCAATGATCGCCCCACCCCCACCCCCGCCCCCCGAAGGATGCCTGAACAGCAGAGTCACTGTTAGCAGGGCAATCTCGCCCCCTGCCCACAGACCCTCGGATTTGCAAAGTTAAAGGGAAAAAATGTCATGACAGAGTAGCCCCGCCCCACACTGTTGCCTGAAGGGTGCTGCGCACACCCACGCGGGAGCAGGACTGCCAACAGCCTCTAGTCACGGTGGTGCCTTAAATAAAGGTCCCGACAGCCCTCTGCACCCGGTGCTCCCTGCTGCCAGGTAACTATTGTGGTGTTTGATGTGCCCAATGGCCAACCAGAGCCAGAAGCCCTTTCTGTTCAGCCAGCCTCCCACCAGCAGCTAAACACCCCTCCTGTACCCCAATTCCCTGCCCCAGCCCTGAGCCCCTGCCCAGAGCCTGCATCCCGCACCCTCAACCCCCTGCCCCAGCCCTTAGCCCCCTCCAGCACCCAAACTCTCTCCCAGAGCTTGCACCCCTCACCCCCTCCTGCACCCCAAACCCCAGGCTCAGCCTGGAGCCCCCTTCCACACTCCGAATCCCTCGACCCCAGCCCAGATCCAGGGCGGGGCAGGGCAGGGCAAGGGTGTTTGGGTTTCTGTGATTAGACAGTTGGCAACTCTAGCGCCAGGGGCCCTGTGCTGCAGAGCGGGGTGTATGTGTGGGGGGCTCAGTAGGAGGCGCTCCCCCCTCACAGGCAGTGCTGGCTCCAATGCAGTGCTGGGGACCTGTGCTGCAGAGCAGTGGGGAGGCTCAGTGGGGGGGGGGCTCCCGCTCACAGGCAGTGCCAGCCCCAGTGGGCCTGCACTGCAGACAGCATGGTGAGGAAAGTTGGTGAGTAACACTGGGCAGAGCTGTTTATCGGGAGGTCACAGCAGGGCAGGGATAGCACAAGCCCTAGGGGAGAGGCTTACGGGGATCATCGTGGGGGGAGTTTCGAAGGGGAAAGGCCCCACCCAGGAGACGGCCCTATTTCCCCCTGTCACATGTCCATGATCATGCCCCTGGCTTGCGCCCCACCCGTCGCTTGGCTAAGAGCCCGTTCTCCCTCACGGAGCGGGGCTGCACGACCCTGCCTGGGGCAAAGCCCCGAGCTGGATTATAAGAGCTGCTCCCCTCCCCCAGGGATCCAGCAGCAGCAGCAGCACAGGGGGTGATTAATCAGCAGGTGGTTTATTGAGCTCCTGGGAGGTTGTTACAGACACAGGGAGTGACTAGGGGTGATGGGACAGGGACCCTGGGCATGTCAGGGGCCCTTAGAGAGGAGGCTGCCCCCTCTCGAGCACCTGTGACCCCTGAAGGCTCCGTGCATGGATGGGGTCTGTGCTCCCAGTCCCATGGGCTCCATGGATGGATGGGGTCTGTGTCTCACCCCTCGCCCGCCTGGCTCTGTGTTCCCATCTCCCACCAGCGCCGGCCCCTCACTGGAAGTGCTGCAGGAAGGAGGCCCAGAGGGAGTCCAGCCGCCCCTGCAGGTCCTGGGCGTAGGGACCCAGCTGGCTGTGCAGCTGCTCCAGCAGCCCCTCGGCATAGGGTGCCAGCCCAGCCTGCAGCTCCTCCACGCTCTTCTGCAGCTCCGCGATGGATGGCTGCACCTTCTGGTTCAGCTCCCGCAGGTCCCCGGAAACCTTCTGCACCAGCAGGTCCGTGTCCTTGCTCAGCTTGGCCACCAGCTCCTGGGCCACAGCGGGCAGCTGCTTCTGCACCTCTGTGCCATAGCTGTAGGCAGCCAACAGGCTGTGGCTGACGCGGCTGCTGTGGGGACGGGGGAGCGGATGAGAAGGGAATGGGGGACAGGGCCTTGCCCCTCTATGGGGCTCTGGCTCCGATCCAGCCCCAGGGTCGGGGGGAATGGCTGGCCCAGGGGAATGGGGGACATGGGGCCTTGCCCCTCTATGGGGCTCTGGCTCCGATCCAGCCCCAGGGTCGGGAGGACTGGCTGGCCCAGGGGAATGGGGGACAGGGCCTTGCCCCTCTATGGGGCTCTGGCTCCGATCCAGCCCCAGGGTCGGGGGGAATGGCTGGCCCAGGGGAATGGGGGACATGGGGCCTTGCCCCTCTATGGGGCTCTGGCTCCGATCCAGCCCCAGGGTCGGGGGGACTGGCTGGCCCAGGGGAATGGGGGACATGGGGCCTTGCCCCTCTATGGGGCTCTAGCTCTGATCTGGCCCTAGGCGGGGGTCTGGTTGACTCAGAGGGGTGGGGAATGAGACACGGAGGCCTTTCCCTTCTATAGGCTCTGGCTCCGATCCAGCCCCAGGGCAGGGGACTGGCGACTCAGAGGGGTGGCCGGGTGGGGACACGGGGCCCTGTCATCCTGGACATGGGCTCAGTTCTGACTCAGAGGATCCCGGTGAGGGCCGGGGTTTGCTGAGCCCGGAAGCCGAGGTGTGGGGGCTGCAGTCAGGGGGGCGACTAACCTCCCCCATCTGCTCTGGGTCCATGGGGAGGATGGGAGGAGCTACCAGCCCGCAAGGTAGGGCTCCCCCCACAAGTCAGTGCCGGGTTCTCACTTGATCTCCCGGCCCAGCTCAGATTTATGGATCAGCTCCTTGATTTTCTCGGCTTTTGCCACGTACTCCCAGAAGGCTTCCCGGACCTGCTCCAACCTCGGTGTGGGCTCATCGCTGAGGAGAGAGGCCTGGCTGCCTGTGGGGTGACAGAAATCCCCAGCAAGACCCTGTCATTGGAGGCTGCAGACCCACCCTGGGGAGACTCAGAGATGGGACTCTACAGAGCTACCTTGCTCTGCAAGGAGGGGCCAGGGCTCAGGATTCCTGGGCCAATTCCAGGCTCTGCAATCGACTCCCCATGTGGCTTTATGAGAGTCACTTTGGGAAATTTTCAGTTTCTTATTGGAAATCAGGAGCCCCCACCACGCCGGGGGCCGCCCTGACCCCGGCCGAGCCCGGGGCTCCCCACCGCGCTGGGGGCCGCCCTGGCCCCGGGGCTCCCTACTGCGCCAGGGGCCTCCCTGACCCCGGCTGAGCCCGGGGCTCCCCACCACGCCGGGGGCCGCCCTGACCCCGGCCGAGCCTGGGGCTCCCTACTGCGCCGGGGGCCGCCCTAACCCCGGCCGATCCCGGGGCTCCCCACCGCGCCGGGGGCCGCCCTGATCCCGGCCGAGCCCAGGGCTCCCCACCGCGCCGGGTGCTGCACACACACAGTGAGAGATGGCCGCTGCCCTAATAGAGACAGGCCGGATTATTCTCCGTATTTTACAGATGGGAGCTGAGGCCCAGAGAGATTCAGGGGCATCTCCAGGGCTACCCAGGGAGTCTGCAGCAGAGCAGGGAACTGAACCAAGAAGTCCTGAGCCCCAGCCCAGTGTATTTACCACAAGTCCCAGCTCCCAATTCTCTCCCTGCGTGCGTGGGCTCTAGATGTGTCTGTGGGCTCGAGGCCGCTGGGTAACTAAGTGTAGGGTCCCAGGCAGAGGATCCCTTATGGGGCTTCCCTAGTGGGGCAGGGGCAGGCCTGCACCAAGATGCACTCACCTGCCAGGACGGCCAGCGTCAGGACGAGAGCGAAACGCTTCATGCTGGGAGCTCCCTGAGACCCTGGTGCGATGGAGGAAAGAAGGTTAGAGCAGAGGGGGAGCAGACTGGGATGGGGGTTCTGACGGCCCAGCCGCCAGCACCTCCTGTCACGCGTTACCCTCGCACCTGGTCACAAGCTCTTTCTGCCATCCTAGTCCAGTGCTGGAGGCGACTGCGGGGAATCCCTGGCTGCAGCCCCTGGGCTCGGGCAGGAGGGGAAACAGAGTCAGTCCCGGGGGGGTGGTGGGCAGTGAATAATTGAACCAAAAGCTCTGCAGCCTTGATTAGAATCATTGGGGGGGGGGGGGTTAATCGATCATAGCTGGGTTTAGACATGGGGTTTGGGGGGTCTTTCAAAAGTGTTGCTTTAAAATCTTTCCAGGGGCCTTCTCCCACCCAACAGTTCCTTGTAAATCTGGGGTCACAAGGACCCAGAGGGAACCACCCCCCTGCCTGGGGGTGAAAGCAGCTCTCTCTGCTGGGGCTGGCCTTGGTCACCGGGCACCATTTATACCTGTGCAAAGGGCAAAATGCCATGCCCCGGGATGGCAGCATTCTACCCTGATGCAAACAACAGTGTGGGGTGAACTGGGCACTCGGGTGCCAGGATGCCCAGAAAGCGCGGCCCCCGATTAGGCACCAAAATAAGTGTCTGGCTTTTCAGGAAGGCCCGTAGCATGCGAGGGGCTGAGCAGTTTGGGATCCGCAGCCCCTTGTATTGCCAGCGCTGAAGAACAGGGTGGCTCTGCCCGGACAGCCTGAGCCCCAGTTTGAGGGACCCACCCCACCACGAGGTGCCGTTCTCCGCACAAACCAACAGCATTTATATCCTGCCTGAGTCCAGCAGCGACTCCATGAGACCTGCGCCAAGCAGCCAAGCTACTCAGCCCCTCTCCAAGCTGTGGCTGGCCTTACCTTGCTCTGCCGGCTGCCAGGTCCCTGTCTCCTGCAGTAGGCCCTCCTGCCGCACTGCACCTGGTACCCAGGGACAGACAATAACCACAGAGAATTCCCTCTTATCTCCTCTCAAGGCCTGGCCACCCCCTGGCACAGGGCTGCAGGGGCAGCCAGTCAGAGCAGAGTGCTAAGGCGTGGGGCGTACCTCTGCTAGGTTTGTAATCCAGGGCGACATCCTTGGAGCCCCGTCCTGCCCCCAGACTGAGCCTAGCCTGGCTATGGGAGTAGAGCAGCTGCCCCCAGCCAAGTCATCCTGGGCCAGATTCTCTGCTGGTGTAAACTGGCCCAGCTTCACTGAAGTCCAGTGTCCATCCGGAGAGAATGGGAATGACAGATCTTAAAGTACCGTCATGCTTAAACCCACTGGTCCCCACTCCCAGCCCAGAGCCAGGGCGAGAACCCAGGAGTCCTGGCTCCCAGCCCCTCCCCCAGTAACCACTACATTCCATCAGCTGGTCTCAGGGTTGCATGGGGGGGTGGGAATCTGTCACTGCCCCCACTGTGGGGGGACAGACTCCTAGCCTTTCCCATTGGCTTGTCCCGCCACAGCCAGCTCTCCGCCCCTCCCCTCCCCTCTCCTTCCTCACTCCACCACCCCCACCCCCCGTCTCCCCCCCCCCCACCTGCCTGGGACCTTATCACAAAGTGTCCTTTGGTTCCCTCCTGGCCCATCCACTTCACCCTCCAACGTGGCACTGAAACAGCCTGGCCTGGTCATAGTCCACCAGGCCCAGCTCACAGGAGCGGCCGGCGCAGTGCCAAGGCTGCGGCATTATGGCCACATCGAGGCAGCAAGGAGCAGGGATGGCTGATCCTGGCCCCCACCTTCGTGGCCTGCGTCACTGGCCAGGCACAACATGCGGGCTGAGGCCCCATCCATTTCACTCGATTGCAGATGTTTTGGGGTCCCCCAAGCTCAGGGCCCTGGTACAAGTGTCTCCTCCTTCCCCCATTAGCCCTGGCCACCCCTCTCCTGCCGCAGCGCTGGCCCTGCCTTATCACAGACTGTCTGACCCAGCGCTGAGTCTCACTTTGTGACCCCAGTGGGGCCGGGGCACTCAGCACACTCCACCCCCAGCCTGGAGCAGGGATACAGGGCTTTACCCGCCAGTAACCTCCCCGCGCCGCCCACTCAGCTCACGGGGGAGTCACGGCTGGGCCATGTTCTCCAGGCTCAGTGGGTCAAAGTGCTGCAGCAGGGAGGAGCAAGGCCGGCTGGCTCTGGGGAGCTGGGCTGAGCCGGCAGTGCAGGGAGAGATACAGGCAGGGGGCGGGCTGCACAGCTGCCCTGTGCCCCTCTCACTTCCCTTTCCCGGCTCCGCCAAGAGGGGCAAGGCTGGCTGGTTACACAACCGGCGACAGGATGTGGTTACTGGAGGGTGCATGGGGTGACTGCTCTCCTGTCAGCAGCATGTTTCCGCAGCCCTCCCAGAGGTTCTCCCACCCGCTGCCTCCTTGGCATTCCTGTCTGCGCCGGACAATCTGTACCAAGGCAGCGCAGCCCAGCGTGGTACAGGGCCAGGGGTGCTAGTGCCATTGCGGCTTTGCCTGCTGCTGTGAGAGGCTTGGCCCGAGGGCCAGGACCCTCTGCTGTAATTGGAGCAAACCCCCAGTGCCTTTTTTGAACAGGGTTCAAAACAGAACTAGACACATTCATGGAGGATCGGTCCATCAATGGCTATTAGCCAGGATGGGCAGGGATGGTGTCCTTAGCCTCTGTTTGCCAGGAGCTGGGAATGGGTGACAGGGGATGATCACTGGATGTTACCTGTTCTGTTCATTCCCTCTGGGGCACCTGGCATTGGCCACTGTCGGAAGACAGGACACTGGGCTAGATGGACCCTTGGTCTGACCCAGTGTGGCCATTCTTAGGACTGATAGACCAGAGTGGGGTATGGGCGGGGATGGAAAAGTGGCTTCTCCTAGTTTCACTGTGGAACTCATTGCCAGAGGATGTGGTTGAGGCCAAAAGCTTGGCTCATTCCCCAGATGGACGAGCTTGCCAGGGTTAGGCTAGCGCAGGGGTTGGCAACCTGTCAGAAGTGATGTGCCGAGTCTTCATTTATTCACTCTCATTTAAGGTTTCGCGTGCCAGTCATACATTTTAATGTTTTTAGAAGGTCTCTTTCTAGAAGTCTATAATATAGAACTAAACTATTGTTGTATGCAAAGTAAATAAGGTTTTTAAAATGTTTAAGAAGCTTCATTTAAAATTAAATTAAAATGCAGAGCCCCCTGGACCAGGGGCCAGGACCTGGCAGTGTGAGTGCCACTGAAAATCGGCTCACGTGCCACGTTCAGCACAGTGCCATAGGTTGCCCCCCCCTGGCTAGTGCCTTCATTTCAGCAGGAATATAAATCTGCCTATTCCAGGGTCAAGCCGATTTCCAGTGGGGTAAGGATGACACCTGCACTAGGGGCTGAGTATCCCACATAGCTTTTGTGGGGCTTGCACCCTCCTCTGGCCCTGGCATCTCTTGTGGACGTGCTGCCAGGCTAGCTGGATCCTGGTTTCGCTTCTCCAGTACTTGGAGTCTTTAAAAGGGCGAGGGGACGCCAGTCTCTGAGCTGGCTGCGAGAGCAGCTGCAGGGTGGGGATTCTGCAACCTGGGTTAGCCAGTCCTTTCTGGCTGCGACAGCTGGGAATCCCCACATTTTGTTATGCAAAGGGCTGGATTTTACGTGTGCAGCACCTGACGTGCTGAGAGAGCCCTTTGAAAAGTCTGGCCAGGCCTCAGGGCCTGAGGGACAGCCCAGTAAAAAGTCATAACCCCCATTCAACCTAGTCCTGCCTCATGCGGCTTGTCATCGGTGCAGGGCCCGGCAGGGCTGTGTAGTGCCCGGGGCTGCTCTGTACCCTGAGGCTGACTGCTCCCTGACAGCGGGGGCCCTTCCAAAGCAGGTGAGCGGTCAGACACTGGCACCTGCACCGCACTGGGAGAGCATGTGGGGGGCTCTTGGGGTGACCACCAATCAGGCCTGGCATTGGTCAGGGCCAGCTGCTCACACACCTTGCCTCCGCCTCCTCACCCCTCTGCACCCAATTCTGGGGTGAGGACAGGCCACAGCCTCACCTTGTGACAGGAAGGGGAGTTGGAAGCCAATGGGGGGAGATGCAATCGGCGCACCAGGGCAGGTCTTGGGAATGGTCATACACCAAAGCCCTGCCCCTTGTGTTGCCACTTACCCCGCTGCCAAGAACTACTGCCAGGACTTGGGAGAGGAGGCCTGGAGACCGGGGGCCTGGAAGTTCAAGGCAGCAGCGCCGGCTTCCTCACCATTCTGATGGCAAAATGTCTTTGCACCGCTCCTTGCACAATTCTGGGGGGGAGAAGCAGGTGATTCTCTGCTGCATGCAGCAACCTGCACTACGGTGGTACCATTCACGGGGCAGGACTGCAGCACCCCCATCATTCGCTTCAACAGCTGGGGGGGGGGGGTTCTAAGCACCTCATGCCAGGAAAAGGGGTTTTGATTAAATAAATTTTAAAAAATTCCTTGTAATAAAATCCTGCCCTGAGCCCATTGTGCAGGGAGCCCAGGCTGCAGGGGGCCTGGTCTCCATGTGCTTCAATCCTCCACCACCAGACTCTCCCTTAAACCTGTGCACCCCTCCATTCCTAGCACTACCTGACTGCCCACTCATGCAACCCATCGGGCTCCGTCCCTTCCCCTCGCCAAGCCTCACCACTCTCAGGGCCAATGTCTGGTCAATGTGGAACTGCCCCAGCCCTAGGAGATGGCGAGAAAGCCCTGTGCCATAGAACAGCCTGGCCTCGGCTACAGACGTGACTGAGAGAAACCCAGGGCTCAATCCCCAATGGCAGCACCTGACCCTTGCTGGAGGGTGGCTCTCACCTGCCCCAACGGAGCCAAGGGTCAGCGCTTTTCGCTCACTAGCAACCGGTGAATCACTGGCCCTGCCAATAATGCCTCCCAGCCCCACCCCTGGGGTGCATGGTCCCATCACACCGACCCCTCTGCTCTCCGCGTTCCTGTGCACCAGCCATATTGCCATGCAGCCCTTGGTACGGCAGCCAGTCCAGACAGGCGCATTGACCCACCAGCGTGAGAACCCCTGCACAGCCCAGGCAGGGCGCTCCCCCCCCCCCCCCCGGCTGAACCAGAGCAGATTGTTCACCCGCTGCTGCCATCTGGATTCAGAACCCCCCCGGTTAATTCCTCTCCCCGGAGCCGCCCTGCCAGCGAGCCTGGACAGCCCTCTGCTGCCCAACCCCCTGGCCTCAGCGCAATCGGGGGGGCTCTTCTCCACCCCCTCACTGCTTCGGCCCCACCCTATGGGCAGCGTGAGCACCAGAACTGGACAGGGTGGCCAGTATCAGTCTCATCAACCGCCTACCCCTACTCACCAGGCCCCTGTCCCAATGCCTGCATTCACGATGAGCCAGGGTGTGTGCGCTCCCAGATGGGCATCCAGGAGGATCCCTGCCATGGGGCACTGGGGCCAGAAATGCCAGCTTTCGGGCCTCCAAAAAGGACACTGGAGCTGGTCCCCACCCCCTTGGGCTTCCTCTCCTACTACCGCCCCCGCGATCTCAATCCCCCCTCACACTCCCTATCTAGGCTCCCCCCCTTCCCCTCCTCGGGCCCATTTCTCAAGGGGTTGGGGGGGGCTCATACGCAGGACTCAGCAACACCCCCCTGCCACCCCCATGGAAGGGAGAGGTCTCCAGCAGTGCTTCACCCCCCACCCCCCCTTCGTGAGACAGAAGCAGTTGAAGATGGTGCCCAGTGCTGGGGGGTTTATTCAGACAGGACATTTCCAACATCATAGGGGGAGGGGGCGGTGTTTTGAGGGTCTCTATAAAAGATCCTTCAGTTCCCATAACTTATAAACATGATTTACATGCAGAGTCTCTAACGGCGGGGCGGAGGAACCCCCAATCCGCTGCTCCTCCAGGTGCTGCTGGGGGGGGCTGAGAGGGACCCCCAATCCACTGCTCCTCCTGGTACTGCTGAGATTCCCCAAACCGTTGCTCCTCCTAGTGCTGTTGGGGATCCCCCCCCAATCCGCTGCTCCTCCTGGTGCTGCTGGTGGGGCTGACAGGACCCCTCCCTCAAAGCGCTGGTCTTCCTCAGTGCTGCTGGGTGGGGATGGGATGCAGGCAGGGCCCCCCAAACTACTGCTGCTCCTGTTGGGGGGGGGCACAGACCCCCACTCGTGGTGGGTGCAGAGAGCACTCAATAGGTCCCTTGTGTCTCTTTGGATATGTGTAGGCTGAGAGGGGCGAGGTAGGGCTGAGCAGGGGAGCTGGGGTTGTGGCCCCATCACCCCAGGTGTAGACTCTGCCCCACAGCTCCCTGGGCTGTGAGATAAGAGGCTGCAGAGCCACTGGTACCCCAGCGATCCAAGGGAGGGGTGTAATTGGCACAGAGAGAGAGAGGGAATCTCCCCACAGCTGCACCAAGATGGGGTGTGGGGGGCTGTTTGGGGAGGGATCCAACCCCTCCTGGCAGAGAGTTGCGGGGTCAGTGCACCCCCACCAGCTGGGACAATCCATTCCTGAGGGGATCCGCCCAGCCCCGATCCCCAATCAGTGCAACAGGCCAAGCGACCCCACCCCCAGGACAGAGCCGGTCCCTCTCCCATTGCTCCGGGGGAAGGACAGTTCCTGAGGTCACAGCGCCCTCTGGTGAGGAAGGATGTCAGCACAGGGAACCAGGCAGAAGAGGGCATTTTACAGCCGTCACTGGGTTCACCTACCTGGTGCCCCAGGACAGCCCCCAGCCAAGTCCAAGCACGGGAAGAGATGGGACACTGGGTCCCCTCCCCGAGGCAGGGAGGGTTGCGCCTGCCCTCCCACCAGGAGCTGCTGGAAGAGCCCAGGCACCACCTGAGGGCCCCAGCAGCCGCTGCCCCTGCACCAGCCAGCTCCCCATTTTCCAGCAGCCCCTGGGGACAGCGGGTCGAACCTTGTGGGACCTGTCCCGAGGGGCAGACGAGGTGACTGGAACAGGACAGTGCCAGAACCGCCGCACTAAGGGGCTCGCCCTGGGGATCAGACCCCGGGGCTCTGTCAGGACCTATCCCATGGCCCTCGGGGAGGTGCCTGTGTGGGGCAGAAAAGGGGCTGGAGCCCCACACTCCAGGGCTTAACTGGGCAGCACCAGCAGGGATGGGTGGGGCAAAGGGTCCCAGAGCGGCTCAAACCGCCCGGCAGACTGGGCTGGGGACACTGGAATGGGGGAGGAGGGCTGGTGGAAGAGGAGGAGAGGGCTCTAGCCAATGGTGAGGCCGAAGCCACACTGGAACTTGTTCTTGCGGTGGTTCAGGAAGGCCCCATGGCCAGCGTCAGGGGCAGCGGCAGCAGCTTCTTCTCCAGCACCGCACCCACGATCCAATTACTGTCCACAGAGCCTGCGGCAGAGAGCAACGTTAGTGGCACTGGGAGAGGCTGGGGCGCGGGCACAGAGGGGAAGGGCGGCCTGGGGCTGCCGTACCTTTGAAGAGCAGGTTGGCCTTGGGCAAGTCAAGCTGGTAGCCAAAGGAGACGCTAGTGTCCTGCATGCGCGTGCTGGCCTCAAACTCCACGCCCACCTGCAGCTGTGGGAAGCAGGGTTAGTCTGGCGAGCAGAGCTGCCAATCGCACAGTAGGATCCCAGCCCCCCAGCTTCCACCCCTCCCCCACAGGACCCCAGCCCCCTAGCTTCCACCCCTCCCCCACAGGACCCCAGCCCCCTGGCTTCCACCCTCCCAATGTGATCCCACCCTCCCCAAACACTATCCCAGACCACCCACCCCCAACGTAATCCCAGCCCTCACCACCCAAACCCAGCCCCCAGCCTTCCCCAATGGGATGGCAGCCTCCAGGCTTGCTGCTCCAAATTGTCTGCATCGACTGTTCCTGGGCAGGGCACCCCCCCACTCCCTTGCCTGCCCAGGCTCTCAGCTGTGCACCACAGCACATCGCTTATACATAGCTCTCCACACGTCACCTGCCCCCACCCCTTGCTCCCAGACTGGGGGCCAAAGCCCCACGCTCATGTCAAAGGGGGAGCCAGATGGGAACGTAAGCCTCTGAGTGCCACATACCTGGTCATTGGCTTTATGGTAGTAGGTTGCATGGGCCCCGGCTTGCCCCACCGTCAAGGTCCCAATCCAGTTAGGTGCTGTGTGGAGAAGGGAAGAGTGTGTGAGTGTCCAAGTAGGGCCCCACCGAAGCCCTGAGCTAGGGAAGGGAACCCAGGAGTCTCGACTCCCAGTCCCCTTGCTCTAACCCACTAGACCCCACTCCCCTGCTGGAGCTCAGGATATAACCCAGGAGTCCTTCCCCAGCTCCCTCAGTACCTGTGTATTTCCCAGCCAGAGACATGACGGTGCCCTCCTCTCCTGGCCGGCGGTGATAGACCAGCTCGCCGCCCAGCGCCAAGCAGGGTGTGATGCTCTGTAGGTAATGGGCTACCAGGATCCCTGCGAAGAGAGACTCGTCAGCTGGGGCTGGGCCCAGGAGGTTATGAGGGGCAGGGTTCAGACTAGTGGTGACGGTAGGCAGGGGCCAGGTTGGAGAGCTGGAGGGAGGGGAAGTGGAGGTGTCAGAGGCTGGGAATTGAGAAGGGGAGGCAGGAGTCAAGCTGGTGGGGGACTTCAGAGACGGGGTAGAATTTCAGAGCAGGAGCTTCAGAGGTGGGAACGAGGCTTTCACCTGAGCCCACCAGGATGTCGGGGTTTCCCAGCGTCACTGCTGCCGTGAAATCCTCCCCCCGATACTCTCCATCCACCTGCCAGTTCACGAACTTGGACTGCTGCGTCTGGAATGAGAGTGGGGGGACATGATGAGACCGTGGCAACCCCCAGGAGGCACACATCCCCCAGAGGCAGATTTACCATGAAAGAAACAGTGCGGTGGCATGGGGCCCCCAATGACTGGGGGGTGGGGGGGGACACCCAAAATGCAGGACAAACCTCATCGACAACCTGCCCCCGAGGCCTGGCCGGCAGCACAGCAGGGATCAGGCAGGCAGGCTGCCTGCATTCGGTGGCCAGTGGCCCCATGCCATTCCCGGAAGCACCCGGCTGCTGGAAGCGGCTCTGCATCCTGCCCCCACCAGCACACAGAGAGCCACTCCCCCCCCCACCCCCCACCCCCAGGGGTGCGCAGAGACGTGCCACCAACAGTGCAGCAGGGCTAAGGCACCTCCCTGTTCGCGCTGCCTCCCTCCCTCCGCTCCCAGAAGCGGTCGGCATGTCCCTGCGGCCTCTGGGGGAAAGGTGGGTGGTGTCTCTGTGCATTTTCCCCACCCGGAGCACTGACTCCACAGCTCCCATTGGCCAGGAACTGCGGCCAATGGGAGCTGCGGGGGCCACACCTGCGGGCAGTGGCGCACAGAGATTCCCCTGGCCCCCCTGCCAGAGGAGTGTGCCAGTCACTTTGGGAGCCGCACTGCCCAAGGTAAGCGCCGACCCCCCCGACCCCTCCCACACCCCAACTCCCTGCCCCGAGCCTACACCCAAACTCCCTCTCAGAGCCCAATCCCCACATCCCAACCCACTGCCCCAATCAAGGTACCTCACTTGATTTTCATTTACTTCCTATTAGTTATAATATAGGAGAAGAATGAAGAAAAAAAATAAATGAAAAATAGAGGGGATATAAGAGAGAATGTTCTTTCTCTTGGCTGGGTCCCGAGGCGGGGCCCCTCAAAATGAAGCTGTGCACAGGGCCCCACTAACTCTAAATCTGCCACTGACATCCCCGCTCCTTTTACCAGGTAACACCATTACCTTAAACTGTGAGGGAGCAGCCACACTGCACTCACTCCCCTCCCCAGCCAGGACTCTGACGACTCTGACAGGGGTATACACAGTCCCTCTGATCCCCCCCACCCCACCCCAAAGGGACAAGCTGAGAGACAGCTCTGCGGGGGGTATACACAGACGCTCTGATTTTCCTCCCCCCCCAAAGGGACGGGCTGAGAGACAGACCGGCAGGGGGTATACACAGACGCTCTGACTCACACACACACACACCCCCCGCCGCAAAGGGACGGGCTGAGAGATGGACCTGCGGGGGCCGGGGGTATACACAGACACTCTGACACCCCCACCAGCCCGGCCCCCACAAAGGGGAGGGTGGATAGAAGGACCCACGGGGGATGGGGGGGGGAATACACAGATGCTCTGACACACACACCTGTGAAGGGGCGGGTTGAGAGATGGACCTGCAGGGGGTATACACAGACACTCTGATCCCCCCACTCTGCAAAGGGATGGGCTGAGATGGATCTGCAGGGTGGGGGGAAGATACATAGACGCTCTGACACACACCCACACACACACCCTCTGTGACGCAGGAGGGAGCGGGGTGGATTGACCTGGGAATGTCTTTTAGTTTTACTGGGATTGTCTGCATGGGTGATGGGAGAGCAGGGAGTGACTTTAGGTGAGGGACGGTACCTGAGCCTGTAACCTGAGGAGGCGGGGGAGTGGACACCTTTGCCTGGGAAGCTGGACAAAGGGAAAGGGTGAGAGAAGAAGGGGGAGAGTCTGCTGGAGGGGTTTATGGTTTCAGATTTGGGCTGGCTGGGAAGAGGCAGGGAACCCCAAGTCTGGGGTCTACGCTCCTTGCCCCCGAGAGGGACCTGGCTGAGGGGTCCTGGTTGTACCTACAGTCCCTGCTTGGGACTGTGTTCCTGTCATCTAATAAACCTTCTGTGTTACTGGCTGGCTGAGAGTCCCGGGGAATCGCAGGAAGGGGGGGTGCAGGGCCCTGACTCCCCCACACTCCGTGACACCCCCATGAAGGGGAAGGCTGAGGGAAAGACCTGCATGGGGGGGCTGGGGAAAGAGAAGACTACACAGATGCTCTGACACACACAAACCCATATGCACCCCACAAAGGGGCAGACTGAGATAAGGACCCATGGGGGCAGGGGGGAGAGAAGAGAATACACAGATGCTCTGACACACGGGCGAGCTGAGAGAAGGACCCGAGGGGTGTGGGTGTATATTTGGGGGGGGGGGGCACACAGATGCTCTGACACACACAAACCCATATGCACCCGCAAAGGGGCAGACTGAGATAAGGACCCATGGGGGCGGGGGGGAAGAGAAGAGAATACACAGATGCTCTGACACATGGGCGAGCTGAGAGAAGGACCCGAGGGGTGTGGGTGTGTATTCGGGGGGGGGGGGGGGGGGGGGAGGGGAGGGGACACACAGATGCTCTGACACACACAAACCCATATGCACCCGCAAAGGGGCAGACTGAGATAAGGACCCATGGGGGCGGGGGGGAAGAGAAGAGAATACACAGATGCTCTGACACATGGGCGAGCTGAGAGAAGGACCCGAGGGGTGTGGGTGTGTATTCGGGGGGGGGGGGGGGGGGGGGGGGGGGAGGGGACACACAGATGCTCTGACACACACACAGCCATGAAGGGGAGGACTGAGAGAAGGACCCGCGGTGTGCGGCATACCTGGAAGGCCACCTTGGAGCGCAGCCGGGTCGAGAGCTGGTGGATGATCTGGGCATTGAGGCTGCCACTGTTATCCATGTCGCCCACCAGCACCGGGAATGCCTGGAAGGGGCATGAGGGGGTGAAATATAGTTGAATAACAGCCCCACCCCATATCAGGGCAACAGCATCCCTCTGCCCCACCCCCACCCAGAGCAGCCTGCCTCGCCCCAAACTTCCCCACTGTCTGAATTGACAGCCCCAACCCCAATGTCCAGATTAACAACTCTGTCCCCAAACACACACTGCCCCTCTCCCACCATCAGAGGTGGCTCCTCAGCGCTGGCTTCCGGCCGGCTAAGTCCACTCCCCCCGGCACTCACCTCTGTGGGGCTGAGCTGCTTGGTGCCCACGTAGGTGACCCCGAAGTGATAGCTGGAGTCACCAACAGTGCTGAGGGCGACGCTGTGATTCACCTGGGGAAAGCAGGTGGAGTAAGCAGGGCCCACCAAATCCTGTGTCTTGGCAGGGGTTACACTAGACTACTGGTTCTCAATCAGGGGTCTGGGACCCACTGGGGGACCGTGAGCAGGTTTCAGGGTGTCCGCCAAGCAGGGCCGGCATTGGACTTGTGGGGGCCCAGGACAGAGAGCCGAAGCCCGAGCTAATTAGCTTCATGGGGTCCCCATGGCATGGGACCCAGGACAATTGCCCGGCTTGCTACCCCCAACACTGGCCCTGGCTTTTATATGCAGAAAATCAGTGGTTGTGGCATAGACGGGCCATGGAATTTTTATAGCCTGTTGGGGGGCCTCAGAAAGAAAACGGTTGAGAACCCCTGCACTAGACCACACTTGCGGTCCCTTCTAGCCCCATGGTTCTATGCCTGCAGCCAGAGGGGAAGGGCAGCCCAGGGGCGCTGGCATGGGAGACCCAGGTTCAGGTACCTAAAGTGACTGCATCTCTCTGGGCCTTGGCTCCCATCTCACATGCGGCCAGTCACCTTGCCTGCCTCCCAGGAAGCATGGGGATGAATGCATTAGACTGCAAGGGGTCAGATATAGGGATGAAGGGCGCCAGATAAGTACCTCACACAGAAAGCACCAACCCACAACCTCACCCAGCCCCAGACACGACACATGGGATCGGGAGGTTTGGGGTCACGTGCCCCCACATTTACTGCTTGGCTTGTAGAGAATGCTCAGTAACATTGCTGAAGCCAGCTGCCCTCAATCTGCACCCCTGCCCCCCCAGCAGACATGTCTGTGCCCAGCCCGCTCAGCCCCCACATCCTCCTCGACTATAGCCTCACCCCCCTCCACCCCCACCCCGTACCCTGCTTCACCAGAGGGCACAGCCCTTACCTGGAAATGGTTGCTAAGACCTTTATTCACTGTCAGTTTCACACCTTCCATCTGGATGGGGAACAATTCTGGGGAAGAGACTGCAACAATCAGCACTGAGCCCGTCCAGCCCAGCGTGCCTTCACCCCATGGGTCCCTCCAGCCTGCTGGTAACTCCCTTCCCCCAATCATACCCCTGGGCTGTCCAGCCTGGTACCCTCCCCGCTCTCCCAAGGACCTGCCCACCTGGCTGTGTACTGGGGTGCCCCATGCTGTGCTCCCAACCTCTGCACTTGGGGTAACATTCCTTAAGGTGCCAGGACAGAGGGGTGGGTGGGTGGGTGTGTAGACAGTGGGTTCCAGGCTTTCACCTTTGCACTTGCGGTGACATTCCTCAAAGGTGCCAGGGTTGGGTAGCCGATCCCCCTTCTCCTCCGGCCGCTCCTGCGCAGGGGGGCCCAGCCCGCTGACGGGGGGCATGGTGAAGCCAGGCGGCACTGACACCAGCCCAGATCCAGGACTCGGCATGGTGGGGGAGGGTGTGGGGGAGCTGGCGGCCAGGACGTTACCCATGGTGGGGGACTATGGAGAGAACAGATAGCAGTGTTGAGAAGGGGTGAGCAGCGCCAGATACCTCCCAATATACCCCCCATGCCCTGAATACCCCACATTCCATACTACCCCATCTGTCCAGGACATGCACCCCAAACTGATACCTCCTCCAGTCTGCCCTGATACTGGTCTCCAATAGACCCCATGTATCCCCAGATCCATCTGCCCCCCACCCCTCCAGTGACCCCCCCACCCTCCAATATTCCCTCCTGAGACTGTCAACCTCAATACCCCCTCTCCAAACAGGCTGGCCCCCAAGCTCCTGGTACATCTGCCACAATACCCCTCTTGACACTGGCTTCCCACGGCCCACATCACCCACCCTGCCCCCAACGGGGTCTGACTATTGCAACACCCCAATACCACCCATTTGTGTATCTACCACACCAACAGCCCATCCCATCTGATGCCCCCGGTGTGTCCCAACACTTCCTGCTCCCCAGACACCTGCCACTGCCAGGGTCCCCCTGCCTCAGCAGTGACCCCACCTGCCCTGCCCCCCTCGATCCCCCGATGCCCCCTGCCCCGCTCGATCCCCCCCCGCCCCCAGTTCACAGGCCCCGCGCCCCTCGATCCCCCCCCGCCCCGAGTACACCCGCCCCGCGCCCCTCGATCCCCCCCCGCCCCCAGTTCACCCGCCCCGCCCCCCTCGATCCCCCCCCGCCCCCAGTTCACCCGCCCCGCGCCCCTCGATCCCCCCCCCGCCCCTCGGCCCCCCATGGACGCTCCCTCCCCCCCCCCATCGGCCCCCTCCGGTACCTTCCCGGGGGCCTCTTATCCCTCCAGCGATACCCGCCAGCCCCGCCTGGCCCCAGACTCACGAGGCGGCCGCAGCAGCAGCCGGAGCCGGGAGACACCCGAACCCGCCTGCACCGCTGCCTCCGCTCTGCCCCGCCCCCTCCACGCCGCCATTGGCCAGCTCCGACTTCGATTCCGCCCCTTCCGCCTCTATCGCGTATATCCATTGGCTAAGGGAGGAGAAAGGCCCGCCCACTTCCGGGTTCCCTGACCTCATGGACTGTTACCCCTCCATGTCCCGCCTGTTCCGGCGTATGACAGATCGTCATTGGGTAGAGTCTCCTCGGGCCCCGCCCATATGAGCCATCGCTATTGGACAGACCTGGGTGTGCCCCGCCCCTCCCCGCGATACCACATCTCTATTGGCCACTGTGTCACCGGGCCTTGCCCCTTCCCCATGCCGCCTTCCCGTTGGCTGATTCCATAGGAGGCGAGGCGAGGCCAGGCCCAGGAGCTGCCCCTGATTGGTCGCCCCTCCAGAGGCGGGGCCCGAGGGAAGCAAGTTCGGTTGCTCGGTGCGGCCGCAAGGTCACGGCGCCGGCATGGTCTCGGCATGCACCGCGGCAGCCATGCGGCGTCACCATGTTGGAGGCGGAGCCAAACACCAGCCCCGCCCCCCGAGAGGTAGCGGTTTCCAGGCCCCCCCCATAGGTATTGGGGGCGGGAGTGAGGGACCTGGATTCTAGTTTTCTTCCCAGAGGCTGGTAGTGACCAGTTCCCCCCCTTCCCCCTGGGAATGGCAGTGTCCAGTCCCGTCCCCCCCGGGAATGGCAGCGTCCAGGCTCTCCGCAGGGAATGGCCGTGTCCAGCTCCCCCACCCCTCCGGGAATGGCAGTGTCCAGCTCCCCCCACTCTCCGGGAATGGCAGTGTCCAGCTCCCCCCCCCCCGGGAATGGCAGTGTCCAGCTCCCCTCCCCCCTGGGAATGGCAGTGTCCAGTCCCCCCCCCCCCCCCCCGGGAATGGCAGTGTCCAGCTCCCCTCCCCCCTGGGAATGGCAGTGTCCAGGCCCCCCGCAGGGAATAGCCGTGTCTAGCTCCCCCCGTCCTGGGAATGGCAGTGTCCAGCTCCCCCCCCCCTCCAGGAATGGCAGTGTCCAGGTCCCCCGCAGGGAATAGCCGTGTCTAGCTCCCCCCCTCCTGGGAATGGCAGTGTCCAGCTCCCTCCCGCCAGGGAATGGCAGTGTTCAGGCCCCCCGCAGGGAATAGCCGTGTCTAGCTCCCCCGCCCCCCCCCCGATAAATAAAAAAATAAAAATAAATAAATAGCAGTGTTCAGCCCCCTGGGTCCCCCAGAGACTGTCATTGTCCAGCCCACTCCCCAGATTATGGCAGTGTCCAAGCTCCCCCTCAGAGCCCTAAAATGGCAAAGTGCAGCAGCACCCAGAAAATGTCAGTGTCCAGCCCCTCCCACCAGAGCATGGCCGTGTCCAGCTCCTCCACATAACATTCATAGGGGGTCCTCCAGAGTCCAGAGGGACACTGGATTTTAGGCTCACCCCCAGCAGCATCCTGCCACTCATAGCTACCCCCTCCCATGGATGTCAGTTTCAAGGCCCTGCCCACTGCCCTCCCCCACTCCCAAGACAGCAGCTCTTGTGGCTGTTCCCATCCAAAGAGAGAGAAATGCCACCAGCACGGGTTTAGAAACATTTATTTTAAGAAACAGCAAATACAAAAAACAAAATCCCAATCCAAACCCAGTCGCTCAGTAGTGGTTCCGAAGGCACCAGCTAAAACCCAGTCGCTAAGTAGTGGTTCTGAAGGCAGCAGCTAAAACCCCAAACCCAGTCGCTCAGTAGTGGTTCCGAAGGCACCAGCTAAAACCCAATCGCTCAGTAGTGGTTCCGAAGGCACCAGCTAAAACCCCAAACCCAGTCACTCAGTAGTGGTTCCAAAGGCACCAGGGCAGCAGCTAAAGCCCCAGGCCCATTTGCTCAGTAGTGGTACTGAACCCACTAATCACCCTGTTCACTCAGGGTGTCTGCAAAGGCACAAAAAGAAGCTGCTAACCCCCCATCTCTAATTTGACACCCGTGTGGAGGGAGAAAGAAGCAGCAGCAGCAGTGGATTTATTTAGAGACCAATCAAGTTAGTAACACAAGAAAACCTTCACATTATCAGATCCCCCATGGAAGGTGGCTGTACAGCAGGGACCGGGACAGGGCTCAGAAGCAGGAGGGAGGAGGCGCTGATTGCAGGGCCCCCAACTCAGCTGGGCTGGGGAGTCACTGAGGCAGGGATCCTGTCGGAGCCGATGATGAAATTCAAGTAGAGAATCCAGGCTGAGTTTGCATCTTCCCCACCTTGCTTCTTGCAATAGATGGCAGCTCCTCGCAGCAGTGAATGGACTGACCCACCGGTGTGTGGACAGGGAACCAGCCCCACAGCGACTCTACTCCCCCACCCCCTCTCACACACACCCTCCCACTAGTAGCAGCAGCAGGGAGCTGCTCCTACAGTAGCTACAGTCACCCTCATGCCCGGACAGGGGAAGATGCTGCCTCCCGCCCGTCATGGCTCAGACGCAAGGCAAGGAGAGACTGTTCCCCTGGCATGGAGAGGGGGAGGATGAGTTCTGACCTTTGGCAAATCCAGACTTCTGGCACTGAGGCCTCCAGACCCCTCTCCCAGGCCCCAACACCCTGCTTCCCCCCTCAGGCCAGACCCCCAGACCTGCTGAGGGCTGCAGCCCCACTGACCCCACTGGGAGCAGACAGGACAGGAGCCCAGTTGGGGTGGTGAACCAGGCACCAGTGTCAGTCCAGGGAGCCGTGGGCAGAGCCAGGCGTCTCAAAGGGGCCCCCTGTGTCCGTCTGGGTGGGGCAATCTCAGACATACATGGCTCAGGGAGCAGTGGGGGTGGGGCAGGGAGCTGTACACCTGTCCCGAGAGCCATGTGTCTGTCCCAGACTGGGGATCCCAGGGAGTGGTGGGGGTGGGGACTAATAGATTTCAAGGCCAGAAATGCCCACTGGGATCATCTAGCCTGATGTCCCATATAACAGGCCAGAGAACTTCCCCAAAACCCCAGGGAGCACCTACATTGGGGTCTCAAGTACAGGGCCGGGGGAGCTGCAGGGAGTGGGGAAGGGAGTTGTCTGTCTATCCAGGAAGACATGTGTCCATCTGTGCCAGGCTGTCAGACGTACAAGGCCCGGGACATAATGAAGCCCTGCTCGGGGGCACCCTCCCCAGAGGCGAAGGACAGGGCGTCATAGATTGGGTTGATCTGGTCCAAGTATTCATCCTCCAGGCTGAGCCCCGTTGTTGCCGCTGGCTCCTTGTCCTCCAGCGTAGGCAGCTCGTGGTACCGCGGTAGGTCCTGCAAGGAGATGGATGGACAGATGGGGTGGGCAGAAGGGTCACTGACCCCTAGGGGATCCTCTGGGCTCACAGACAAATGGATGGACTAGTGGATTAGAGCAGCGGAGGCTAGGAGCCAGGACTCCTGAGTTCTATGCCCAGCTGTGGGACAGGAGTGGGGTTTAGTGGGTTAGAGCAGGGGGGCTGGGAGCCAGGACTCCTGGGTTCTATGCCCAGCTGTTGGAGGGGAATGGGGTCTAGTAGGATAGAGTGGGGGTGAGGGGTGCTGGGAGCCAGGACTCATGGATTCTATCCCTGGCGCTGGGAGGGAGTGGGGTCTGGTGAGTTAGAGCAGTGGGGGCTGGGAGCCAGAACTCCTGAGTTCTGTCCCCAGCTCTGAAAGGGGAGAGGGGTGTTTTGGTTAGAGCTGGGGCAGAGATTCCCAGAGGAGTTTCCAATCCGAGCTGGTTGTTCTTGTCAGGTGTAATCCTAGCTGAGAGGATTGGGCACCTGATCCCCCTCCACCGCCCACCCCGTCCCAGTAATTACCGGCTCTGTGGGATCTGCCGCAATGCTGGGCTCGAAGTAGACAGCTTTCAGTGGGATGTTCTCAGCCTCGGGGGGATTAGAGACCTGGAACGAACCAAATACATTGAACCAGGCCAGAGCCAGCAGTGTGCTGGGCTGCTTATCCGAGCCGGGGAGAGAACCCAGGAGTCCTGCCTCCCAGCCCCCACCCTGCTCCCCGCTAGATACATCCCCCCTGCTCCCTGGAGGTAGCAGAGATGTGGCACCTACCAGCTCAGGGTCCTCAATCTTCTTCTGGGGTGGGGGCGGCTTGTAGGCTGGAGGCCCATCCAGGCTGGGGGGGCGGGGGAGATGGAGGCAGAGAGGTTAGTGTGGGTGGAGGCAAGGAGGGGAAAGCATGTCCCCGAACCCCTACCCAAATCGTCTTCCTGACCCTCATCACCCTTCCCCCACACTGACCCCCTCCCCTTCCTCTCTTCCACCCCTCTCCTCCTCCACCCCTCAGAAACCCCAAACCCCCTCTATATCTCTGACCCCCAGATTCCATCCCCCAAGCTCTCTGAGCCCCCTCCCCTGATTTTCCTGCCCAAACCCCGACCCCTTTACCCCCAGACACCACCCTTTTCCCCAAACCCTGCACCCCCAGACATTGCCCTGTTCCCCAAACCCTGACCCCTGCGCCCCAGACACTGCCCTGTTCCCTGAACCCTGACCCCTGTACTCCCAGACACCACCCTTTTCCCCAAACCCCAACCCCTGCACCCCCAGACACCACCCTGTTCCCGAACCCCCAAACCCTGACCCCTGCACCCCAGGCACTGCCTTGTTTCCCTGAACCGCAACCCTTATGCCCCCAGACACTGCCCTGTTCCCCAAACCCTGCGCCCCAGACACTGCCCTGTTCCCTGAATCCCCAAACCCTGACCCCTGTGCCCCAGGTACCACCCTGTTCCCTGAACCCCAACCCCTACACCCCCAAACCCTGACCCCTGCGCCCCAGGCACTGCCCTGTTCCCTGAACCCCAACCCCTGCATCACCAGACACTGCCCTGTTCCCCAAACCCCAATCCCTGCACCCACAGATACTGCCCTGTTTGCCAACCGCTGCACCCCCAGATATTGCCCTGTTCCCTGAACTCTGACCCCTGCACCCCCAGACCCTCCTCTGTTTCCCGAACGCCAACCCCTTGGGCCCCACATTGCCCTGTTCTCCGACCCCTGCGCCCCCAGACACCACCCTGTTTGCCGAGCCCCAACCCCTGCACCCCATATACTGCCCTGTTCCCTGAACCCTGACCCCTGCACCCCCAGACACCGCCCTGTTTGCTGAGCCCCAACCCCTGCACCCACAGATACTGCCCTGTTCCCTGAACCCTGCGCCCCCAGACACTGCCCTGTTCCCCAAACCCCAATCCCTGCACCCCCAGACACCGCCCTGTTCGCCGAGCCCCGAGTCGCTCACTCGTCGTTGTCCTGCTCTGTGCGATTCTTCTGCTGCTGGCGGAAAATCAGGACCCCAGTGGCCACCACGGCCACGGCCACGATGGCAGCAATGATGCCGCCAATGATGCCCCCCGTGGTGCCCGCGCCAGCCATGTTGGGCTGGGCTAGGAGAGAGAGGAAGAGGGGGCATGAGCGGGGGAGGGGTGGCGCCGGGGGGGAGGGGCTGTCACCCCCCTGGCCTCTATGTGCCCCCCCCAGGACGTCCATGGGCATGGAGGACCCTTCCTCAGGATCCTGCATCCCCTTCACAGCCCCAGCATCACAGACCTGTCCCTAACCTCACCCACCCTCCAGTCCCCCCAGCCCTCCACTGAAATCTAACCTCTACCCCGCACTCTGACCCCTCCCCAGCCCTAACCCCTGACCCATTGGGCCAGGCATCCCCCAGCCCCCCTCTAAAATCTAACCTCTACCCCACACTCTGACCCCTCCCCAGCCCTAACCCCTGACCCATTGGGCCAGGCACCCCCCAGCCCCTTGGGGTCCCAGCTGCTCACTCTGACCCAACCCTCAGGAGCCACCAGGTGGCGCTGCAGGCTGCGCTATCCAGGCAGCAGCAAGTCTGGTGCTGGACCAGGTGGGACCCCACCAAAGGAGCTGACCCCGGCCAGCCTGGCTCCACTCCCCCCACCCGCCCCCGCTACACTGAGTGTGGCTGGGGGGGGGTCATTGCAGGAGAGTGACGGGCTGGGAACAGGGTTCTACCCATGGCTCGGGGGGAACGGGACTCCTGGGTTCTGATCCTGAGCACAAGGCTTGGGGCGGTGGGGTGCAGAAACCCCCCCACCTCCCAGTTCTCCAGCCTGCAAACTCCCCTTCCCCCTGCTCTCCAGGGAGAACCCAGAATTACACACAGCCCCCTGCATTATGCACAAGCAGCTGGGGGCGCCGGCTGCTTTGCCGCAACTCAGCCAGGCCGTTTCATTTTGTGTGTGGGTGTCGGGGGGCTTTCAAGTTGCCATGTTGCAGAAAGCCCCGTGGAGCCAGAGATCTCAGAGCCAGCAGGGACAGGCTGGTCTGGGCCTGGCCTTGACCCATCCAGCAACCTGCGTCAGGCTCCCTTAGCAAGACGTACCCGAAGGCTGCCCCGGAAACCCTGCAGTTATGGGGGGTCCCTGGCCGTGGGGAAAGCCCCTCCTAATTCGCACCAGGTGAGAGCTGACACATGGCCCAAAGCAGAGGGTTTAACATGCACTTGTAACTGTAACTCTGACTCTATGGCTGCCCTGGGCGGTTACGTCAGCGGAGTCTCCTCCCACGCCGGGGAGAGCGTAAGCAACAGGGCCGGGTCTCAGGACTCCTGGGTTCTGTTCCCAGCTGTGGCTGACTCCCTGGTTAACCTTGGTCCAGTCCCCGCCTCTCTCGGGAGCCAGTTCTCAGCTGGGAAAGGGGGATAAGAGCTCTGGCTGACTTCCCAACTTAGACCAGGAGCAATTCAGTACCCAGCCTGACAGAGAGCCCCGTCTCAGCTGGGGTCTGTGCAGTGCCTGGCACCATGTGAGGCCCCTCGAGCCTCCCACAACACACGACACTCTCCCCACGTTACAGACACTGGCCGAGATTTCCAAAAGGGCCTGGTCATTTGGGGCACCCACCTCAACACCCCTGGAAAGGGAGCCTGTTTTTTCACAGGGCAGATGCTCAGTACTTAGCACCTCTCCCCTCCCAGAGCCAGGATAGAACCCAGGAGTCCTGGCTCCCAGCCCCCTTTCTGGCTTGAACCACCAGCCCCCACTCCCGTCCCAGAGCCAGGATAGAACCCATGAGTCCTGGCTCCCGGCCCCCTTCCTGGCTTGAACCACTAGCCCCCACTCCCGAGAGCACAGCCAGGTCTCTGCTGAGACACTGGGGCGGGGGGGGGGGGGGTGAGGAGGCCTTTGGTGCCTGTGCAGGGATGGCAGCAGGTGACTCATGGGATCCGAAACCCATCAGCTCTCACCGGGGGAGGGGCTGTCTCAGCGTTCCCCCTCCCCCGCCACTGACGTGGGGGGAAATCGGAGCCAAGTTTCACTATGTGCTGGAGGTGACATACCACAGCAATGAAACACTCATCCAGGGCCCCCCATCTCCAGGGCTGGGAATGCAGCAGTCCCCTTATCTTATCTCGCTGCCAGCCCCGTGGGAACAAAGTCCGACTCCCTTGGCCTCACTCCACCGGGCCTGCAGCCAGCCCCCCCATCCCCCCACAGCTCCCATCCCCCCACGGTCCCCCCTTCTCGCACCACCCCCACCCCACCTGCAGACAAGCACTGGCTCTTCCCCCCCCCCATGGGCTCCAAACTAGTGTTTATGTGACCCCAGACTCAGCACCCCCTTACGTGGCCCTGTGCAGCTGCAGCTGGACTGGTGCACTTCAGGTTTCACCTTCAGCCTTGGTGTGTGCCCAGCTCTCATCCGCCCCTCAGCCCCTGCCCCCCCAGGTGGCATGGGCCTGGGACCCCACAGCTCAGACCCTTGGTCTCCCCATCTCCCTCCTGGGCTCTGGGGCTGAGACCTCCCCCAGCTGTGAACCCCTGCCCCCCAGCTCCTTCCCAGGCTGTGGGGCCCTGAGACTCCCCAGCTGTGAACCCCCCCCATCCCTCCACTCCCCATCTCCCTCCTCAGCTCTGTGGCCCTGAGACCCCCCAGCTGTGAACCCCCCAGAAGAGACCCCCCCAACTGTGAACCCCGGTTCCCCAGCTCCTCCCTGGGCTCTGGGGCTCCAAGGCCCCCCAGCTGTGAAACCCCCCCCATTCCTATCTCTCGGGGCCTGGGGCCCAGAGACCCTGCCCAGCTGAGACCCCCAGCCCCCTCCTGGGCTGTGGGGCCCCAAGACTCCCCCAGTTGAGATCCCCCAACTTTGAGAACCCTGGTCCCCCAGCTCCCCGACCTGAGATTCAGGGATCAGAGGCCAGTTCCCTGAGGGGCACATTACCAGAGGCCACAGGCACTGGGCAGGGAGGGTGATAGGATGCCGGGCTAGTGACCCCCTCCCAAAGGGAAGGCAGGATGGTCCAATGGTTAAGCCCTTGCCTAGGACTCAGGAGCAGAGATCCATCCCCTGCTCCCCCCAGCCTTCATGTGCCTAGGAGGGCATGTCCCTTAGGGTGGGCCCATGGGGCAAAGCCCCTGCAGTGGTGAGTCTCCGAGCTCAGCCAGGGGCTCGCGCTCTGTATGGGGACAGCCCCTGGGGGGAGGAGCAGTACAGCAAAGTGCGCTGAGATCCCCGGCTGGACAGTTTCTCCCACCCTCCCCCCTCTTGGCAGGAAACAGCCAGGGTGTGGGGGGGAAATGGTGTTTCCCTATAAATGTTTTGATGAAACGGAAATAGGACACCAGGCTCTGGCTTGGTGTTTCCCCTTTGCATAAACAGAAAACCTGTTCCAGTGACTCGGCATTTACAGACACTGGGGAAGAGCCGAAGCGGGACGGGAACTGGCTCCTGGTCAGTCCCACCTGCGCTTTGCTACAGGTGGATCCAAAGGGTCCACACATTATCGAACCATCTGCCGATCCTTCAGCATCAGAGCAATTGCTACAGGCAGCTGCAGAACAGCTCCCTGCTAATTCCACAGCCCCCCAGAGAGATGGGCCAAGGTGGAGGGATGTCCCATAACCCCCCAGCTCCCGGAGTCACGGGCTGAGGGGAGGAGCTCGGCTTGCACACTTTACAAAAGGGAAGTTCTAGCCTGCGGTTTTTGGGGAGAAAAGCTACATGACATGGAGTGCGACCCCTACAGGCTCAGACAGACACCAGAGAGAGGTCACAGAGCAGGAGCCCCCTGCGCCGGGCGCTGCACAAACACAGATGGGCTACACTTGTCTCTAACCTCCAGGCATCCTCCCAGCAACTCCTTACCATTGAGCCCTGGGAAAATCCCGGCTTCTCCCTGCAGCCCCACTCCCCTGCCAGGAATAAACATGGGCTATTTATACACCACAGCCACTTAGAACTACGCCCGCAGCTCAGGAGAGCTGCAGAGAGGAAGTCACAGGACTTCCAGGAACAGGCAGAGACAGGGGAGGGAGAGTCTTGGGGATGGCGTCACCCACCGGTGCTTGAGGACTCACCCTTTCACTTCTGCCTTCACCCCAAGGGATTCCCCTTGGGCTGCAGAGAGCAGCAGGCATGGAGCTGAGCACAGTCCCGGCACCTGACTGCCACCCCCGCCCTACAGCAACCCCCTGCCTAGCATGCACCCCAACCCCACAGACCCCCTGTCTAACATGCACCCCCACTCCCCAGAGACGCCCTGCCTAACATGCACCCCCACCCCCCAGAGACCCCCTGCCTAGCATGCACCCCCACTCCCCAGAGACGCCCTGCCTAACATGCACCCCCACCAACCCCCAGAGACCCCCTGCCTAACATGCACCCCCACCAACCCCCACAGACCCCCTGCCTAGCATGCACCCCCACCAACCCCGCACAGACCCCCTGCCTAACATGCAGCCCCACCGAGACCCCCTGCCTAGCATGCACCCCCACTCCCCAGAGACGCCCTGCCTAGCATGCACCCCCACTCCCCAGAGACCCCCTGCCTAGCATGCACCCCCACCGAGACCCCCTGCCTAGCATGCACCCCCACCAACCCCGCACAGACCCCCTGCCTAACATGCACCTCAACCCCACAGACCCCCTGTCTAGCATGCAAACCAACCCCAGAGACCCCCTGCCTAGCATGTACTCCACCAACTCCCCAGAGACCCCCTGCCTAACATGCACCCCAACCCCATACAGACCCCCTGCCTAACATGCACCCCAACCCCACACAGACCCCCTGCCTAACATGCACCTCAACCCCACAGACCCCCTGTCTAGCATGCACCCCCAACTCCACAGAGACGCCCTGCCTAGCATGCACCCCCACCGAGACCCCCTGCCTAGCATGCACCCCCACCAACCCCGCACAGACCCCCTGCCTAACATGCACCCCAACCCCAGAGACCCCCTGTCTAGCATGCACCCCAACCCCACACAGACCCCCTGCCTAACATGCACCCCAACCCCAGAGACCCCCTGCCTAGCATGCACCCCTCCTGTTGTCATGACCTCATCCTGCACAGAAGTCCCCTACCTGGCATACACCCCGTCCCTGCATGCTGCCTGGCATGCCCTCACCCAGCCTGCACCCACCCCACAGGCTGTGACCAGCCCATTCCCCCAGATCTAGAGCCCAGCTCAGGGCTGGGAGAGAGGCAGGTGCTATTTTTAACTCAGCAGCTTCAGCTCAGGTCAGCGGCGGGAAAGGGAGCCAGGGCCAGTCCCCTGCGGGGAGGATGGGGGAGCCTGGGGGGCTGCACTCATGTAAAAGGGGAATGGCCCCATTACGGCTACTGTTACCCTTCAGCTCCCAGCCCTTAGAATCATAGAATCATAGAATATCAGAGTTGGAAGGGACCTCAAGAGGTCATCTAGTCCAACCCCCTTAGGAGGACTTCAGTTAATTGGTCTTTAGGCACCTACAAAAGCTGCCCTCAGACCCCCGCCGCATGCTACCCTTGGGGCTGCAGCCGGGCAAGACAGGTGTCCCAGCCCCCTGCTGTGATTCAGCAAGACTGAGGCTCCTTGGGGGAGGGGTCCCTGTCTGCCCCCAACCCCTCGCTTAGCCAAGGGGACGCTCAGCAAGAGCGTCAGGCAGGAGATTCCCAACGGATGAAAGGAAGCGACTCCCACTCAAGGCACGTGAGCCTGTGGAACTCACTGCTACCAGACATGGGTAGTCACCCAGGGAAAGAACAGCAGCAACTTCTGGCAAGGTACTAACCCCCTTATGCCCCCAGCATGGTGTGACCCCGATCTCGAGGAGGGTCAGGATGAGGGGTGGGAGGAGTGGCCAATCACCACCCTGCAGGGTCTCACACCTCCCCTCTGACACACAGCTCCGGATGGGAGACAGGACGCTGGGCTAGATGGGCCCTCCCCTGGGCTGGGGGCGGGTCCCAGGCCTTTCCAGTGCTGTGAGGTAGCATTAGGGAACTGTCGGCTACTGCCCAGTCCCAGCAAGCGTGGAACAGCTGCCAGCACTTCAAAGCCGGGAGCTGCCGGGTCAGGGCCAGGTCGGCCAAAAACCAACCGCAGCACTGCTGAACTGACACCACAAGCTCCCAAGGGGCATGGGGGCTGGAGGGGGGCTGCCCCAGGCCTGCAAAGCCATGCCAGAGCAGCACGGGGGGTGGGGGTGGGGGGGCAAGTCCCACAACAGATCGCAGAGCCCGGGTCTCCCCAGCTCCTCCAGCCTGGGTGGGCAGCACTGGTAGCCCAGGTCACAGAGAATTAGGGGGATCCCGGCAGCAGGGGAGGTGGGTGGCAGAGGGGAAAGGGGTGAATTCTGGCAGCGGGGGAGGGGGGCAGCAGAGAATTAGGAAGGAGTGGGGGGAGGAGCCCCAATACAGAACCCAGGAGAGCAAGTCAGTCTGGGGGCCCCTTACTAGTGTCCCGGCTCCCCCACCCCTGACATGTTGCCCCAGCTCCTCTCAACGTGGCCTCTGCACGAACCATAAACCACATTTCACACCTGAGCGGATGCCGCTTGTGGTGACGCGGGCCTGAAACCACAGACACCTGCAGCAACACCCACAGGCCTCCCCAGTCCCACAGGGTGGGCCCAGGCCCCAGCCAGGGGCAATGGGCCCCCAGCCCACCAGGCCGACCCTTCCCCCGTCAGACGGGCTCCCGCCCGGCCCGCAGTCTAGGAAGGCACAACAGGGAGCAGGGCGCGAGAACGGCAGAACGTGTGCGGTGCCGACAGAGCCGGGCAACCCCCTCCCCGAGCCGGCCACCGACCTGGCGGCTACCCATAAAATGGGCACTTCCCAGGTTTTCCAACCGCCCCAGAGCAGGCTGGGTTTGGGAAGTGGGTCCCACTGACGCTTTCCATCGCCCCAGACACTGCCTGTAAGCTGGGGGGGGAGGGGTGTCTGATGTCACCCCCCCCGGGGATTTTTTTTGTGTTGATTAAAAAGGAAATTTCTGTGACCGCACAACAAAAAGCACCAGCTGTTTCAGTTGGAAAGTTTGTTTTTTTTTCCTGCCCACAGAAGTCGTTTCTGGCCATCTCTAGATGGTCGGCCATTCGCTGTCCCCATACACCCCACCTTCTATACCCCTCCAGCGCAATGCCCCATAGACACCCCTCACCACGCTAACAATGCATTTCCAGTGTGCCTCCAGCCGGCTCTCTCCCATGCCCACCCTGTAGTAATGCACGCGTCCTCCCCCACTCACCTCCTGTATGAGCCCCCAGCACGCCCGCCTTGGTATCGTGCCCCCCCAGCATGCCCACTTTGGCATCGTGCCCCCCCAGCATGCCCTGCAGTAATGCACGCGCCCTCCCCCACTCACCTCCTGTATGAGCCCCCAGCACGCACGCCTTGGCACTGTGCCCCCCCAGCACGCCCACTTTGGCATCGTGCCCCCCCAGCATGCCCTGCAGTAATGCACGTGCCCTCCCCCACTCACCTCCTGTATGAGCCCCCAGCACGCCCGCCTTAGCATTGTGCCCCCCCAGCACGCACGCCTTGGCACCGCGCCTTCCCCAGCATGCCCCCCTTGACACTATGCGACCCTCACAGCACGCCCGCCTTGGCACTATGGGAGTCCCCAGGACACCCGCCTTGGCACTGTGCCCCCCCAGCACGCCAGCCTTGGCACTATGCACCCCCCCTGCACACCCTTCATGGTGCCATGTGCCCCCCCCAGCACATCCTCCTTGGCACTGCACCCCCCCCAGCATGCCCGCCTTGATGCCGCGTGCGTCAACACAGCGCCCCCCAGCACGCCCTCCTTGGCCCCATACACAGCTGCCCTCCCAAACATACCTGCCTTCATGCATATGTCCCCCCGCAATAATGCAGACTCTTCCCCCCACCACCCACGCAGCCCTTGGTACTGTGCCCTGCCCCCCGACCCCCATCAATACTCTTTTCAGCCCCCCCAGCAATGAGAAGAGACAGGGCTGGGCCTGGGTTCCAAAGAGACTTTATTACACACAAATGGAGACAGACGGTGACAGTGCCATAGCAACCAGTACACTCTGAAAATAACCGCTCTGGGGGGCTCAGAATATTTACACAAGGGGGCGGAGGAGCTGGCACCGTAAGACACAGTGGGGGGAACAGTGCATGGGGGGGGGGGGTGTAAACAGTGTGTCACATGGACACTGGGAGACAAGGGAGAAATGGCACTCCCTAGGGCACGTGCACACTGGGCGCCCCAGGGCCATCCACCCCCAAAGCTGGGCAGGTCACAGACATAGGGTGCGCCTCGGGGAAGCCCCCCCAAACAGAGAGAGAGTCACAGACTCTCCCGCTCTCATTCCAGGTGGGGCAGAATCAGGCAAATCACATCTTGAATCCAGGGAGCTGCGTGGGTCAGCTTTTAAAGGGGGAGGGTCTGCATTCCCCCATTTCCAGCCAGGCTGGGGCACCCCGGCACAGCCCCAGTCCCCCTCCCAATGCCTGGCTCAGGAACTACTCTATTGTACAAAAACCAAGGCATCAGCACAAACCTTCCTGTTGTGGGGGCAGGGGGTTGTCATCTCCCCATCCTGCCCCCCTTCCCGGCACTCCAGAGTCCCCAGCCCCATGTGTTCACCCCGAGCAGAGCGTCCCCATCCCAGCACATGGGTGTCAACGGAGCCTCTCCCCAGACACAAGGGCGCATCTCCTCCCACCTGGCCAGGCAGCCGAGACCCGCCTACTGCCTGGGGCTGGCGGGATCATGCGTCAGAAGTCCAGCGTCCATGGCCCCCCAGCAGCTTGTCGCCCCCTGGGAGTTTCCGCAGCCCCCTGAGTTAATCCATCTCTGCTCCCCAGACACTCTTGTCCTCGCCCGCGAGGGGTTCACCCCCCATTGTCTCGGCTCCCCCCAGGGCAGGGCGGTCACACATAGACAGCCGTCTTGGAGATGATGGACCCGTCGTGCTGCGACTCCATGTCGTCCTCCTCGTAGCCACTCGGAGCGCCGTGCCCAGGGTGGGCGCTGAGCCGCAACATGGGCCCCACCTCGTCAAGCCGCTCCTCCTCCTCCTCCTCGTGCCGCTGGCCGGGGTAGCTGTAGGGGCCGGGCCGCTCCCCAGGGGCCCCCTCGCCCGGCGTGGCCTTGAGGGGCCGGTCCAGCTCCGAGTCAGGGCGGTAGATTAAGTTGGGGGGCGGGGCAGCACCATTGCCGAAGACGCGGGTGGTGGGGTCATAGACGCCCTTGAGAGGGGGCCGGGCGCGGCGCCGGCGGAGCAGGAAGAATACCAGAGCCCCCAGCAGGGCGAGGGCCAGGATGCCCCCGACGAGGCCCCCAGCCACGGCTCCGGCGCTGCTCTGCAGCTTCATGGGGTGCTCTGGAGTAGAGAAAAGACGGGGGCAGGGGGTCACTCTCCAAGCTTCGGGGAGGGGGTGTTGCTCGCCACGTGCCGCTGGGCAGAAGAGCCGCGGATGGAGCCGTTGGGGGCAGGGGGAGGGTCGTGGCGACCCCTTTGTCATCTGAGGCGGCGCTTCCATGCAGAGCCGGGTCCTCCTGGGGCCAAGACGGGGTCTCCCCTCCCTTCCCCGCTCTGCCCAGCGCCCCACAAACTCACACCCCGCCCAAGCCCACAATGCACTTGGGCCCCTGCACGACCAGTCCCCACAATGCACCTGGGCCCCTGCACGACCCCTCCCCACAATGCACCTGGGCCCCTGCATCCCCATCCCCCACAATGCACCTGGCTATGTGCACACACCAAGCCCCTGTCCCCCTCTCCACAATGCAACCGGCTGTTGGCACAGGCCTCACCCCCTGCCCTCCCATGCATCTGGCTAATGGCACATCCCCCATCCCCTGCCCCACAATGCACCTGGTTAGTGATATATGCCACACACACTCCTCCACAATGCACCTGGTTTGCCCTGCCCTCCCACAATGCACTTGGGTATTAACTGCCCCCCACCCCTTGACCCCATACTAATGCTCACACATGCTGCCTGGCTGCTGCAGGAGCCTTGCACCTAGGTGCAAATCCTCAGGGCAGATAATTATTTGACACAGGACAGTCACAGGCATCCTCATCACCCCTAAGAACCAGAGAGAGAACCCAGGAGTCCTGAGGCCAGCCCAGCCCCCGCCTCCCACCCCTAAGAACCCGAGAGAGAACCCAGGAGTCCTGAGGCCAGCCTAGCCCCGACTCATTAGGAGAAGCTGAAGTTGGGGGAAGATTACCCCAGCTCCTGGGCTGTGGGACCCCTGAGGAGGTGGGGGAGTGGGGGGAAGCCAGCAGGGGTGTGGGAGAGCCCACCACACCCCCAGAAAAGACAATGAGGTGTAACACATTCCCCAAGCAGCTTCCACCAGCTAAGTGGGCCTTTGCACCCCCTCGCAGCCCCTCCCTCGCTCACAGGCTCAGGCAGGGACCAGAGCAATGCCTTGGGGAGAGGGGATGAAGCGGGGGGGGGAGGGGCATTTGCAGGGACACCTTCTCTCCCCCAAGACGGGCCCCTTTGCCTCCCAGGGCATGACACAGACACCCTTCCCGCACCCCTGGGAGCCCCACCCCCTGGAACTTACCCAATATCCCTGCATGAGACCCTGCCACCTTCCCCTGGGAGCCCCCCACCCCGTGGCACACAGACACCCCCAACTCCCACCCCTACCCTGCGCTCCTCCAGCCCTTTGAACAGACCCTGGTCCCAGATGACACACCCTTCACCCTGCTGGGGGAGGGGACACCCCCCATTCTCAGCCACCAGGGAAGGACCCCCGCGCACTCACCTCGCACCAGGACGGTCTGCTCAACCCGTGTCGTCCCCACGCTATTAGTGACCTGGCAGATGAAGGTCGTGTTCACCGCCACGTCCACCGACTGCACCACCAGCCGGTCACCCTGTACCTGCACCGTGGGGGGCAGCGTCCCACTGGGGCTGGGGGAAGGGAGGGGAGAGGAGAGACTGGTTAGAGACCAGGGCAGGGGGGTCTGACTCCCAGCATACCCACCCCACACCCTTCTCAGACCTCGGGTTTGTCCTGGCTTCCAGCCCCCTCCCATGCTCTACCTACTAGACCGCACTTCCCTCCCAGAGCCGGGGATAGAACCCAGGAGTCCTGGCTCCCAGCCCCCTGCTCTAACCACTAGACCCCACTCCCCTCCCAGAGCCGGGGATAGAACCCAGGAGTCCTGGCTCCCAGCCTCCCCTCCCCCCGGCTCTAGCCGTTTGACTCCTTGTGCATTCAAAGCAGGAACAACCCCCAACATACTTGCTGCCGTCACACCATGGGGAGCGGGGGACTGCCACTGGCACAGCACTTCTGAGCTCTGTGCCAGGGGCTGGGTGGGGCCCCCCAGATAACCCCTCCGATGCGCAACGTAAGCGTGGCTGCCATACACCGACCCCCCACCCCAGCCGCTCTCCTTTCAGCCCGGGCTCCTAGCAGTGCGGGGGGGGGGGGGGGGGGCGGGTGCAGCTGTTCCTCCCGGGTGGGTTCAGACCCATCAGCCTCCAAAGAGACAGCCCCCTCCCAGCCAGCCGAGTCTGCCACAGGGACAGGCCAGCCCAGGGTACAGACAGTGCCCCTCGCTACCCTGGCTCTGGGAGTTTGGGGCCCCGCTACCCAGCAGAACAGGAGCTGAGGCCTCTGACAACCTAGAAAAACAGGTTTGCGAGCTGGTTTATGTTTTCATTTCCTCCTCCCGATGGGAGCAGCACAGTGACCCAGGACCTGCCACCCCTCCTTTAAACGTAATCTCGTTGGACCCTGGAACATCCCTTCTCCCACGATGGGGGCAGAACCCAGGAGTCCTGGCTCCCAGCCCCCCTGCTCTAACCCTCTAGACCCCACTCCCCTCCCAGAGCCAAGGACAGAACCCAGGAGTCCTGGCTCCCAGCCCCCCTGCTCTAACCCTCTAGACCCCACTCCCCTCCCAGAGCCAAGGACAGAACCCAGGAGTCCTGGCTCCCAGCCCCCCTGCTCTAACCCTCTAGGCCCCACTCCCCTCCCAGAGCCAAGGACAGAACCCAGGAGTCCTGGCTCCCAGCCCCCCTGCTCTAACCCTCTAGACCCCACTCCCCTCCCAGAGCCAAGGACAGAACCCAGGAGTCCTGGCTCCCAGCCCCCCTGCTCTAACCCTCTAGACCCCACTCCCCTCCCAGAGCCAAGGACAGAACCCAGGAGTCCTGGCTCCCAGCCCCCCTGCTCTAACCCTCTAGACCCCACTCCCCTCCCAGAGCCAAGGACAGAACCCAGGAGTCCTGGCTCCCAGCCTAAGATTCCTCTCCCCCAGGCCTGGGCCCAGCCCAGCCCCGTCACAGACCTGCTGTGGCCGAGGGAGACGCACCGCTCCCCGGGTCCCAGCCCAGCCCAGCCCGTGCAGGTGCCATGGCTGTGGGAAAGGCGCCCCTCCCCCCCCAGCCCAGGTGCTGCTGCGGGGAGAGAGGGCTGAGGGGAGTCCTCTCTCCCTGCCGTAGCCCCAGGGCAGCCTGCACCCCAAACCCCTCATCCTCGGCCTCACTCCAGAGCCTGCACCCCCAGCTGGAGACTTCACCCCTCCCCCGCCCAAGCCCTGAGCCCCCTCCCATACTCCGAACCCCTCGCCCCCCCCCCACATGAATTTTGTTATGTACCGTACACCAATATGGAGGGGAGGTGTGACACATCACCTCCATATTGGTGTACATAACAAAATTCATTCCGCACATGGGTAGGAAAAATTAGAGGGAACACTGCCTTCCAGCCCCCCATGCTCTAACCTGCTAGGCCCCACTTGCCTCCCAGAGCCAGGGATAGAACCCAGGAATCCTGGCTCCCAGCCCCCCCTGCTCTAACCCTCTAGACCCCAACCTAGGAGTCAGCTAGTGTGTTTGGGGGGGGGGGGGTCTAACAGCAGCCTCTCCTCCCCCATGGGCCTGTGCAGGGACTCACGTGCTCCAGGAGTATTGGGTGGGTTTGGGGTTCCCTTTGGCCGCGCATCTCAGCACGGCCTCACTCCGGCTCACATACCAGTTGTCATCATAGCCATCGATAGTGACTTGGGGGGGGTCTGTGGAGAGAGCAGAGGAGTTGGTCAGACTCTGCCGGCTGCCTTTGGGGCCCGAGCTATCCCTGCCCCACAGCCATGGAGAGAACCCAGGAGTCCCGGCTCCCAGCCCCTGCCCCCCCTCTAGCCCACTAGACCCCACTCCCCCACCAGGGACAGGGATAGAACCCAGGAGTCCTGGCTCCCAGCCCTCCTGCTCTAACCCACCAGCCCGCACTCCCCTCCCAGAGCGGCGGATGGGATCCATGAGCCCCGGCCCCGTCACTCACACAGCACGGACAGCACGACCGGGATGTTCTCCGGCGCAGCCAGTGTCCTCTGGCTGATGACGCAGGTGATTTGCTGCTGGTCTGCTGCCGCCGTGGGCACCATGTTGAACTGGCTGGTGACGGTGACGGTGCCGTCTCCATTGGTCATCTCGGAGGCATTGAAGTTGCCGGGGAGGGTGGAGAGCCACTTGATCTGGGCAGGGGGTTTGCCGTTGGCTGAGGTGCAGACGGCCACTGGGATCGTGGTGTTACCTGCCACCACCTTCCGCGACTCCGCCGTGTTGGTGGGCCTGGCTGGGGGGACCAGAGGGCAGGGTTAGCTAGTGGTGTTCCCCAGGCTCCTCCAGCCAAGGTCAGGGGCCCCATCGTACCGGGCGCTGCACAGAGATTGGACTTGGCCAAGCTCCATGGGAGCAGAACCAGGAGTCCTGAGTCCCAACCCCCCGGACCCTCCTAGCCAAGTTCCCGTCCCTGAAAATCCCTTTCCCAGCAGCTGCCCACCGAGAGCGTCTTGGTCGCCATGCTTTATGATGCTTTCCCCATCGTTAATTAAAGCAATTAGCACAGGCAGTTCTGCCCATGCCAGACACAGGTATGAGGAACCCCGAGGCACCGATTTCACCACTTCCCCTGCCCTGGGAGCGGCGCAGGCTGCATCTGTTCCCAGGGGTGTCCTCACAGACCATTCTCTGAGAAAATGGGACCCACAGGCCAAACCATCAGCCCCATACGCCCTTCTCCAGATCAGAGCCAGTGGCCCCTAGAGGGGAAGGCCTGTATCTCATTCCTCCACCCCCACCCCAGCCAGTCCCCTGCCCTGGGGTGGGATTGGCACACTCTAGAGGGGAAGGCCCCATGTGCCATTCCCCCCCCCAACCAGTTCCCCACCTTGGGAGCCCCCAGGGACAGTCCCTGTGCACCCCTCACCCAGGATGCTGAGCGTGGTGACCCCATCCTCGTTGCCATGAGGGTAGGTGGCGAATTCACAGACGTAGGTGCCCTCGTCACTCATGCGCAAGGGCTGGATGATCAGCGTGGCATCCTGCAGGGAGACGTTCAGAAACCGGATCCTGCCGCTGTTGTCCAAGGGGAAGTTGGGCTTGTGGTCCGGGAGATAGACAGCCACATTCTGCTTCTTGCCCCCCATCTCCTTCATCCAGGTAACCTGGCTGACCTTGATGTCGGGGCTGGTGGCGGGGAAGAGGCATTGCAGCATGGCCTCATCGCCCACATAGCCCGTGACCTCATTCCGGACCTTCACCCGCTGCGTCAGCACCACTGTGTGGGGAGAGACAGAGCCAGTTAGCAGGGGTGGGAGGGAATGGCCTACTCCAGCCACTAGACCCAATGCCGTTCCCAGAGTTGGGATGGAACCCAGGAGTCGGCTCTCCCAGACCCTCCTGATTTGACCCACTGGACCCCATTCCTCTCACAGAGTCAGAATAGAACCCAGGAGCCCTTCTGCTCTGACCATTAACCCCACTCCCCACTCAGAGCCAGGAAGAGAACCCAGCCCCCCTGCTCTAACCACTAGACCCCAAGTCCTTCCCAGAGCCAGGACAGACCCAGATGTCCCGATTCACAGCCTAGAGAGAGACTCAGCTGGTTAGTGATTGGGGGGGAAGAACAAGAGAGACACACCCCCATGAGTATCCCACTCTGAGCTCCAAGCCCCTGCAGCCCAGAGCTGGCCAGCTCCTCGCTGGGGACGCCCCTCTGGCAGGGAGATGTGGAAGTCTGGGAGCCACAAACCCAGGGAGTTACTGGTGGGTTAATTCCAATAAGAGCCATTTAAGTTGCAGGTGTTATTCTGGGGTCTGACTAGATGATCTAATGGTCCCTCCGCCTATGGGCCTGCTTTACTTGCCCACCAGGGATCCTTCTACCCACAGATCCAGGGACCATTCGGTCTTGCAGTCTGACCTGCTGTACATCACAGGCCAGGGACTTCCATGCGTCCCCCTGCACAAACCCGCATCTCAGTGAGAACTCACTGCTTCCCATGGGAGTGCCTCCCAATCCACTCAGAACTGGTGCCTTGTTTCCAACTGCACCATGTCTGGCTGTACCGTCCAGTCACTGGTTTCTGTTCTGCTTCGCCGCTAGGCTCAGAGAGGCTTTCAGTGCCTGGGACAATCGCCTCCCCAGGGGCGTTGGAGCAGTGTGTATAGGGGGGTGCCAAGAGCCACTGAGCCAAACTGTAAACTCTGCGTATGATGGAAACCACGTCGACCCCCCGACCCCTGCACCTCGTGACCCTTGTGAGACGCTAGCCAGACCAAGCACGCTCCGTCTCACTCCAAGGCATCTTCTCCAGCCCTCAGATCATTTCTGCGGCTCTTCTCTGCCCCCGGGTTTAACTCAATGGGTTTGGGGCACGCAAACAAACGCTCCTGTTCCTGGGTCGTTTGCCCAAGTAACGACGCCTGGGCAAGGGCTACACAGGGAATTGCACCGATAGAACTGAACGCGGCAGCTTTGTAAACGGTACAACTGCACGCTTAGACCTAAGCCTGCCTCCAGCCAACCCGCAGTGTCCACAGGGCCGTTTACACCAGTTACCTGAATCCATTTAAACCCAGATCTTAAACAGGTGCAGCTCTGCATATAGACAAAGCCAAGGGACAACTGGGGCCAGTTCAGAAAAGAGAAAAGCTAGGCTGCATACCATGGGAAAATATCACCACAGAGAGATGGATCAGGCTGAATTGTCTCCCCAAAGGAAGAGCTGGGAGCCCCAACATTGGGCCGGGGTCCCTATATAAATAGCCCCACTCCCCACCCGGGCAGGGATGCCATGGGGAGCTGGACTCTCTGTGTTTCGCAAGCCCAGCGCACCAGGAGCTGCACCACGTGAAGATCTCTTCTGACGTGCTGCCATGAATGCACAAAGGAGCAAGCGTGCAGTTCAAAGTGCCGTCACCTTCCGCACCCCGATCCAGAGCGAGGGAGAATCGAGCAGGGGACCACGGGAAAATTTTAGCCCAGCCAGCTGAGCGCTGCCACAGGTGCTGATCAAATGCAGTGTATTTAACAGGCTCCCCCGCACCCGATTGGTTCATCCCACTAACTTGGGAGAGCAGAGCTGCTCTCCCAAGGAGACCCATGCAGGGTCTGGGAGCCTCCCTCGGCCGTCTGTCTGTCCAACGTGCCGTTGTATTCCAACACAGACACAAGTTCTATCCACACACCCACCCCTGCATGCACAGATACACACCTGTCCAACCCTCTACACAAAGGCTTCCTCCTCCCCCTGGACAGTCACTAATCTGAGATTTTCGTGACTCAGGGCCACAAAAAAAACAATGTTTTTGTTTCTTAAACTCTTCTCCCCTGCCCCAATTCGGCTCGTTTTGCCTTCTTCCCCCCCCCAGCCAGGAGAGCCAGAATGGACTTTTTCCAAACACAAGCGGTGAGTCTCAAATAAATCACATGACCCTGGGAGCTGGGTCTTTATGAAGAAACACCAGAATCCACAAGAGTCATGACAACAGCACAAGTCAGCCACAGTGCTGGATCTCCCCCCCCAGTGTGCATCTCCACACCCCACATGTGCATCTCTATGCAGACATCCCTGCTCCCCCCGTACCTGCACGGCTGTATCCATACAGACTGCGCGTTTCCACACACAGGCGTGCGGGGCTGAAGGCACGGTGCGTTTTCAGGCTGCTAAAGCCGGTCCGGCTCGGACTTCGCTGTCTGAGCCACTTCCATTGATTCAGCTTCGCCCTCACATGCCCAAGACGTTGCCCTGATTTCATGAGCCCCCAGTCCCGTTCCCCGCCCCTACTCGGCTGCTGCTCCCGGATGGGGATTCCCCCTTGATGTGACTCACACACACAGCCCCACTCATCCTTTGAGAGATCACATGGCTCCCACCCCAACCTGGCTCACGGGAACTGACCAACATCTTGTACTACAGCCCTGTGCCTGTCCCAGGCCTGGGGCCGTCACCGGCAGCAGCTCCCTGCTGGCCCCGGGGGGGAGGAAACAAACTGCTAATAAATGCTTCATATCTCAGAAAACCTGTTACTCACCAGACACAGCTGGTAAATGACTCACCACCATCACATAGTGAGTTGGCAGCAAAGCTACGAATGGAACCCAGGAGTCCTGGCTCCCAGCCCCCTGCTCCAACCACTAGACACCACTCCACTCCCAGAGCCAGGTACAGAACCCAGGAGTCCTGACTCCCAGTCCAGCCCCTTAACGACTGGCCCATTCTCCTCCTCCAGCAGAGCTGTGAGGCTGTGTCGATCCACGCTGGGAGCACTCAGAGCGTGGGATCTGGGCAGGGATTTGAGGGACATGGATGCAAATCCAACACACACACACGCAGGCCATATGTCCCCTGCTGCAGAGGTGAGGACAGCAGACAGCTCAGGGCGATGCAGCCCAGTTCTCCCAGCATTTCCAGGCTGCTGGGTAAGGTGCCAGCTCCTCTGCTTCACAGACAGTAACCTATTGTCCCTGCCACAGCTTTCTTCCTGTTTGGCTGGGAGGACATGGGACACTTTGTTTCCGCGCGCACACACACACACAGATACACACACCCTCCACCCAGACAATGCAGAAAAGGGAAAGCAACCTGCCTGGGTCAGCAGGGAGTAAAGGACAGAGAGATCGGAGCTGGGGAAGCTCCCACTCCCTGAACAGGGATGGGGAAAGAATTGGTCATACTTTAATCACTGTGGCTGGCCTGACTCAGCACACTACAGCCTGGATAGAACTGCTCCCAGTCATCCCCCAGTCCACTAGACCCCACTCCCCTCCCAGAGCTGGGATAGAACCCAGGAGTCCTGGCTCCCAGACCCCCCCCCCCCCGGCTCTAACCACTAGACCCCACTCTCCTCCCAGCACCCCTCTCTCAGGCTGGCTGTGGTATCCACTCACGGCTCCCTCCCTCTGCTAGCTCTGCCGAACCATAACCTTTTGGGCTGCAATTTCCCCTCTTCAGCCCCTTCAAAGAAAACCCGCGTTGTGGACTGGGGCTCAGGACACCTGGGTTCACTTCCCGGCCCTGCTGCTTGCTCTCCGTGTGACCAGGGCCAGTTCCTGCGTCTCCCAGAACCTCACTTCCCAGCTGTAACGTGGGGAGATGATTCTGCCTTGGGCCACTTGGACTGCGAGCATTTTGGGCCAAGGATTGTGCCTAGCTATGTGTCTGCCCAGCACCGAGCCTCACTGGGGGGCCCTTCCGATCTCTGCCAAGGGGGGCAGCACCAGGCACAAGGGAGGCCCCCCCAACCTCAGCCTGGGGGGCCAACACCCAGCACAATAGGGGTCCCCAATCTCTGCTTGGGGGACTGAACAGCATCTGGCACAATGGGGGGGACCCATTTCGATCTCGGCCGGTGGGAGCGTATACAGCGCCCAACACGACTGGCACCCCCCCACCCCCACCAGAATCATGCCCAGTCCCTCCACTGCATTTCGGCTGGGAGGGCGAGGTCTGTGCAGCACCCGGCGTGACGGGGGAGTGGGGCCCCTTAGCCCTGTGGAACAAACAAACCCTAATTGCACCATCTCTGTGCTCCACTTAGATCAGTTTGAGAAACCAGAGAGGAAAAAGGCTCCAGGCAGATTTTTTTGCCTGATGATTTTGCTGCAGAAGAAAAGGCTTTTTTTGTTCCCAGTCAGCTAAGGGATCTTTGCAAGAGAGAAAGAGGCACACAAAGGACAGACGGCCAATGGGACAGACACACAGACAGTTTCACTTTTTAAAAATAGCCATAGCTGCTGAGGGACCAGCCTGGCAAACACCCCCACCCCCAAGCCCCTCTCCGCTCCCCCCAGCTTTCAGAGCCCTCTCTTAGGCTTCGTCCCTCTGTAGGACGATTATCCCAGTGAGCCAGGCACAGACCCCCTGCCCGTAATGGGAAGCGACAGAGCCATCTCGAGCTGCGCGCCACCGTCAGTCTAATTCTAAGAGCGTGAATGAAGCGGCCCCTAATTTAATAAGAAACCAGATCGAGCGTGAGGCGGGAGCATTAAAAATTCAGTTTTACATGAGGGGAAAAACAAAAACCTGAAACCGAACAGGAGGCGGCGGAGGGTAATTGGAGAGCTGCATTTTATCCTCCACTGCTCGGGGAAGCTCCCAGAGACCCTGACTGAGCCGAGATCGACCTGGACTCAGTAGGGGCTTGGTTAACCCCTTTCTCCTGGCTTTATAATTACAGCCTCTAACCCAAATCTCCCTCTCTCTTCCCTTCTCCAATTGACATTGCTAAATAGCACTGTTGTGCTGCTGTTAAATCGTCCCCCAGAGGTGCATGTCAGAGCCAGGCAAGAGAGCCCTGTATAAACAGCCCCCATGCCTCACCCCAGAAGCAGCCGCAACTCAGCACAGCAGGTACTCGGTAAAGGCAAGCAGCTGGTATTGCCAGCCATGCCCACGCCCCCAAACTGTGGTGGCAAGAGGCACCTGTTCCTCATCAGGAACATTTGGGGAGGGTGTAGGGCAGGGGAAGCGAACAGAGAAGGGGGACCAGGACTGTCTCTGATTTTCCCTCTTCCAGCTGAGTCAACAGGATCAGACAGCAGCAGCCGGGCTGCAAATGCACAAGCGGAAGCCATCGCGATTCCCCCAGCAGCTGCATGCCCCCCATAAGATTCCCACCGCAGTGGGTGAGCCAGGGAGGGGGCTAGCGGCACCCCTGACGCCCCCTATGCTGCTGCAGAGCTCTGTGGACAATGCTGGCTCCACACCGCAGCACAGGGATGGGGGAGGGCTCACTACAGCTCAGGCAGCAGGAAGGGGCAGGTTACATATAAAAGGCCCCTTCCCACTGGGCAGTTCAGGCACCAGGTGCCCGTCTTGGCTGACCGGGGGGAGGGGGACTGACAAGGCCCTGAAGTGCTGGGTGCTCGAGTGTGAGGCAGGGGCATGGGGTGGGACAGCAGCCAGATGGAAACAGGCATTGGGAAGAGAGGATGACAAGAGACACCCATGCACGCAGATGGGGGAGGCGGCACTCCAGCCATTGTTAGGGGCTGGGAGCCAGGACTCCTGGGTTCTACCTCCACTTCTGGGAGGGGAGTGGGGTCTAGTGGTTGGACCAGGGGGGCTGGGCGCCAGGACTCCTGGGTTCTCTCCCTGGCTCTGGGAGGAGCAGGGGTCCAATAGCTCTAGCTACAAGAATGGATGGGGGCCCACTGTTAACTAGTTTGCCCTCCTGGCCGGCCTCACACGGCAGGTCAGACGAGATATTCACAACAGTCCCTTCTGGCTTGGACGATCTATGAATAACCCAGGCCAGGGAACGACACACAGCGACTCATCCTCTGCAGCCGAGCGTTAACACGGGGTGACACTAACGCACACTGAGGCCCTCAGGTCTGCGGGGCAGGGACTGTCTCATCCTGTATCTCTCCCCCCAGATGCAGCCTCTCGGCACTACTGCAAAGGGTGAGCAGCCCGCACAGGAAACAGCAGCGAGTGGGGCCCCGACACAGGAGCCCTTCACATTCCCAGCTCTGCTATGATGCAGGGAACCAAACACGAGACTTGCAGCGTCCGTGGGCTGGCAGGAGGCAGGTCCCAGTTCCCTGGCCACCAACCATCTCAAGGGGGTGATCTCCGATCCGGGATGGGGGCAGGGAGTCACCCCGAAGGGCTCTGGGGGACCTGAGCGCATTCCCCTTCCTCGACTGCGCTCAGATGACCTTTAGACTGGTCTGTGCAATGCCTAACACAATGGGCGCCGGGCATGCCCCTCGCAGCCACGACTATACAAAGGAGACACTAATCCTTAATGAATACAGACTTAATGCCAGCTATCCACAGGGATCGGTCCTGGGTCCTGTTCTGTTCAATATTCTTCCTCAATCATTTAGATAATGGCACAGAGAGTGCACTTACAAAGTATGTGGACGATACCAAGCTGGGAGGGGTTGCAAGTGCTTTGGAGGATAGGATGAAAATTCAAAATGATCTGGACGAACCAGAGAAATGGTCTGAAAGTAAATAGGATGAAATTCAATAAGGACAAATGCAAAGTCACTCCACTTAGGAAGGAACAACCAGTTGCATACACAATAAATGGGCAATGACGGCCCAGGAAGGAGCACGGCAGAAAGGGATCTGGGGGTTCTAGTGGATCACAAGCTAAATACGAGTAAACCATGTAACAGTTGCATAAAAAGCAAACATCACTCTGGGATGTCTTAGCAGGAGTGTTGTAAACAAGACACGAGAAGTAATTCGTCCGCTCTACTCTGCGCTGATTAGGCCTCAACTGGAGTATTGTGTCCAGTTCTGGGCCCCACATTTCAGGAAAGATGTGGACAAATTGGAGAAAGTCCAGAGAAGAGGAACAAAAATGATTAAAGGTCTAGAAAACATGACCTATGAGGGAAGATTGAAAAAATTAGTTTTGTTTAGTCTGGAGAAGAGAAGCCTGAGAGGGGACATGATAACGGTTTTCAAGTACATAAAAGGTTGTTACAAGGAGGAGGGAGAAAAGATATTCTCCATAACCACTCAGGATAGGACAAGAAGCAATGGACTTGCAGCAAGGGAGATTTAGGTTAGACATTAGAAAAAACTTCCTGTCAGGGTGGTTAAGCACTGGAATAAATTGCCTAGGGAGGTTGTGGAATCTCCATCATTGGAGGTTTTTAAGAGCAGGTTAGACAAACACCAGTCAGTGATGGTCTGGGTAATACCTCATCCTGCCTTGAGTGCAGGGGACTGGACTAGAGGACCTCGAAGTCCCTTCTAGTCCTAAGGTTCTATGATTAGCTACAGCATCACGCTGGCAGCTCATGCCCAGATGTATCCTGGAAAGGTTTCGAGGGTCAAGCTGCCAGCCTGAGCCACATTCTTTACATCCAACAGGTGGGGAAACCACGCGAGGCAGCAACTGTCATTTTTATAGATTTTGAGGCCAGAGGGGCCATTCCCCATCCCCAGGGGGGACATCGCAGGCCAGCGAGTTTCACCCAGTGACCCTGCACTGAGCCCAATAACCGCATTTGGCGAAAGCCCCTTCCAGAAAGGGCCCCGTTCTGGGTCCAAGAGGGAGCCACGGCCCTCGGGAGTTTGTTCCTCCAGTGACTCCCCCTCAATGTCAGACTGGTGCCTCCTGTCTCAGCTGGGATTTGTCTGGCTGCAGCTGCCAGCCACTGGCTCCGCTGCCTTTCTTTGCTAACTCAGAGGCTTCAGGTCGCAGGATTTCTCCCCGGGACGGTGCTCAGACCCCATAACCAAGTCAGCTCTCAACCGCCATCTGAGACACTCAGGAGATTGGGCTGCGTCCATCTCTCCCCATCAGACCTTTTTCTCCAGCCTTAGATCGTTTCTGGGGCTCTTCTCTGTCCCCTCTTCAGCTTTTCCACATGCGCCCCCAGAACAGGACGCAGGATTCCAGGATCCCCCTCACCAAGACAGAGGTAAAATCGCCTCCCTGCGCCTCCTCTCAGCTCCCCTATTTATACACCTGAGGATTGTGACTTGCCCATGGCCACCCAGTGGCCCAAAGCTGGGAAAGAAACCAGGAGTCCTGGCTCCTGACTCTCCCTCCCCTAACCGCTAGACCTAGCGGGATCAGCTGTCCCGATTTTATAGGGACAGTCCCGATATTCTGGGCTTTGTCTTACATAGGCACCTATTACCTGCCACCCCATCCCAATTTTTCACACTTGCTGTCTGGTCACCCTAACTAGACCCCACTCCGCTCCCAGAGCTGGGAGAGAACCCAGCTGGACCCAGCGTCTGAACCATAAAGGCCACCCAGTCCTGCGAGATTGGCTGGAGAAGAGGCTGCAGCCCTGGGGAATCCGGGGAGGAGATGGGGGGGGGTGTCCCCAGGCCAATCGATTCGGCTTAATAAAATATAACCCACAAGATGCAGCAAGCGGCCCCTGGGGCAAGGGGGGAGTTGGATTCTTCCTGGTTTTTTAAATACATGCAAATGATGGGGGAGGGGAGAAGTAGGTCACCCACCAGGAAGCTGCCTGCATGGGGAGGGCGGAGCAGTGCAGCGGGGCAGAGGGAAGTGCTGTTTCATGTAGTCACAGCAGGCAGACAAAGGGTTTCAATGGAGCGGGGCTGGCAGCAGGGACATCCATTCACCTAACTGCCTGGTGCCAGACTGCGGACAGGGTGGGGGAGAGAACTAACCTGCTGGAAGGCAGACCAGAGGTTGCGGGCAGGTGATAGGCTGGGAAAAGGCGGAGCTGCCCGCAGGTCAGCAGGGGGACAGAGGAGCCCTGGAGAGAGTAACGGAAGGGGGGGCTCCCTGCAATCTCCCCACGACTGCACCCACCGCCCTGGCAGACCTGTCCCTGCTCCCTGAGTCCCTTCCCTGGGAAGCCAGTCACAGCCCTGCCACGCCAAGGCCAGCACTGAAGGATCAATGAGACGCAACTCTGCACTTCAGAGAGGCAGGTGCCCAATGACAAGGGGGGAGGGTATCCCCATTTTACAGACAGGAAACTGAGGGACAAGCAGGAAGGACACTTGGCTAACCTTACAGTGCCAGAGCTGGGGAGAGAACGCAGGAGTCCTGGCTCTCAGCCCACTGCTCTAACCCACCAGCCCCCACTGCCCTCCCAGAGCCAGGGAGAGAAACCAGGTGTCCTGGCTCCCAGCCCCCCCTGCTCTAACCACTAGACCCCACTACCCTCCCGGAGCTGGGGAGAGAAACCAGGTGTCCTGGCTCTCAGCCCACTGCTCTAACCCACCAGCCCCCACTGCCCTCCCAGAGCCAGGGAGAGAAACCAGGAGTCCTGGCTCCCAGCCCCCCCTGCTCTAACCACTAGACCCCACTACCCTCCCGGAGCTGGGGAGAGAACCCAGGAGTCCTGGCTCAGGACTGTAGCTGCAGAGGACAGAGCAGTCTCTCCAGCATTATGCAGCCATGTCCCCATCTCTGTCCAAGAGTCACTTCCAGGAAGGCAGCATCGCAGCTGAGGCACGGGGTGGGGGTTGCACGTCCGCCAGGATTACGCTCCTTGTCCCGCAGGGCCCAGGGGGACCACGCAGTTCAGGGAGATCTCAACAAGCAGAGACAGCACTTCACAGCTCATCTCTTCAGTTCATTATCGAGGAGCCCGCTCCTTCTCCCTCCCCCACACCACGGGCCTGTACGCCTGCCACTGCCAGACACAGCAAACAGAGCTACAACACAACCCCCGCTCTAAACACCAACCCATTGAGAGAAGCCAGGAGTCCGGGCTCCCAGCCCTCCTGCTCTAACCCACCAGACCCTACTCCCCTCCCAGAGCTGGGATAGAACCCAGGAGTCCTGGCTCCCAGCCCCCCTGCTCTAACCCACCAGACCCTACTCCCCTCCCAGAGCTGGGATAGAACCCAGGAGTCCTGACTTCCAGCCCTCCTGCTCTAACCCACCAGACCCTACTCCCCTCCCAGAGCTGGGATAGAACCTAGGAGTCCTGGCTCCCAGCCCCCCTGCTCTAACCCACCAGACCCTACTCCCCTCCCAGAGCTGGGAGAGAACCCAGGAGTCGGGGCTCCCAGCCCCCCTGCTCTAACCCACCAGACCCTACTCCCCTCCCAGAGCTGGGATAGAACCCAGGAGTCCTGACTTCCAGCCCCCCTGCTCTAACCCACCAGACCCTACTCCCCTCCCAGAGCTGGGAGAGAACCCAGGAGTCGGGGCTCCCAGCCCCCCTGCTCTAACCCACCAGACCCTACTCCCCTCCCAGAGCTGGGAGAGATCCCAGGAGTCCGGGCTTCCAGCCCCCATTCCCCACTAATGCAGGCGGTGGGCATGCTGTCCCCTGGCCAGAGTATCTCAGGAATGTTGGTGCATTGGAGACAAAGGCAGGGTGGAGCTGGGATTAGGGCTGGAACAAGGAGGCGGGGGAGTGGCTGCTGAAAGGCAGAGGGTGGGAGGGGGTGCAGGGGCAGGGGTGTGCACTGCACAGCTGGGCGCAGGGGGAACTATGGAGTGGGCTGTACCCAGGGATGGACAGTACTGGGATGCAGCTGCTCCCTGCAGCCTCTCCCCCTCCCTTGGGCCAGTGCAAACAAAGTCAATGGGCTTTGCATTGGCTGCTAGTCCCACTGCAGCAGGGCCCCAGCGCAAAGGGGCCAGTGCAGGCAACATCTCTGCCATGGCCCTGCAGCCTCCCCAGCCTCCAGCACCATCCTTGGCACCAGTGGTCTCTTTGGTGTCTGTACAGTCTGGGCCGTGAAATACCAGCTCTGTCACCAGCCAGCCGCTGCCTCTTCCTGGGCCTCCGATCCCACAGGTAGCGAGGGGAGGGCGATCCCCTCTGGCTATTCAGACTGCGCTCTTTGGGTAGAGACCAGCCCTGGGACCCCTGCAGCACCCGCCACGATGGGGGTGGACAGGTGCTGTCACAATACAAATGACGCCAGGTTCACCGGCTCTGCCCGTAGGCGAGGTGCCAAGCCTGGGTTCTAGTCTCAGCTCCTCGTACAAGTCACTGAATCTCCCTGTGCCTCTGTTTTCCCATCTGTGGATTGGGACAGTTCCCAACCTCACAGGGGTGCAGGGAGGCCAGCCAAGTCCACGGCTCTTTGCAAGCGCCTGGATGCTCCAGGCTCAAATCCCGCCCAATGGACAGGACCTCCGGGATTCCCTCCAGCCCAACCTGCTGCCGTGCAGCAGCTACGACACAGACCCTTCTACAGCCCGCTGAGACCACGGCCTGAACATCGGCCCCGTCACCCCAGGCTTAAGGGGGCAGAAGTGCAGAGCTGGGGGAAACCTGGACCTTCGCCTGATGGGGATTCTGACCCAGTCTGCACTGGGGGCGGGGGTGTCGACACGCCATTCCTGCAGCACCAGAGCCAGCTGCAAGTTTTCTCCCATTGAAACGTGGTTTTTGCAAACCCAGCTTTGTCGAAAACAAGGAGCTGCCCAGTGCAGTGTCTGGGTTTGACCAATTCCTCTCCACTTTTGACGAAAATAGATTGAAAAAAACTGATTTTCAGAAAGCCCCTTTCTCTTTAACCCTGCCCCAGAGCCCAGTCTCCATCCCTCCCAAACAGATTTAATTTTTCTATCAAAACCCCAAACATTCTTCAGGGGAAACTTTCACAAGACATTTGGAGGGGGATTATTTTTTAAATTTCCCAAGGAAAACAGCTACTTTGGGGACAGGCTGTAGTGTTTGCACCAGTGCATACAGAAACCCCCCCTCCCCCCAACAGAGGGGGTGGAGGGGTATGATTCATGGAGCAGGATGAATGCTGTCACAGGAGCCCAGAGGGGCAGTCCAGGGGCTTTTCATGAGCTCCAATTCCCTGAGCATCCAGGAGTTTCCCACGGCCACATGGCCTGCAGAACAGGAAGGGGTTAATGCTCCCAGGCTGGGCCCTAAGCCTGCCTTTCTCATGCTAATGCCGGACCTGCATGTCTGGCTCAGGCAGGGCGTGCTGGGCTCAGGGGGAGGGGAGGGGGGCTGCTGGGTTTTCAATGACCAAGGCACCAGAGGTTTCCAGGGACCAGACTGGGGCTGGGCAGAGCCCTGGGTTAAAAAGGACAAGCTGGCACGCAGGGCTCAGCGTGGCTCGGGTTTGGCCCAACTGCCCCTGTCATGGTGCCAAACCCGTGCTGCAACCGAGCCCAGCAGGTCAAAAGCCCAGACCAGCAGTGGGGCCCAGCCCTGTGGGCAGGGCCGGCTCTGGCTTTTTTGCCGCCCTAGGCAAAAAAGCCCCCCCACCTCCGCGAGGCAGGGGAGGGCGCCGAGTCTGCCGCGGCTCCACTCTCCCAGGCGGCCAGAGCGCGGGGGGGGGGGAGGGCGGCAGCCTGGCCAGGGCCCCACTCTCCTCCGACTGGCCAGAGCGCCAGGGGGAGGGCGGTGAGCCCAGTCGTGGCCCCGCTCTCAGCCGGAGCGCCCCGCTGCGCCGCCCCCCTCCAGGCGCCGCCCCAAGCACATGCTTGGTGGGCTGGTGCCTGGAGCCGGCCCTGCCTGTGGGCTCCTGGAGCAGCTGCTGCCTGGTGGGTGTAGTGGGTGAGTGGGGACTTGCTCTCCGTCCCCCTCCCCAACCTGACTGTCCTCCTTTTCCAGCTGTCCTCTCCCCTCCACACAAGGGCCGTGTTTCCCTCCCCAGCGGGACGGGGGCCTTCATGGGACACCAAACTCCAAAAGAGAGCGCAGCAAGAGAAGTTTGGGAACCTGTGGGCTAGAGCACACGGGGACCCCCTGGAGCAGGCAGACCTGCACTTCCTAGACACAAGGCACCCCTCCGGCACACCCGGTGCCCAATAGAAACAGTACACACCCTACGTTCCTACACACCCTCCTCCAGACACAACCTGTATCCCTACAACATAGCTGTACACACAGTGACTGGGAGTCACCGGTAGGACCTGTGCCCACAGACACCACACGCACCCTGCCTTCCTCTCAGCAGGATATTTTACATCTAGAGCACCTGGGTGTATTGCAAAAGCCTCCCACCCTCCTGCAGAACTGCCCTGTGCGGAGGGTATGCCCAGTGTCCCTAGACAGCACCCGTTCCGGCCCTCAACCCAGCAGCCTGCCACCAGACCCGGGAGACAGGCAGCCAGCTGGCAGAGGGTCAGTCCAGGGTAGGGTGTGCCCGGCTGTCACCGGCCAAGGGGCCCTCGCTCTGCTAGACCTGCCTCAGGTCAATAGTCACACGGGACTGAGCGCATGCAGGTGCTGCAGAAAGGAGCCACGTGCATGTAGGGTCCATTTTAACATCCCCTGTACACAGAGGGGCAGGCAGCGCGATGGGGACATGACACAATTCAGCCCCCAAGGCCGTTACATTTGGCTTCCCCTCCCTCCCTTTCAGCGATTGAAGTCATTTCCAGCAGCAGTGAGGGACATACCGATGCCAGGACCCGCAGCACTGCACGTCTCCCGCAAGAATAGCTGGGGTGCTCGGGGTGGCCAAGCGGGGTCAGACCAATGCAGAGGTGCTGGAACTGGGGGTGCTGGAAAACAGGAATTTTCATTCCACAAAGCCAGGCTGGGCAGGGATGGTGTCTCTAGCCTCAGTTTGCCAGGAGCTGGGAATGGGCGACAGGGGATGGATCACTTGATGATTCCCTGTTCTGTTCATTCCCTCTGGGGCACCCGGCACTGGCCACTGTCAGAAGACAGGACACTGGGCTAGATGGACTTTTGGTCTGACCCAGTACAGCGGTTCTTATGTTCTAAAGCATTTTCCAACCAAGCTCAGATTCCAGTTTCCTGGGGTGTATGGTGTTTTCCCTCCAGGTCAACCCAGAAAAATCCAAAACAAAATGCAAACTTTCAATCCATTTTGTCAAAAACCCACAAAGAAAATGAAATTTTCCCAGGAGTTCCCATTTCCCTTGAAAAGCCGGGGGGCTGTTTAGACTAAGAAAAAAAGACTTCAGAGGCAAAATTTGTTTCTAGCTAAAATGGCAGAGCAGCCCTATAGGAAACAAGGACAGGGCTGCGCTAGGCCATTATATGGCCTCCTTTGCTGTCCTAGCCAAGCTTCTCATAGGTTTATCCCCCACGCCCCGTGAGCTGGGGAAAGAGCACGTCCCCATATTACAGGTGGGGAACCGAGACACGGGCGTGGGGTGCGTCTACACAGCAATTGGGTGTGACGGCAGCACACGCAGGCAGAGCGAGCGGCAGCGTGGGCTGGACCAGGACAGTGACCCCTTCGCATCCCCGAGTGGCACAGCTGTGCTGGCTGAAGTCTGTGGTGTGCACACACACGCACACGCCTGGTCTCCACTAGAAGCCAGTGGTACAATAGAGCCCAAGGCCAGAAGGGCCCTTGGGATCACCTGGTCTGACCTGCTGGACGACACAGGCCAAAGACCTGCCCCACAATAATGCCGATTGAAGTACAGCCATGTTTTAATCCCACCTAGATTTAAAAATCGCCACCTTGATTTAAAACCCCACCACACTCCTTGGTGAATTGCTCCAGGCAATGGTTAGTCCCCTCCCCGCCCCGTGAACAGGTTCACCTTATTTCCAGTCTGAATAGTTACACCGGGGTAAGGCCTAGCAGGGACACAGACCAGGATAAAGGTGCCACCCGCAGAGCTCCTGTTTCACAGAACAGGAAGTGCTGATATCACGTATAACAGAACTCCCAGGTCCTGTTTATGCAGCTGCAGGCTCTGGAGGGGCAGGGCACCGGTTCTGGGATCCTAGACAGCTGGACTACAGGGTCCCATTGCCCAGCAGAACAGGGACCGGGCTCTACCCAGAATGTGGGACCCACCCAGAACGGATGGGGGCCCACCCAGAGCAGGACTGGGCCAAGGAATCGCCAATCCTGGTTGCCATGTTAGCTAGACCAGTTTAGTGACAGAGGCAAAACCTTCTAGTCTGGACAAGGCCTATGTCACAGGGGGCAGAACAACAGACCCCAGGTGTCCCACTACAAGCTGGAGCATGGGGGAGGGGTCGGTGTCAGGTTCAGGGGCCTTCTGCCAGCCTAGTGTTTACACGGAGATGAAAGCAGAGTGAGTTTAGCAGAGTCACTCCCTGTTGGCCAGTTTCGGTTCCAGGTAGTTCACTTTTCTCTAGATCCACAGTTTCTGCGATACCTTTTTTCTCTTGCGCCAACGCCCCGGGCTGGCCTGGGATCCGGTGACTTCACACAGCTGTTCCCACAGGACCCACCCCCCAGAGCCAAGGCGGAGCCGGGCCCTGCGCCATCAGCCGCTGTCCTGCCCCTATGGCACTTCACGGGAAGGGGGGCGGGACGCGATATCCCAGCAACCACACAACAGCCAGGGTCTGGCACAGACACAAGCACCCTCATCCCATCCCCCAGCAGCTACGCAGCCCGGGACAAGGGGGGGGGGGGCAGGTCCCCACCCCCATGCTCCAGTGTGGGGAGCTGCCGGGGTAAATGAGGTTTCCCCCTTTCGGGCTGAAATTCCCCACATTCCTTAGGGCGGAAGGGGAATAATAGGCTCTCCCCCCCCCCCTTTCAGTTGAGCGGAGTCCGAAGGCTACGCCCCCCCCCCCGCCCGGGCACCCAGCCAGAGAAACAGGTTCTCTGAACCTCGTCATCTTGGGAACAGAGAAAGTTTATCGGGGCGGGGGGAGCGGCAGAGGCCAAGGACCGGGTTTGGGGGCAGGGCCGAGGGGGGCGCGGGACAGGAGTGAGGCGGCAGAACTGGGGGGGGCATAGCAAAGCCTGGAGTTGGAGATGCAGGGACGGGACTGGGGCGGTCGGCGCAGAAGGGATCGGGAGATCTGGGGATGAAGAGGGACGGGAGACGCAGCAGGGTCTGGGGAGGGGGGACGCAGGATAGCGCGGGAGATCTGGGGGTGCAGGAGGGATGGGAGACGCAGGAGGGACCGGGGGTCTGGGGAGGGGGGACGCAGGATAGCGCGGGAGATCTGGGGGTGCAGGAGGGATGGGAGACGCAGGAGGGACCGGGGGTCTGGGGAGGGGGGACGCAGGATAGCGCGGGAGATCTGGGGGTGCACGAGGGATGGGAGACGCAGGAGGGACCGGGGGTCTGGGGAGGGGGGACGCAGGAGGGACCGGGAGATCTGGGGGTGCAGGAGCGATGGGGGCCGAGGGATGGGAGACGCAGGAGGGACCGGGGGTCTGGGGAGGAGGGACGCAGGATAGCGCGGGAGATCTGGGGGTGCAGGAGGGATGGGAGACGCAGGAGGGACCGGGGGTCTGGGGATGAGGAGGGACGGGAGACGCAGGAGGGACCGGGGGTCTGGGGAGGGGGGACGCAGGAGGGACCGGGAGATCTGGGGGTGCAGGAGCGATGGGGGCCGAGGGATGGGAGACGCAGGAGGGACCGGGGGGGGACGCCTCCCCCCGCAGTCAGCCCTTACCGCTCAGCAGGCTCCAGAAGACGAGGCTGCGGGGCGCGCCCATGGGACGCAGGGGGGCCCCGCTGGGCTCGAGCTCGGCTCGCCCCTCCCGACCCCGGCTCGGTGTCCGGCCGCGTCCCCCTGTCCGGCCGGCGCCGCTGTGTCCGTCCTGCCCCGCTGCGCTCTGCGCCCTTCTGCCAGGGCCCAGCCCAGTCATGCGCCCGCCCGGCCCCAGCGATAGCCCCGCCTCCCCGGCCGGCACCCCCGCCCCCCCGCCCGGCTCACCCCCTCCGCCCCCTCCCCCCCCCGGCCGGCTCACACACACCCCCGGCAACCCCCGCCCGGGCCGGCTTATCCCCACCCCCCCCCCCCGCCCGGCTCACCCCCCCCGCCCTTCCCGCCCGGCTCACCCCCCCCCCCACCCGCCGGCTCACACACACCCCCGGCAACCCCCCGGGCCGGCTTCCCTAGGCCTTAGGAACCGGGGCGCAGACCCCTCTCCCCCCCCCCGCCCGGCACTCAGCGGCTCAGCCCCTCCCCCCCGGGCATGGACCCTCCCCCTGTCTCCCCCCAGCCCTCACGTGGGGATCCCCAGGCCGGGGACACCCCGGTGGTCCGGCGCCTCCCTGCCCCTAAACCCCCATCCACGGTCAGACCTGGACCCAAGCCCCCCGCGGCGGAATCGCGGCTCAGGGGCCGGTGCCAGACCCGCCTGCCGGCCCGGGGCACGGCCGGAGGCCCGCACCGCAGACCCCCGGCAGGGGCAGAGAACGGCCCCCCAGGGTCTCGGGTGCAGCCGGGTCCTGCCTGCAACCCCCCCCCGGCTGGCGTCAGGCAGGCCCTGGAGCCCCCTGCCGGCCGGGATAATTATCAGCAGGGACTAGCGTTTATAGATGGGGGGCTGGGTCCGCCAGGGCTCAGCCCCCCGCACCTGGGCTGTATCAGGCTAAGGGAGAGAACCCAGGAGTCCTGGCTCCCAGACATGCCCCCCTCAACCTTCCAGACCCCACTCCCCTCCCAGAGCTAGAACCCAGGAGTCCTGGCTCCCAGACATGCCCCCCTCAACCCTCCAGACCCCACTCCCCTCCCAGAGCTAGAACCCAGGAGTCCTGTCTCCTAGACATGCCCCCCTCAACCCTCCAGACCCCTCTCCCCTCCCAGAGCCAGGGAGAGAACCCAGGAGTCCTGGCTCCCAGACATGCCCCCCTCAACCCTCCAGACCCCACTCCCCTCCCAGAGCCAGGGATAGAACCCAGGAGTCCTGGGGCCCGGGGAGTGTTGCCCACCCTAGCAGAGCCTGGGGGAGCCTGGCCTCCCCTTGCACAACCCACTGAATGTGGATTGGTTACCTTCCTTGGGAGATCTACACCCCAATACCCCAGACCCCCATCTGCCCCCTTGATCAGGTGCCTGCTGAGCCAGCAGCCGTCTCAGGGTGACTTCCCAATCCCCCATTCCTGCTGGGCAGTTAGGGAACAGGGGGGTGATAGAGGAAAGCCCCATGTCCCTGCCCCGGGGCCAGATCAGTCGGTGCTGCCTGGGGGACAGGTCCCACCTGGGCTGGCCCCAAGGCAGGGCCAGGGCTTTGTACCTCCTCAGCAGAAAGGCTGCCCTGATGCTGCTGGCCCCAGCCTGGCAACCTGGATTCCTGAGTTCAATTCCCAGGTCTGCTGGTGACTCCCTGGGTGCCCTCGGGCCAGTCCCCTGCTCTCCCTGCCTCTGTTCCCAGCTGGAGACGGAACCTGCCTTTGGCTTTTAGACTGTGAGCTCCCCAAGGCAGGGGCCATCTCACGGTGTGGGGACCTGCTCTCGCCTGGTCTGTGCAGCACCGAGCACCATGGGGACCCCCATCCTAGGGGCTCTGTGCTGCCCCCAGCACAAAGGGGGGGGGCAATGATCAGCACAACACAAGCCTCCATCTCAGTCGGGGGGCAGCGCACGCCCCCTTGTGGCACAAGGTGACCCTGCAGGGCCCCTGCAGTCACTTCCCTCCCGATAGTCCCACTAACTCCCTCACAGTCAGAAGCACTTGGGACAACGTCCCCCCTTCCTGGGGGCTGATTTGTTCTGTCAGTTCAGCCCAGCACGGCCTGGCTCAGGGTCGGCCCCAACCCCCTTGGGCTGCCACTTCGCCCTGGCTCCCGGCTCCCTCTGCGCCAGGGAGCTCAGCCAGCCCCCGACCTCGCTGGAGAGATTTTTCTACCGGCCTGGACTTGCACCCCCACCCTGTGGTTCCGGGTCCCTTGGGCTGGGCATGATGCAGCCAGGTCCCCCCCCCCCCAGCTATCTGCCAGCGCTCAGCCCCCAGGAGGGGCCCAGAGCAGGGTTTTCGCATGTTCCACGGTGGCTCCTACCTGCTCCCTTGAACACCTGCTGCTTAAAGGGGTGGCTGGCCCCAGGGGTCCCGCCTCCTTAAAGGGGGCAGACCACCCTGTTAGCGAGTGTCTGTGCAGCCCCTAGCACAACAGGGTTCCCCCAATCTCAGTGGGGGTCTGTGCAGAGCCCAGCATGATGGCCCCCCATCTCATCTCATCTGTGGTCTGAGCAGCGCCCGGCCTACCCCCACCAAGATCAAGGCTCCCATCATACTGGGCACTGCACAGAGATAGTGAGATGGTCCCTGCCCCACAGAGCTCAAAGGCAAGAACGTTTTCCCCCATGTTACTGCTGGGACCTGAGGCCGGGAGAGAGGCAGGGACTGGCCCATACCAGGAGTCATTGGCAGAGCTGGGAATTGAACCCAGGAGTCCTGAGCCCCTGCCCCATGTCCTAACCCCGGTTAAAGGAGCAGAGTTAGGGTTGGGGTCACTGCAAGGCCCCTTGGGAGCCCACAGCCGGGGATGGGCAGGGTCAGAGACAACAGGCCAGGTTCCCACCTCAGCTACATTCCTGCCTTACTGGGCAGGGCACATTTATACAAATCGGATGATCACACTCAGTAGATTATGAGCTTTGTAATGATACCTTACAAGAGACCTTTTGCATGAAGCATATTCCAGTTACATTATATTCACTCATTAGCATATTTTTATAAAACCATATAGACTGCAACGTCACACCCTCCTCCTGAACTTACTGCCAGAGACTTGGACACTGACCATGGCGGAGGCAGTATACCTAAAATTCGTTTTTGGGCTCCCCATGGGGCAGACACTCCTGTGTCCCCCCCCCCAAAAGGGAAAGAGACCCTGATCCAGCTGACCCCCCCCCTTTCACTCAGGTTGGGTTTGCTCCCAGCTAGAGTCTTTGGGGTTTGTTCCCACTGCAGCAGTCACCAGGACCCCAACTTCCAGCTCCAGGGTACATGTCCCTGTGAACCTCTTCCACTCCATTACAGCCAGTTCATGCTTCTGGGTCTTAATTGCTTTGTCTCTTAAAGTCCAGGGTTTGCTGATGGGCCCGTCACTCGATGAGCTGGGATACCACAGAGAGTGTGTCTGCCTCTGGAGTCCTGGGTGGGGAGGAGGAGGGAACACACAAGCTCCTTTCCTGGGCCAGAGCCCAGCTGGTGTAAACTCTGGGCCCTAAACTCATCGGAGTCAGTGGGCCCAGAGCCCAGCTCGTGTGGGCCCAGAGCCCAGCTGGGGGTCAATCAGCAAACGACCATCCAGCCCCAGGGGCTGTCACCAGTTTACACCAGCTGAGGAGCTGGGTCCTTCTGACATTGAAATTTAACAGTTTATGTATAGGGTGGGGGTTGAAGAAGAGTGGGCTGGGGGGACACAGGGTGTGTGTGAAGGGGATTGTGGGGGGGACACAGAGTGTGTGTGAGGGGATTGTGGGGGACACACCGTGTGTGTGTGTGAGAGGGGATTGTGGGGGGGGGACACACAGGGTGTGTGTGAGGGGAATGTAGGGGGACACAGGGTGTGTGTGAAGGGGATTGTGGAGGGGGACACAGGGTGTGTGTGAGGGGAATGTGGGGGGACACAGAGTGTGTGTGTGAGAGGGGATTGTGGGGGGGACACAGGATGTGTGTGTGAGGTGACTGGGGGGGTGCAGGGTGTATGTGTATGTGGGGAGGGGTATGGCCACTGATTTCAGTTCAGTCTTGGGCTTTGTGGCTTTTGCTGCTGTCCCAAGCGACGCTGCCTGTGAACCCTGAGCCACTCCACTTGCTTTGCTCAGCCCCCACGGAGCTGAATCCATGTTTAAAGTGATTTAACATTAAGCCAGGACTGCTCTGAGCTGTTCCATCCATGGAGTTATTCCGCAACAGTCATGGTACTTTCAATCCTCACCCTCCCTTAGTCCGAACTCATGTTCCAGTGTGGACGAGCCCCGGAGACAAGCAGTTAGGGAACAGGGGGGTGATAGAGGAAAGCCCCATGTCCCTGCCCCGGGGCCAGATCAGTCAGTGCTGTCTGGGGTAAAGGCCCCACCTGGGCTGGCCCCAAGGCAGGGCCAGGGCTTTGTACTTCCTCAGCAGAAAGGCTGCCCTGATGCTTCCCCACCAGCACGTCCCAGGATGCCAGTGTGGGGCTGGGGTCTCTTTAGCTTTACAGGCCAATGCAGAGAGAGGCAGAGGCAAGCTGGGGGTCCCTTCTCCACAGGGAGTGGGGTTCCCGGGGGGGCAGCTGCTCCATGGGGAAGTTCTGCCCGTCTCACTGAGATGTGGCCCCTTATTCCCAGTCAGACTCTCTGGCTCCAGCTCCCAGCTCTGCCTTGGCCTGTGACATTCAAGAGCTTCTGTTTGCAAAACCCCTCACACATTGGTCCTTGTAGACAGACCCATGAGCTGCTGCCCAGCTCACTAGACCAAGCATGCCCAGTGCAGGGAGAGAGATGAAGCGGATGTGCTGGAGGCATTGGGGCTTTGGGACCAGTTAGAGAAGGGCTCCTGCTGCAGACAAGTGTCTTCTCCTTTGTCATCAGGGTAATTATCCCTGGCACCCGCTGCTCCAGTCGGCTTCCATGTTGGGCTCAGCGCTCACAGCACCCACCACTGTCTCAGTGCCAATGCATCATAGAGACGCTGCCATCAGGTTAACAGCGGCAGCTCGACCAGGATGCACACGGCATTAGTGGCAGAACCAGGGATAAAACCCAGGAGTCCTGGCTCCCAGCCCTCCCAGCTCTAACCCACTAGACCCACGCCCCTCACAGTACTAGAGTGACTAGATGTCCTGATTTTATATGGAAAGTCTGTGTTTGGGTTTTTTTTTCTTATATAGGCTCCTTTTACCCCCCACCTCCGTTCCGATTTTTCACATTTGCTGTCTGGTTGTAGATAAATCTCTGCATTAAGCATCTTCGCCTAACTGTATAATTTTCATCATTTTCATATGACTTTGTATTATGCCTCTTCATATAACCTTGTATTAAGTCTTTCCTTCTATAACCTCTATTTTCATACAACTTTGTATCAAGTACTTTGATATAGGAACTTTGTATCAAATTCTTATATAGAAACTTTGTATCGAGCCTTGGTATAATTAAATGTCTTTTTGCTAGGAATAGAATAAGCTCTTCCCCCCCTTTTAATCAATTGCCCTGTTGAATGAATGAGGTGTGAATGAGGAAGGTGTGGAGGGCAGCTTCTCCAGACAGCTGCAACAGTTGGAGAGGGGATGGAAGCCAGACCCAAGAACAATAAAACTTGTCAAGTGGGCTCACTAAAGAAGATCAGAAATATTGACGGCCTTGGGGGTTAGAAGTGAGCATCTTCTTCTGCAAACCCCCTCTTTGAAAATAAATGTGGCAGCATTAAGACAACACACAGAAGGAAGCTCCACAAATGACACTGGTCTACAATTGTTGAGAAGTTGTCTGCTTCAGAGATAAAATGTGCTATTGATTATGTATTTTGATGTGCTGAATTCAAATATGACAATTAAAACAACTGATTGGCTACTGTTTCTAAGATATTTAAGTTTTTACATGTTATGTCTATGTATATTGTATAGATAGTAGAGTTTTAATCATAAATTGTAAACCTAGGTCTTTTCATGTGTTTATGGTTGCTTTACATGATAATATTTCACCTGTCCTGTTTATGTAACACTTTAAAAATCAGCAAAAGGGTTATATAAATAAAATTTATTATGAAACAAAAGGCAAAAAAACTATTATGTACATAGTTTAGTCCTATTCAGTGTCTACTCGGCGCTTCTTGGCTTGTCTCTTGTATTCATTAAATGGAGCATCTCTTGTCACTGTCCAGCTATAGTCTGCAAGCATTGATAGGCTCCATTTGCCCTGATAGCGTTTCTCCATTGTTGCAATGTCCTGGTGAAATTGCTCGCTGTGCTCGTCGCTCACTGCTCCGCAGTTCGGTGGAAAAAAATCTAGATGAGAGTGCAAAAAATGTATCTTTAGTGACATGTTGCAACCAAGGCTTTTGTATAGATTCATAGATTCTAGGACTGGAAGGGACCTCAAGAGGTCATCGAGTCCAGTCCCCTGCCCGCATGGCAGGACCAAATACTGTTCTAGACTAGGGTTATCATACGTCCTCTTTTTCCCGGACATGTCTGGCTTTTCGGCAGTCAAACCCCCGTCTGGGGGGAATTGCCAAAAAGCCGAACATGTCCGGGAAAATGGCGGCTCTGCTCCTCCCCGACTCTTCGGCTCTGTTTAAGAGCCGGGCTGCCCGAGCGCTACCGGCTTCGGGCAGCCCCCGTGCCTCCGGACCCCGCGCCGCCGGAGCCCGGGAGGGGAAGTGCCCGGCTGGGGGCGCAGGGTCCGGAGGCATAGGGGCTGTCCAAAGCCCGAGCGCTACCGGCTTCACGGTTTGCCGGGCAGCCTCCAGACCCTGCACCCCCGGCTGGGCGCTTCCCCTCCCGGGCTCCAGCTGCGCTGGGGAAGCGCCGGCCCGGGGCGCAGGGTCTGGGGGCTGCCCGGCAAACCCTGAAGCCGGTAGCGCTGGGGCAGCCCTTTCCCCGTGGCTGGGAGTGGGAGGGAGGAGGGAACGGAGTTAGGGCGGGGCTAGGGGTGGGGAAATGGGCGGGGCCAGGGCCCTTGGAGGGTCCTCTTTTTTTATTTATTAGATATGGTAACCCTAGTCTAGACCATCCCTGACAGACATTTATCTAACCTACTCTTAAATATCTCCAGAGATGGAGATTCCACAACCTCCCTAGGCAATTTATTCCAGTGTTTAACCACCCTGACAGTTAGGAACTTTTTCCTAATGTCCAACCTAGACCTCACTTGCTGCAGTTTAAGCCCATTGCTTCTTGTTCTATCCTTAGAGGCTAAGGTGAACAAGTTTTCTCCCTCCTCCTTATGACACCCTTTTAGATACCTGAAAACTGCTATCATGTCCTCTCTCAGTCTTCTCTTTTCCAAACTAAACAAACCCAATTCTTTCAGCCTTCCTTCATAGGTCATGTTCTCAAGACCTTTAATCATTCTTGTTGCTCTTCTCTGGTCCCTTTCCAATTTCTCCACATCTTTCTTGAAATGCGGTGCCCAGAACTGGACACAATACTCCAGTTGAGGCCTAACCAGCGCAGAGTAGAGCGGAAGAATGACTTCTCGTGTCTTGCTCACAACACACCTGTTAATACATCCCAGAATCATGTTTGCTTTTTTTGCAACAGCATCACACTGTTGACTCATATTTAGCTTGTGGTCCGCTATAACCCCTAGATCCCTTTCTGCCGTACTCCTTCCTAGACAGTCTCTTCCCATTCTGTGTGTGTGAAACTGATTTTTTTTTCCTAAGTGGAGCACTTTGCATTTGTCTCTGTTAAACTTCATCCTGTTTAACTCAGACCATTTCTCCAATTTGTCCAGATCATTTTGAATTATGACCCTGTCCTCCAAAGCAGTTGGAATCCCTCTCAGTTTGGTATCATCCGCAAACTTAATAAGCGTACTTTCTATGCCAATATCTAAGTCGTTGATGAAGATATTGAACAGAGCCGGTCCCAAAACAGACCCCTGCGGAACCCCACTCGTTATGCCTTTCCAGCAGGATTGGGAACCATTAATAACAACTCTCTGAGTATGGTTATCCAGCCAGTTATGCACCCACCTTATAGTAGCCCCATCTAAATTGTATTTGCCTAGTTTATCGATAAGAATATCATGTGAGACCGTATCAAATGCCTTACTAAAGTCTAGGTATACCACATCCACAGCTTCTCCCTTATCCACAAGACTCATTATCCTATTGAAGAAAGCTATCAGATTGGTTTGACATGATTTGTTCTTTACAAATCCATGCTGGCTGTTCCCTATCACCTTACTACCTTCCAAGTGTTTGCAGATGATTTCCTTAATTACTTGCTCCATTATCTTCCCTGGCACAGAAGTTAAACTAACTGGTCTGTAGTTTCCTGGGTTGTTTTTATTTCCCTTTTTATAGATGGGCACTATATTTGTCCTTTCCCAGTCTTCTGGAATCTCTCCCGTCTCCCATGATTTTCCAAAGATAATAGCTAGAGGCTCAGATACCTCCTCTATTAGCTCCTTGAGTATTCTAGGATGCATTTCATCAGGCCCTGGTGACTTGCAGGCATCTAACTTTTCTAAGTGATTTTTAACTTTTATCTGCTAAACCTACCCCCTTCCCATTAGCATTCACTATGTTAGGCATTCCTTCAGACTTCTCAGTGAAGACCGAAACAAAGAAGTCATTAAGCATCTCTGCCATTTCCAAGTTTCCTGTTACTGTTTCTCCCTCTACACTAAGCAGTGGGCCTACCCTGTCTTTGGTCTTCCTCTTGCTTCTAATGTATTGATAAAAAGTCTTCTTGTTTCCCTTTATTCCCGTAGCTAGTTTGAGCTCATTTTGTGCCTTTGCCTTTCTAATCTTGCCCCTGCATTCCTGTATTGTTTGCCTATATTCATCCTTTGTAATCTGTCCTAGCTTCCATTTTTTATATGACTCCTTTTTATTTTTTAGATCATGCAAGATCTCGTGGTTAAGCCAAGGTGGTCTTTTGCCACATTTTCTATCTTTCCTAACCAGCGGAATAGCTTTCTTTTGGGCCCTTAATAGTGACCCTTTGAAAAACTGCCAACTCTCCTCAGTTGTTTTTCCCCTCAGTCTTGATTCCCATGGGACCTTACCTAACAGCTCTCTGAGCTTCCCAAAATCCGCCTTCCTGAAATCCATTGTATCTATTTTGCTGTTCTCCCTTCTACCCTTCCTTAGAATTGCAAACTCTATGATTTCATGATCACTTTCACCCAAGCTGCCTTCTACTTTCAAATTCTCAACGAGTTCCTCCCTATTTGTTAAAATCAAGTCTAGAACAGCTTCCACCCTAGTAGCTTTTTCAACCTTCTGAAATAAAAAGTTGTCTGCAATGCAGTCCAAGAATTTGTTGGATAGTCTGTGCCCCGCTGTGTTATTTTTCCCAACATATATCTGGATAGTTGAAGTCCCCCATCACCACCAAATCTTGGGCTTTGGATGATTTTGTTATTTGTTTAAAAAAAGCCTCATCCACCTCTTCCACCTGGTTAGGTGGCCTGTAGTAGACTCCTAGCATGACATCACTCTTGTTTTTTACCCCTTTTAGCCTAACCCAGAGAGACTCAACACTTCCATCTCCTATGTCCATCTCCACCTCAGTCCAAGTGTGTACATTTTTAATATATAAGGCAACACCTCCTCCCTTTTCCCCTGTCTATCCTTCCTGAGCAAGCTGTACCCATCCACACCAACATTCCAATCACGTGTATTATCCCACCAAGTTTCAGTGATGCCAACAATGTCATAGTTGTATTTATTTATTAGCACTTCCAGTTCTTCCTGCTTATTACCCATACTTCTCGCATTTGTATATAGGCATCTAAGATACTGGTTTGATCTTTCCTCCCAGTTTTGTCCTGACCCTCCTTTCTCTCTGCCAATATAGCCCACACTCCCTCTTGTTTCCGACCCATCTCCCAGGTCTCCATGTTCCCCACTTACCTGCAGGCTTTGCTCACCTGTCCCCATCGAACCTAGTTTAAAGCCCTTGTAGAACTGATGAATGAAATTGTTTTTAATTGTTCACTTTATTAATGTAACTTCATAAGTAAAGTTTTATGAATAAAACAATATTCATTCATAAAACCGGTTACCCCAATAACTGGCTAATTAACAATTAAGATGCTTGTTAAGAGCCATAGCTGTTCAGTCAGCTGCCTTTGTAAGTTTCACTATCAATCCAATTCCTGCTTGCACTGTTTCAGTATTGGAACTTCTGTTCACCATTCATTACACTTGCCTACATTGTAACTTCTGTTCACTGTTTGCCATCCATTATACTTGTCTATATTGTAACTTCTGTTCACTGTTTGCCATATTGTAATTCAAACCCCATTTTAAAACGCTTACTCCATTTTGTAAGGGCTGGCTGCAACCTTCATTTTTGCAAACCCTGCTGTAATCTTATTAGTTTAGTTTAGATGTGTGAATGAGGTATGTATGGATGATGAAATCAACCTCCAGCCCCAGCCTGTCCTGATTAAATAGAGTTCAAACACCAAGGGCTGAAGATGCAGACAAGAGCCCTAACAAAGTAAGGAGAATCCACCCTAAAAAGAAAAGGTACAATAGAAGGAAGATCAAAGCCAGGTCCCAGGCTGAAAGTCATGTCTCCAATTGACGGGTGATCAATCACCAAACCCAGAGGCAGCGTGACACAGCAAGACCTATAGACTCTGGATTCAAACTAAAGCCTACAAAAAGGATGGGTGAGATGAAAAACTTTGGAGGAGGGTAACAGTCTGCTGCTAACATGGAAGGGTATCGGTGCATGCCCAACTGAGACCCAGTTCATCCTTGTGCCTGGCTTTCCTGGCCAGTTACCGCCACGAGCTACGAACCCAAGCTGCAAACTCAAGCCACAGACTCAAGCAGGACTGGTAACTATGTATCTCTGTGTGTGTGTGTGTGTGTGTGTGTGTGTGTAGGTATTAGGTATAATGTGTGTGTATAAGGATTAAGATATTAGTTATTGGTCATAAATCAAATTGTTATCATAATAAATGTGGCATCTTTATCTTGTCCCCTTTAATAAGATCCTGCTAGTTCTTATTGGTATAACACCCTCCTCACTAGGTTAGACAGTCTGTGTCCAAATAGGGTCTTTCCCCTCCTCGAAAGGTGAATGCCATCTCATGCCTTGAGGAGGTTTGCCACCAACAACCTGTAGTTGTCTGCCTTGTTGTTTCCGAGAAAATTTATTGCCACTAACTGGAAGGCTTTCCATGCCGTCTTTTCCTTGCCACGCAGTGCATGGTCAAATGCATCATCTCGAAGAAGTTCACGAATCTGAGGACCACAAAGACATCTTCCTTTATCTTAGCTTCACTTAACCTTGGAAATTTTCCACGGAGGTACTTGAAAGCTGCTTGTGTTTTGTCAATGGCCTTGACAAAGTTCTTCATCAGACCCAGCTTGATGTGTAAGGGTGGTAACAAAATCTTCCTTGATTCAACAAGTGGTGGATGCTGAACACTTTTTCTCCCAGGCTCCAATGACTGTCGGAGTGGCCAATCTTTCTTGATGTAGTGGGAATCTCTTGCACGACTATCCCATTCGCAGAGAAAACAGCAGTACTTTGTGTATCCAGTCTGCAGACCAAGCAAGAGAGCAACAACCTTCAAATTGCCACAAAGCTGCCACTGATGTTGGTCACAGTTTATGCACCTCAAAAGTTGTTTCATGTTGTCATAGGTTTCCTTCATATGGACTGCATGATCAATTGGAATTGATGGCAAAACATTGCCATTATGCAGTAAAACAGCTTTAAGACTCGTCTTCGATGAATCAATGAACAGTCTCCACTCATCTGGATCGTGAACGATGTTGAGGGCTGCCATCACACCATTGATGTTGTTGCAGGCTACAAGATCACCTTCCGTGAAGAAGAATGGGACAAGATCCTTTTGACGGTCACGGAACATGGAAACCCTAACATCACCTGCCAGGAGATTCCACTGCTGTAGTCTGGAGCCCAACAGCTCTGCCTTACTCTTGGGTAGTTCCAAATCCCTGACAAGGTCATTCAGTGCACCTTGTGTTATGAGGTGTGGTTCAGAGGAGGAGGATGGGAGAAAATGTGGGTCCTGTGACATTGATGGTTCAGGACCAGAAGTTTCATCCTCTTCCTCTTCCTCGTCTGACTCAAGTCGGAATGATTCTGGTGCATCAGGAACCGGCAGTCCTTCTCCGTGGGGTACTGGGCGTATAGCTGATGGAATGTTAGGATAATGCACAGTCCACTTTTTCTTCTTTGACACACCCTTCCCAACTGGAGGCACCATGCAGAAGTAACAATTGCTGGTATGATCTGTTGGCTCTCTCCAAATCATTGGCACTGCAAAAGGCATAGATTTCCTTTTCCTGTTCAATCACTGGCGAAGATTTGTTGCACAAGTGTTGCAGCATATGTGTGGGGCCCACCTCTTGTCCTGATCTCCAATTTTGCAGCCAAAATAAAGGTGATAGGCTTTCTTAACCATAGTGGTTATACTGCGCTTTTGTGATGCAAAAGTGACTTCACCACAAACATAGCAGAAGTTATCTGCACTGTTCACACAAGTACGAGGCATCTCTGCTCACTTTGGCTAAACAGAAATGTGTCCCTTTGCAAAATCAAACACTGACAAATAAGAGAGCACAACACTGTGTGATTTCTAGAGCTGATATAGGGCAATTTGTTCAGCAGAGTGATGTAAGCTTCGTTATGATTGCATCATCCATGACTTCTAGGAATAACATGATGCAATTCATATCATATATGATGCAATACCAGCTTCAGATTGCATCATTCATTGTTTTGCCTAAAAAGCAAGTACTGTCCAAACCCAGTCATAGATTTATTCATAGATCCAGTCAAAGATGTATTTTAGTAATTTCTGGTTTAAATTGAGATCCCTTCCCTTTATAACTCACTTATCCTCCGCCATTCCCAAGTCAAGGGTCGTATAGACTGACCCAATAGCATATCTTGAAAACTAGAGCCAATCAACAATTTTAAGCATCATTTTCATTCTCAGTGACCCAGAATTAGTAAAGTTTGACTACATTTATTTCAGAAGCATTTTGGCTGTAGAGCAGTGTGACCAATGGACACAGACACTGACTTTGCATCTGGTACAGATTTGCATGAGAGGGAAGCTGCTATAAATTTGAGGTGTCTTGAAGAGGACCCCGGGTCTCATCTTGTCAACATGGGAGCATCGATCTGGATCGGCAGAAGCCTGGCTCCACCCCTCCCCCATCTAAGTCACCTGGCCAAAGTTAAGGGGAGCAACTAATTGGTAACAACAACAAGACAGAGTGTGCTTGTGTGTGTAAGTGCATGAGTGTAATATATATCATATGCATATGATACAGTGTTAATTGATACGTGTATTACTGTCACGGACTCACAGATCATGCCCACTCTTGGCCCCGTGCGGTCCGTGGGGGGGGTGCCCCTTTCAGTGAGACAGCCCTTCTCGGGGGTCCACTCTCTCTCGGGGTCAGGCCCCTCCACCTCCTGGAGCCGCACCTCTCTGAGCCTTAGCACGTCTGTCTCTGCCTTGGGCCCCCTCAGGGAGTCCACTCGCTCTAGACCACCGGGGCCTCCACCCCCGAAGGGGTTGATGCCACCCTGTTCTCTAGACCGGAGTGACTCTCAGCCAGCATGAAACAGGAGGGTTTATTGAGAGTTGAACACAGCACAGGAAACTCTCAGGGCCTCAGGCCTGGCCTCCCTCAGCCTAGCACATCCCAGTCTCCCTGCATCCAGGTGGGCTCTGCCTGCTCCCCCTCTCCAGCCCAGAGCCCCCCTGCTCCCAGCTGGGCATCTGAGATCACCGGCCCCAGGCCCCGCCTCTGTCCATTGTCTTCTCTCCAGGTAAACAGGATTGTAAACCGGGGCCTCCTCTCCTCGCTTCTGTCCTCTGGCTGGAACCGGCTGGTTAGGTCACTGGGTCCTCACTCTGCAGCCCATTGTCCTCCCACTGGCCAGAACCGGCTGCGTCTCCTCAGCTGGGCCTCCGGGTCGCCAGGTCACCGGTCGCTGGGGTACCCATCCTCCCGGCCATTGGCTGGGTCCCCAAGTCCTCTCTCCGGTCCTCTGCAAAACAAACTCCCTCTCCCCTCACCTCGTTAAACCAGTAACACCCAGGGAAACTGAGTCCCACCCCCTCTGCATGCAAACCATTGAAACTCCACAGAAAACAAGAAAACCCCCCACTTCGTCACAATTACCAATAAAAGTGGTGCTTTGCCTTATCCCCCCTGAAAAGACCCTGGGCAGTACTTTAAGTACATGGTCACCCTACATGGTACCAGGGACAGAACCCAGGAGTCCTGGCTCCCAGTCCTGAGCCTTTACTCCAATACTGGGCACAACTTGCAGAGGTGCTGGGCTCCTGCTGACCCCACCAGCCCCTTTGGGAAAAGGACCCCAAGGGGACTTTCCCGGTGGCTCCATCTCTGTGCATTTCTCAGACTGGCCACACGGTGACGCTGCTGCCTGTGATGAAACAAGGGAGGGGCAGGATCCCAGCTCAGCCCTGCAAGAGCTGCAGGTGCTGCTGTGCCCCTGGGTCTGACCCAGGGCAGTGTGTGTGTGTGTGTGTGTGTGTGCACGTGTGCACTAGTGCATGTGCTAGTGTGCACACAGTGTCTGGCTGTGCCCCTGGGTCTGACCCAGCCCAGTGTGTGTGTGTGTGTGCACGTGTGCACTAGTGCATGTGCTAGTGTGCACACAGTGTCTGGCTGTGCCCCTGGGTCTGACCCAGCCCAGTGTATGTGTGTGTGTGTGTGCACGTGTGCACTAGTGCATGTGCTAGTGTGCACACAGTGTCTGGCTGTGCCCCTGGGTCTGACCCAGCCCAGTGTGTGTGTGTGTGTGTGCACGCATAGATGTGCATTGATGTGTGTGCTAGTGCCTGGCTGGGCCCCTGGGTCTGACCCAGGCCAGTGGGCGTGTGTGTGTGTTAATGGGCACACCAGCGCTGCTTGGCCCCCTGGGTCAGCCTTTCCCCTTTTAGCTGGCTGAGTGCCTGAGGCCTGTCTGTGCCTGCTCCTGCTTCCTCGCTTTGTTCCCGATTCCTGTGTCCTAGCCCTGGCCACGGTTCCTGCCGACCAACTCTGGCTCCATCCCTCAGGCCTGGCCTAACCACTGGACCTGCAGCTTAGTTCCTGATACACAGCTACACAACACACACACTGCTGTACAACACACCCTCCTCTGCACATCGGCCGGAGCCTCCTGGACAACCGCCGCCCCCCCCCGTGCAGAACACTACACCAGTTTGTGTACACACTCACACAGGCCCCTACAGATTCACACACTCATGCACACTTGTGAACACTTGTTTGTGGACACACGCAAGTGTGCATCCTGCACACACGGATTTGTGAATGCACACACACTCACTCATTCCTCGTGCTTACCTGCCTGGTGTCTCTCTCCCTCTCTCAGTCACACACACGCGCACACCCCCAAGCCTACAAGCCAAAGCGCAGACCGCCAGGTTCAGTCGGCTCAGATTACAGCCTCCCTGAAACAAAGGGCTCCCAGACCAGAGGGAGCAGATCCAGGGAAGGGGGGCAGGGTGGGCTGGGGTACCCTAGGGGGCTGCTCCCATGATGCTCAGTGCCCCACACCAGGTTGGGGGGTCCGGTGGGATGTCTCTGATGCACCAGACTCGTGATTTGCAGTGTGCTGTGGGGCTGCTGCCAGCCAGACTGCCATTAATCCCCAGCTCCGGGCTGGCAGCCCAGCCCCCCCACCCCCTGGCCCTGGCCCTGGCCCAGGGCTGCAGAGAGCAGGCAGGGGAGGTGGAAACACACATCCAGGCCCAGCTAAGCAGCACTACAGGGCATCAGCTCCCCAGCCCAGCCAGTGCCCCCATCCTCCCCCAGATCGACGCACGCCGGCACCTCCCAGAGGGGAAAGGCCCCATGTCCCATTCGCCATCCCCTCCCTTTGCGCGCACACTACACACTCACTGTCACCAATCCTGGCCTTTCCCCCAGGCGGGTGTGACCTTTGACCCAGGTTTGGGGGATGCCCCCAGACCCTGAGACAGGAATGTGGAATATGCAGCCTCTGGAACGGGAAGGTGAGGGGCAGGTGGCAGCATGTTGAGAGCAAAGAGAGGTCAGGCCCTGGGCTGGAAGTGGTCTTGGATGGATGGGAGGGGGGAGCCAGGACTCCTGGGTTCTGTCCCTGTCTCTGAGAGAGGAGTGGGGTTCAAGTGGGGTGGGGGTGGGGGCTGGGAGCCAGGACTCCTGGGTTCTGTCCCTGGCTCTAGGGGTGGGGTGAGGTCCAGTGGGTTAGAGCGGGGGGGCTGGGACCCAGGACTCTTGGGTTCTGTCCCTGGCTCTGGGAAGTGAGTGGGGTTCAGTGGGTTAGAGCTGTGGGGAGCTGGGACCTGGGACCTGGGAGCCAGGACTCCTGGGTTCTGTCCCTGGCTCTGGGAGGCGAGTGGGGTTCAGTGGGGTGGGGGTGGGGGCTGGAAGCCAGGACTCCTGGGTTCTGTCCCTGGCTCTGGAGGTGGGGTAGGGTCCAGTGGGTTAGAGGAGGGGGCGCTGGGAGCCAGGACTCCTGGGTTCTACCCAGGCCTGTCAGGATCTGTATACCAGACCTACTTGGGCCTGTCTGAGTGGTGAACGGATCCCAACGGGCCTGGCAAGAACCCAGAAGTCCTGGCTCCGATCCCCCTGCTGCAGACCCCGACGCATGGCTATCACCCTTTGCTCCGGCCGGGATTCAGCAGCAGGTGCTGGAGGGTTAGCTGGGTAGACGGGCAGGGCCTTGCAGGGGTGAGGGGGGAGGCAGGCTAAGGCAGGGAGTGGGGCTGGCTGGGGAGAAGGGGATCCAATGTGCTTTAGGGGACGGGGGTCCCTGGTGTGGCGAGGGCTGCAGGGGTCCTGGGGGGGTGGGGGTCCCGGCTCCCAGGGCCCGCAGTCCCCGCCCTCTCTGGAGCAGGTGGGTGTTTGGGGGCTGGGCGAGCCGGGCTCCGGGGGTCGGGGGCGGAGCGAGCCGGGCTCGGGGGCGGGGCGAGCCGGGCTCGGGGGGCTGGAGTCCGGGACGGGCTCCGGGAGTTAGTTACAGTTTCTCGCGGCCGCGGACACCATGGGCCGGTCCGGCTGCCCGCTGCGGGGCCTCCTGCTTCTGGCTCTGATCGGTCGCCCAGGTAGGCACCGGACCTGGGCTCCGGGCGCCCCTCACCGTGCGCCCCGGCCCCCCCCGGCGCTGGACCCTCAGGCCCCTCCGCTGCCCGGGCTCTCGCCCTGCGTCCCGCCGTCCAGCCCGTGCCCCAGGGCAGGCGCTGCCCAGCGCTCCCCCCGCAATGTGAACTTTAGTCTCGGATTATGGGGGGGGGCATCTGCGAGCCCCTCTGCCTGCCCCCCCCCCCCGGCCCTGGGCTGCCCCTCCCCGGGTCTCGTCTCCGCCCCTCCCTGCCCGGGCCAGGGGGCACAATCCCCACCCCTGTAACAGTCACCTGCCAGGCTCAGCCCCCTTGGCAGGACCCTTCTCCCCCTAGCCGGGTCAGAGGAGCGGGGGGAGGGGTAGCTGGGGGGGGGGTTGGGGTGTGGGGGGGAGGGGTAGCTGTGTAGGGTGGGGGGCTGGGGCGTGGGGAGGGCAGGGAGAGGGGTAGCTGTGTAGGGTGGGGGGCTGGGGCATGGGGAGGGCAGGGAGAGGGGTAGCTGAGTAGGGTGGGGGGCTGGGGCGTGGGGAGGGCAGGGAGAGGGGTAGCTGAGTAGGGTGGGGGGCTGGGGCGTGGGGAGGGCAGGGAGAGGAGTAGCTGAGTAGGGTGGGGGGCTGGGGCGTGGGGAGGGCAGGGGGAGGGGTAGCTGTGTAGGGTGGGGGGCTGGGGCGTGGGGAGGGCAGGGAGAGGGGTAGCTGAGTAGGGTGGGGGGCTGGGGCGTGGGGAGGGCAGGGAGAGGGGTAGCTGAGTAGGGTGGGGGGCTGGGGCGTGGGGAGGGCAGGGAGAGGAGTAGCTGAGTAGGGTGGGGGGCTGGGGCTGGGGCGTGGGGAGGGCAGGGGGAGGGGTAGCTGTGTAGGGTGGGGGGCTGGGGCGTGGGGAGGGCAGGGGGAGGGGTAGCTGAGTAGGGTGGGGGGCTGGGGCGTGGGGAGGGCAGGGGGAGGGGTAGCTGTGTAGGGTTGGGGGCTGGGGTGTGGGGAGAGCAGGGAGGGGGGTAGCTGAGTAGGGTGGGGGGCTGGGGCGTGGGGAGGGCAGGGAGAGGGGTAGCTGAGTAGGGTGGGGGGCTGGGGCGTGGGGAGGGCAGGGAGAGGAGTAGCTGAGTAGGGTGGGGGGCTGGGGCGTGGGGAGGGCAGGGGGAGGGGTAGCTGTGTAGGGTGGGGGGCTGGGGCGTGGGGAGGGCAGGGGGAGGGGTAGCTGAGTAGGGTGGGGGGCTGGGGCGTGGGGAGGGCAGGGGGAGGGGTAGCTGTGTAGGGTTGGGGGCTGGGGTGTGGGGAGGGCAGGGAGGGGGGTAGCTGTGTAGGGTGAGGGGGCTGGGGTGTGGGGAGGGCAGGGAGAGGGATAGCTGTGTAGGGTTGGGGGCTGGGGCAGGGGGAGGGGTAGCTGTCTAAGGTGGGGTCTGGAGGAGGTGTATGGGGGAGCTGTGAGTGTGTGGTAGTTGTATAGGGTGAGGGGCTGGGTTTGGGGGCTGATGGCTCAGCCTCCCCCCTCCGTTATCTTTGGAGCTGGCTCTGGATGGGGGGCAGAGCCCCTTGTTAGAGAGACCCCTCCCTTTAATTAATGGTTTGAAAGCAGTGGGCAATTTAAAGGGGTCTGGGAGGGTCAAAGGGAATTTAGTGTGATCTCCCCCTCTCCCACCCATCCCTTATGCCCCTTCAGCTTGCCTCCCCTTACCCCCACAAGTCCCCCCATGTCCCCTCTCCCGCTGCAAACCTTCCTCACCCCTTCCCCACTCTTCTCCCCACCCGCCCTTTTAACATTTACCCTCCAGCACCCCGCCCCTGCCCTGGCACATTTCTGGGGAGCAATGACTTTGTGTTTAGTCACTCAACAGCCAGGTGACAAGCTGAGAAAAGCCACTACAATGATTAGTGTGTGTGTGTGTGGGAGGGGGGTACTGCCCTCCCCTCTGCATGCACCATGAACTCCTGTACCAGAGCGGGGAGAAAACTCAGCAGTCCTGGCTCCCAGCCCCCTCTGCTCTAACCACTAGACCCCACTCCCCTCCCAGAGCTGGGGGTAGAACCCAGGAGTCCTGGCTCCCAGCCCCACCTCCTCTAACCCCCTAGACCCCACTCCTCTCCCAGAGCCGGGGAGAGAACCCAGGAGTCCTGGCTCCCAGCCCCACCTCCTCTAACCCCCTAGACCCCACTCCCCTCCCAGAGCTGGGGGTAGAACCCAGGAGTCCTGGCTCCCAATCCCACCTCCTCTAACCCCCTAGACCCCACTCCTCTCCCAGAGCCGGGGAGAGAACCCAGGAGTCCTGGCTCCCAGCCCCACCTCCTCTAACCCCCTAGACCCCACTCCCCTCGCAGAGCTGGGGGTAGAACCCAGCAGTCCTGGCTCCCATCCCGGCCCGGCTCCCCCTGGTTTCTGGAATGCCGGAGGTCGCGCCCCCTGGCTCAGGGCTCTGTATATGCTGGCGGCGCTGGGGGCTGGCACGGGTGGGCAGATATGAGCGTTGGCAGCTGTCAGGGAGGTGGATGGGTGGGATGCTGGGAGGAGGAGCTGGAATGGGGCAGGGATGCCTGGAGGGGGGTGGGTTCAGAGCTGCCTCCCCCGCCCACCTCTACCCAAACATGCCCCAGCCCGTTGTTTGCTCTGCTCCTGCCGCCTGCATTCCTGGCCCCTGCTGTAGCTTTTCCCAGCCTCCTGGGCTCTGTGCGTCTGGCAGCCCTACCTCGCCCACCCTGGCGCAGCGCAAACGGGATCCCCTCTCCCCCAGCCTGGCCCCAGCACAGAGCAACTGGGTCCCAGCCCAGCCCCAGGGCTGAGCAAATGGGAGACTCTCCATGGAGAACCACACTTAGTGCGGCCTAGGGAGACCAACCTGGCCTCCGGGGGAGAGAGAAGGCTGCCTTGGCACAGCCGGGCGGGGTTGGTGCCTTGGCACGGCCGGGCGGGGTTGGTGCCTTGGCACGGCCAGGGGCAGGCATGCTGAGATTGGCCAGGCCGAGCCTGGGGAGAGATTGGAGGGTGGCTGCACGGCGCAGACGGTGGGGCGAGGGGGCCTGTGCACTCAGAGATTGGCCTGGGAAGGGGGGCCACTGCATGGCGCAGACGGCAGGGCTGCACTGCAGGGGGGCTGCACCGAGATCAGCCTGGCGCGGGGGGGGGGACCGGCTCCACTCTCAGTCTCAGGCGACTGCCCCAACTGGCGCTTCCCCACCCCCAGCCATGCACATTCCAGCCTGTGCCCTGATAACATCGCCCAGGTGTGTCTGAGTGGAGCCGGCCGGTCTCCTCCACACACCCCCAGGGCCGTCCTCCCTGCCCTGCTCTGTGCCCTGGGGGGGGAGGGTAGGAGACAGGGTTTCAGGTGCCTGCCAGCATGGTCCCATTGCACAAGGGATCCCCTTCGCTGCTCAGCACCTGCCCCCCCACCCGCCTGGCTCCCTCTCCCCAGCTCTCATCTTTCCCTGGTTGTCTTTGCAGTGCAGGGCACAGCCCCTCCTCTGAACAGTGGGGGAGAGAACCCAGGAGTCCTGGCCCCAGCCCTGCCCCCCTCACTAACCCAGCAGACCCGAATTCCCTCCCAGAGCCAGGGAGAGAACCCAGGAGTCCTGGCCCCCAGCCCCTCTCTCTGCTCCTTGCTGCCTGTCCCCGTGGGTCTGGACGTCTGTAGCTCTGTCTGGCAGAGGCGCCCGCCCGGGGCTCCCCATGTTAATTAGCCAGGGTAGCTGGGCGTGACTGCAGGGCTGCGTACCATGCCATGCACTCCATGGTCCTGGGAACAGAAGTCCCACTCTGCACGCGCGCACACACACACACACACACACACACGGACAGCTAGTAGGAAAGTCCTTCGCCAGGGTTATTTCTAGCTGCTCTGGGACTTCGGGGCTGGGCGATACTATTCATAGCCAGGCCTTGGACCTGGACTTTCTCACGGCAGCACAGGCCGAGTGGGGGAGCCAGGGTAGGGGGGAGACCCTGGGCTGGGGGTGGAGCTGGTGCAATAAACAGACATGGAGAGTAGGGAGCAGAGAATCCTTCCCAGGATGCCAGTGCCACTGGGCGGGTGGCATGGATGGCAGGCTGTGCCCTTGGCTGGATGCACGCACAGAAGTGTGTCCCGAGCCCTCCCCTCGCACACGGATGGGTCGAGTGCACCCTGGGTCCTGTGCACACGCATGCACCACTGAGTGTGTCCTGTGCCCCTCGGCACATGTCTGGATAGGGCTGTCTGGGCCCTTTGCACACACATGCACCAATGTGCCCCTTTGCCTGTGCGTAGAGAGGCTGGCTGGGCCCCTGGCACACGTGTGGAAGTAGACGCCCATCCCAGTCCCTGTCTGTGTGTGGTGGAGGGAATGTGCCCCACTCTGTGCAGGGGGCAGGAGGGTCCTAGCTCCTGCTCCCCACCCCAGCCTCAGCTCCTGCTGCCCAGTTCGGGTTCAGGCAGTGACAGCTGCTCCCTGGGTCAGCAGCACCTGTTACTGTTTAATCTGCTCCTAGCTCCTTCCTGCCTGGCCTGTAACCCCTTCCTCCCCAGCGCTCTGGAGACATGGGAGCCCCCAAGGGCAGGAGTGTCTGGAATCCCATTCTCTGGGCCCATAGACCTTCCACACCTCGGCCCAACCAGGGCCCCAGGGTGGTCCCCCTGGGAGGGGGCCTAATCCACCAGTGTCTGGAGCCCAGACGGAACGTGGGGAGCACTTTCTCGGGGAATTAAAGGGAAGAACCCCCCCCCCCAGGGGTGGGCTCTGAAACCAGCTGGGGAAAGTGTCTGTCAGAACAGAGGTCTAGTGGGCGAGAGCTGGGGAGGTGGAGTCAGGACTCCTGGGTTCTTTCTGAGCTGGGGGTCTAGTGGGTTAGAGTGGGAGGGGAGGGGCTGGGAACCAGGACTCCTGGGTTCCCATTCCTGATGCCCTTTGTTATAGGGAAGGCAGAGTTTGGGATTTATCCAGACCCTCCCTCACTGTGTGGAGCATGAGCGGGGTGTGTGTGTGTGTCCCTACCCCCACCTCATAGCCCTCCTCTGGCCCCATGGCTCGGGTCTGGCATTGGCCAGGGCTTTGCTTCATGGCTTCCCATGGCCGCAGCTGTCACTGTCCTGTCCCCCAGTGGGGGCTCTGCTAACGAGGCTAATCTGTCACTGGTCCCCCAATCGCCAGCAGCCGTCCAGCCTGAGCCCAGACGGATGGAGGTAGGGTCTCAGCTGGCGGGGTGAGGTGGGGTGGGGGGATGAGACAGACAGAGGAGAGGAACAAAGGGGAGAAAAATAAAGTGTCTGGAAAACACCCACCCCCATTTCTCACCAACACCACTGAAGTCCTAGCCCAGCTCTGCTCAGCTCCCCTGCAGGTTTGTTGCAAGCACAGCAAAAATTACCCCCCCTCCCCATTCCCCTCCCCCCATGCGCTAGCACTGAAATCCAGCCCCCCCTTCCCCCAAGTGCTATGGGTTCACAACCCTAGCCGCTAGAACCAGGACTTGTCCCCCTAGCCCCCCTGCCCCTGAGTGCCGTGGGGTCTGCGCCCCCATAGATCCATGCCCTGGGATTCGCTCTTACCACTGTTCTAGCTGCACGCGAGGGGCAGGGTCCGAGCACCAATCCAGGAGCCTGGGTCCCAGCTGGACGGTCTCTGGAGATGGGGGTGCAGAGTGGGGCTCTTAGGAGGAGTTGGGGGAGTGCATGCAATTGTATCCGAGCAGGGGTCGTTTTAATGCCTGCATGCAGGTGCATTTCCCTGTGCAAGCCTGAGCGTGTAAACACACCTGGGAGTCTACAGCCGGAGGGGTGTGCGTGGGAGTGTGTGTGTGCAAATCTTTGAGTGGGCCTGTGAGTGCTTGAGTATGCAATGGCTGGTATGTGTGTGTGGCGGGTGGGGGGGAGGGGAGCTGGCCCTCTGGGCTTGGCTAGTGTGTCCTGCCGGCAATGTGGGGCTGAATTGTGTGTGTGACAGGGTTAGGAGGGCACAGGGTGTGCAGGCCAGCCTGTGTGTCTGTCTGCAAACCTGTGAGTGTGTTAGCGTTCCTGTGTGTGTTACATGCCCACCCAGTGCGAGGCCCATGTCGCACGGCCTCTCACCCCAGGCAAACCTCTCATCACCAGCCACTTCCAGGCAGGAAAACAAGTCAAGGGTCCCCCCTCCATCTGTGCCAAGTGCCTGCCCATGCCCCCCTCCCCCACCTCAGTGCCAGGGTGGGGGCGGGGGGGGGGGGGTTCCCTGCCTCTCCAGCCCATAATCTCCCTGCATCCTGGTGATACCTCTGTCCCACCTGGGTCACTTCCCTGTCTGTCCCGCCCCCAGGGTCTGTCTTTCTGTCTCCCCCCACCCCCAGGGTCTGTCTCTCCCAGCATGTCCCTGGCACTGAGCGTTTCTGGCACTTGTCTGTGCCGGATTCCCCCCCCCCCCTTGGGGTTTTATCCTGAAACAAAGACCCAGCTTAGCCGGACCGGCCTGGAATCTCAAACAGCTGCGGCCGGCTGACGCTGCTTCCCCACCTCCCCCCACTGCCCCCTTCGCCCCCTCCCTTCTCCCCCTAACTCCCCACTCCCTTCGCCCCTCCCTTCTCCCCCTAACTCCCCACTCCCTTCGCCCCTCCCTTCTCCCCCTAATTCCATCCCACGCCCTTCGCCCCTCCCTTCTCCCCCTAATTCCATCTCACTCCCTTCGCCCCGTCCCTTCTCCCCCTAACTTCCCCCCCCCACTCCAGTCATACCTCCCTTCTCCCCCCTTTACCCACCCTGTGACCGGGGTCCTAGTGGGGAGCCACCTGGATGAGCCCAGGCAGCCTTGGGAGCTGATGGCTTTGTCTAATCAGCAGTTTGGGAAGGGAAGGTTAGTGTAACGTGAGTATCCCTGCACCTTACTTGTTACCAGTGTGGAGAATTGTGCTCATCTGAACTCTCTTTGCCTTCCCCTCCCTTAACAGATAAACGGCTGTTTTCCACAAATAGTGTCTTATTACACTGAGCTGCTTTAAGCACATCACCTTTACCTGGGTCAGGCTGACTTCCCCAAGCTTTACTAGCCAACAGTATATTGCTCACCAAGAATGTCCCCCTTCCTTCCTCAGTCAGGGCTTTAACCTGATCACCAACTTTAATTTGCTCTAGAGAAACCTCTTCCTGAGCCCTAGCTAATGCCAGAGTCACTTCTGAGATCCCAGATGGACACTCTGAAATTTCTTCCACATAGCACTGCTTCTTTGCACAGATAAACAGCCATCTTCCTCCGAGAAACATTTGGAGAAACCCTTCATAGGCAAATCCGTGCCCCAGTAGACACAGGTTCAGGACCATTTCTTTCCTGTGACTGGTTTATGCAGGAGTGCCGCCAGGTTTTCTGCCACCCTAGGTGGCGGAAGGTCCCGCCCCGAAATGCCGCCCCCCACAGAGGCGGCGGAAGGTCCCGCCGCTGAAATACCGCCGCAGTCGCTGCCCCCCAAATTGTAGCGGCCTAGGCCTACCTCTGTGAGGGGCGGCATTTCGGGGGCGGCAGAAAAGCTGGCGGCGCTCCTGCTGGGACCTCAGTCTTGCGACTCAAACTTCCCCTGATGAAGCTTAAGCAGAATCAGGACCCAAGGATCTTTCATACAATTTCATGTCGTCTTGGACACGTTGGGATTTCCGTGCAGAACAAAAGGGAATCAGGATGACTTTGAAGGAGTCTATCACCGGTTCTTAGCTAAACAAATTAACATAAGGCCATATTTCAGAAGATGGAGAAAGCTACTGGGGGGAGGCTGTTCTAGGTTTGATTTTGACAAATAGTGAGGAACTGGTTGAGAATTTGAAAGTGGAAGGCAGCTTGTGTGAAAGTGATCGTGAAATGGTAGAGTTCATGATTCAAAGGAATGGTAGGAGGGAGAACAGCACAATAAAGACAATGGATTGCAAGAAGGCAGACGTTAGCAAACTCAGGGAGTTGGCAGGTAAAATCCCATGGGAAACAAGTCCAAGGGGAGAAACAATTGAAGACAGTTGGCAGTTTTTCAAAGAGACATTATTAAGGGCACAAGAGCAAACTATCCCACTGCGTAGGAAAGACAGGAAGTACGGCAAGAGATCACCCTGGCTTACTCAGGAGATCTTCAATGATCTAAAACTCAAAAAAGAGTCCTACAAAAAGTGGAAACTCGGTCAAATTACAAAGGATGAATATAAACAAATAACATAAGTATGTAGGGACAAAATTAGAAAAGCCAAGGCACAAACTGAGATCATACTAGCTAGGGACATAAAAGAAAACAAGAAAACATTCTACAAATACATTAGAAGCAAGAGGAAGATCAAGGACAGAGTAGTTCCGTTACTCAATGAGGGGGGGAAAGACAGTATCTCTACTTCCACAACAGTAACAGAAAATGTGGAAATGGCAGAGGTGCTTAATGACTTCTTTGTTTCGGTTTTCACCATGAAGGTTGGTGGCGATTGGACGTCTAACATAGTGAATGCCAGTGAAAATGAGGTAGGATCAGAGTCTAAAATAGGGAAAGAACAAGTCAAAAATTACTCAGACACGCAAGATGTCTTCAAGTCACCAGGGCCTGATGAAATGCATCCTAGAATACTCAAGGAGGTGACTGAGGAGATATCTGAGCCATTAGCGATTATCTTTGAAAAGTCATGGAAGACAGGAGAGATTCCAGAAGACTGGAAAAGGGCAAATCTAGTGCCCATTTATAAAAAGAGAAATACGGACAACCCGGGGAATTACACACCAGTCAGCTTAACTTCTGTACCCGGAAAGATAATGGAGCCAATAATTAAGCAATCGATTTGCAAACATCTAGAAGATAATGAGGTGATAAGTAACAGTCAGCATGGAGTTGTCAAGAACAAATCGTATCAAATCAATCTGATAGCTTCCTTTGACAGGGTAACAAGCCTTGTAGATGGGGGGAAGTGGTAGATGTGGTATATCTTGACTTTAGTAAGGCTTTTGATACTGTCTCGCATGACCTGCTCATAAACAAACTAGGGAAATACAACCTAGATAGAGCTACTATAAGGTGGGTGCATAACTGGGTGGAAAACCGTCCCCAGAGAGTAGTTATCAGTGGTTCACAGTCGTGCTGGAAAGGCATAACGAGTGGGGTCCCGCAGGGATCGGTTCTGGGTCCGGTTCTGTTCAATATCTTCATAAATGGTTTAGATAATGGCACAGAGAGTACACTTATAAAAGTTTGTGGACCATACCAAGCTTTGGAGTATAGGATGAAAATTCGAAATGGTCTGAAGTAAATAGGATGAAATTCAATCAGGACAAATACAAGTCACTCCCCTTAGGAAGGAACAACCAGTTGCACATGTACAAAATGGGCAATGACAGCCCAGGAAGCAGAACTGCGGAAAGGGATCTGGGGGTCAGAGTGGATCACAAGCTAAATATGAGTCAACAGTGTGATGCTGTTGCAAAAAAAGCAAACATCATTCTAGGATGTATTAACAGGAATGTTGTAAGCAAGACTCAAGCAGTAATTCTTCCACTCTACTCCATGCTGATTAGGCCTCAACCGGAGTATCGTGTTCAGTTCTGGGCCCCACATTTCAGGAAAGATGTGGACAAATTGGAGAAAGTCCAGAGAAGAGGAACAAAAATGATTAAAGGTCTAGAAAACATGACCTGTGAGGGAAGATTGAAAAAATTGGGGTTGTTTAGTCTGCAGAAGAGAAGCCTGAGAGGGGACATAACAGTTTTCAAGTACATAAAAGGTTGTTACAAGGAGGAGGGAGAAAAATTGTTCTTAACTGCTGAGGATAGGACAAGAAGCAATGGGCTTAAACTGCAGCAAGGGAGGTTTAGGTTGGACATTAGGAAAAAGTTCCTAACTGTCAGGGTGGTTAAGCACTGGAATAAATTGCCTAGGGAGCAGGGCCGGCTCCAGGCACCAGCTTCTCAAGCAGGTGCTTGGGGCGGCCGTTCCGGACAGGGGCGGCAGTTCTAGGTATTCGGCGGCAATTCGGCGGACGGTCCCTCACTCCAGCTCGGAGCGAAGGACCTCCCGCCGAATTGCCGCCGCAGATCGCGATCGCGGCTTTTTTTTTTTGGTTTTGGCTGCTTGGGGCGGCCAAAATCCTGGAGCCGGCCCTGCTAGGGAGGTTGTGGAAACTCCATCATTGGGAATTTTTAAGAGCAGCTTACACAAAAACACAAACATTATCTCCCCACATGTCTTCAGTGGGTTACTTACTTTGCAGAATGTTTAACCCTTTTTAGCCATGCGTCATACCCCCCCCACTCCCTTCACACCTCCCTTCTCCCATTAACTCCCCCCACTCCCTTTGCCCCCTCCCTTCTCCCCCCCTAGCCCCCCACTCCCTACACACCTCCCTTTGCCCCCCTTTACCCTCCTCACTCCTCTCTACACACCTCTCTTCGCCCCCCCTTAACCTCCCACTTCCTCTGCCCCTGCTCCCTCCTCTCACCCCATTCCTCCCGCCCCTCACCCATCCCCCAGCTCCTGAGATCTGCGGAGCTCCGGGGGCAGGACTGTGAGGGACGGAAGGGGGCAGGAGGATACCAAGCCATAGGGGCATTATTGGTTCTCTGGGACTGGAGGAGAGGGATAAGGAGCCATGGGCGGGGCGTGTTGGCCTGGGGGTGGGAGGGGCCATATTGGGCCATAGGGAGCATCCGGGGGTGCTCTTGGCCCTGTGGGAACTATGGGCCCCATCTCACTCGTCATCCCCCATCCTGCCCCCAGGCTGCCTGGCCGTGGTGCAGATCTCAGTGCCAGCGCAGGTCGAGGTGCTGCTGGGATCCCCGGTCACCATCCCCTGCACGCACAGTATCACCGGGTCGCCTGATGCCCGCCTGGTGGAATGGTTCATTGTGAGTATCCTGGCATGCGCGTGCGAGTGGTGAGGGGAGTGTGATTCGGGGGGAGGGTGTCATGGGGGGGCTGGTGTGACTCCTCACTCAGGGGGGCGGGGTACATGTGTCTCGCTGTACATGGTGGGGGTTGTGCTACTGCCTGGGGGGGCTGTGGGTGTGAATCCAATTGTGCTCAAAGGGGGTGTGAGAATCCTATGGGGGGGGAATGGATGTGACATGAGTGCGGGGATGAATCCTGTGTGTGTGTATGAGAGGGGGCTGCGAAGGGGGTGTCCCACACATGCATGTGCGAGGGAGGAGTTGGGGGTGAATCCCACACATGTGTGTGCAAGGGGGGAGTCACTAACTCTGTTCCCTCCCCCCAGACGGACCGGGACGGGGAGCGGCGGCGTGTGGCTTACAGTGAGGGGGGCCGCGGGGGGGTGGTGGACCAGGGCACCGAGTACTCAGGCCGTGTCAAAATGGACCCCCATCTCAGCCTGGTCCTGCTGAAGGTTGATGTGAGCGACGAGCGGGCCTTCTCCTGCCAGGTGACAGCGGGGGCCGCAGGCAGCGCCGAGGGGGTGGCCCAGCTCCGGGTGTATGGTGAGAGACACCCCCCCCATGCGCCCTGCGCCCCCCAGCTTCCCCTCCCAAGCTGGCGGTAAACACCCTTCCCCTGCTGGCCCTGCACCTCCTTTGCTGCCCCCACACCTCTAATCTTCCCCCTTCCTTGGGACTGGGCCCCTTTCCCTCAGCCCCCAACTCCATCCCAGCCAGCCTCTCCCCCTCGTGCAAGACCCCTGCTTGCTAGGTGGGGCTGGCTCCATGGATGCAGCTGCCTCTGTGCGAGCTCGCTGAGGCAGGCCCGCTTGCTTGTGTATGGGTGCAGGGACACGGCTGCTACAGGGAATGGGCCTTGCACGCCAGCCCCTCGCACGTCCACCTGCATGTGTGACCCTGTGGCCCAGGCTGCTCGTGCCTCCATGGGGCAGGAGTCAATTGATCCTCGCCCTGCAGCCCCCTCCCCGGCAGGGTTCTGTGGTGCACGTGGGCCTTTGCACACGCGCCCACTCCCTGAACCTGTTTTTCCCCCTCTCCCCCCTGGGCACTCTGGGCCTAGCCTGGTCCGGCCTGGTTCTGTGCAGCAGCCTGGCCCGGCGTGGTTTGGTTCTGTTTTCACGCTTGCTCGCTCTCCTCCCCGCAGAACCCCCCGAGCCCCCGGAGCTCACAGCTAACCCCGGGATCCTGTCCGTGATGGAGCGGTCGGCGTCAGAGGTGAGGCAACCCAGCGGACGGGGTGGTGCCAAGCTGGGGAAGCGGGGGCCCTTCCCTGGGTGGGGGTCGGGTCCCACAGTTCATTAGGGTCACTCAGACCCAGCACTCTGGAACTGGGGTCCCCAGCCCCTGGCACCTCCCTCTGAGTGGGGGTACCTGCACTGTGTGGGGGGGGGCTGGGTGGGAGGGTCTGTGCTGGGAATGATGTCGTGTGCCTGTGCCCAGATCGCCACCTGCAGTAGCCGGAACGCCAACCCCGCCCCCACCATCAGCTGGTTCAAGGATGGGGCCCGCCTGGAAGCCCCCGCTGAACGCAATGACGGTAACAGAGACAACTTCCCCCCCGCTGCTGCCTAGCCCCTCTGGCTCTCCCCTGCCTGATTGCTGGGACCCCCCGCCCCCCCGGCCTGCCCCTTGCCTGCCTCCCCAACAGCCGCATTCCCCAAACTCCTACTTGTGCTGCCCTTGCTCTCCCCACTGACCCCCACACACACCCTGACTTCTGCACTCCCTGCCCCATGCCAGCCCCTGTGCTCCCGTGTCCCCCCCATGCTGACCCCTGTGTTCTTGCCCCCCCCGCCCTGACCTCTGTGCTCCCTGCCCCACGCCGACCCCTGTGCTCCCGTGTCCCCCCCGCCCTGACCTCTGCGCTCCCTGCCCCACGCCGACCCCTGTGTTCTCGTCCCCCCCCGCCCTGACCTCTGCGCTCCCTGCCCCACGCCGACCCCTGTGTTCTCGTCCCCCCCGCCCTGACCTCTGCGCTCCCTGCCCCACGCCGACCCCTGTGTTCTCGTCCCCCCCACACTGACCCCTGTGCGCTCTGTGCTGTGTTCTCGTCCCCCCCCATGCTGACCCCTGTGTTCTTGCCCCCCCGCCCTGACCTCTGCGCTCCCTGCCCCACGCCGACCCCTGTGTTCTCGTCCCCCCCACACTGACCCCTGTGCGCTCTGTGCTGTGTTCTCGTCCCCCCCACACTGACCCCTGTGCGCTCTGTGCTGTGTTCTTGTCCCCCCCCCGTGCTGACCCCCGTCCTGACCCCTCTGCTCTCCCCCCAGACATGTACGTGGTGTCTCGCTCCGTGAAGGAGGCCTCAGGGCTGCAGTCTGTGTCCAGTACCCTCTATCTGCGCCCCAGCAAGGCCGACAAGGATGCCCAGTTCCAGTGCCTGGTCCAGTACCCACTGCCCCAGGGGCAGGTGGGCAACAACTCCTCAGAGCCCTTCCGCCTCGTGCTGCACTGTGAGTAACCCTCGTACCCCCGGGACACGGGCAGTACTGAATGCGCCAGCACGGGTATGGCATGGGCACGAGGATGCTAGCCTTGCACGAGTGTGTTTGTGTGCACACGCAGGGACACTAGGCTTGCATGGGCACTAACCCTGACACACACACCAAGACTGGAAACCTCCCCCAGCCTTGCACACGCTTGTGCGCAGAAGCACCAGTTCAGCCAGTACCGTCTGTGAGACATTCAGACTGACATAGTGCTGTGAATGCAGCCCTGGCCTGCAGTCTCTCCACTCACACGCCTGCCATTGGCTCTTCCTGTGTATGTGCATGATGGGACTCTTGTGCAAAAGCCTTTGCACAAGCATCTTGCAACTGCTGCACAGAAACAGGGGAATAATTTAAGAACACCCTACGCGATGCCCAAAAACCACAATTCCACAACTGAGGAAGAAAGCTGTGCTGGTTAAAAAACCAATCTTGTTTAGAGGGGAAATGAAAGGCAGCTATAAAATTTATATATATAAGTATAAATGGAAGAAAGGGGACATTGATAGGAATGAATATAAATCAGAAGTTAGGAATTGTAGAAAATTGATAGGGGAAGCGAAGGGATGCTAGGAGACATCTGTGGCCAGCAGAGTTAAGGACAATTATGAGTTTTAAAAAATGTATTAGGAACAAACTAATCCTGACAATGGTATTGGTCTGTTCCTATATGGAAATGGTAGAATGATCACTAATAATGCAGAAAACACAGACGTGCGCAGTAGATATTTCTGCTCTGTATTTGGGGATAAAACAGATTATACCTTATCACATGGTAATAACATTCTTTCCATTCCACTAGTATCTCTGAAGGATGTTAAACAAAAACTACTAAGGTTAGACCTTTTAAGTCAGCAGAACCTGATAAGTCTCATCCCAGAGTTTAAAGGAGCTGCTGTTAATGTTGATTTTCAATAAGTCTGGAGCCTCGGGGAAGTTCCAAAAGACTGGAAGAAAGAAAAGGTTGTGCCAGTTTTTAAAAAGGGTAAACAAGATGATCCAGGTAGTTATAGGCCTGACAGCCTGACCTTGATCCTGGGCAAGATAACAGAGCAGCTGATAGAGGACTCGATTAACAAGGAATTAAAGGAGGGTGATGTAGTTACTATGAATCATCAGGGGTCTATGGAATATAGATCCTGTCAAGCTAACTTGATGTCGGTTTTTGATGAGATGACAAGTTCGATTGCTCAAGATAACAGTGTTGACGTGATGGGCTTAGACTTCTGTAAGGATTTTGGCTTGGTACCTGTTGCGGATTGTGGGGGAGTTAGGGCCCTGCACCCCTCTTCCCGAGATTCACTGCGACTCTCAGCCAACCAGTAAAGCAGAAGGTTTATTTAAGGACAGGAACACAGTCTCAAGCAGAGCGTGTAGGTACGACCAGACCCCCTCAATTAGGTCCCTCTGGGAGGTTCAGGGAGCTTAGACCCCAGCTTGGGGTTCCCTGAGTTGTACCACCCAGCCCCAACCGAAACTAAACTCCCAACTCCTCCCGCTGCTCCTCTCCTTTGTTCAGTCTCCCGGGCAGAAGGTGTTAATTCTCCCCACCCCCGTTCCTGGCTCAGGTTACAGCTCAGGTAGCTTCCTTCAAGGGAAGTCCCACATCCCCACTGCAACCCCCCTGCAACATTCCCAGGTCAAATCTGCCCTGCTCCCTGCTCCGTCACATCTCTCCCCCCTTCGAGACTGAACTGAGCGGGGTCACTCTGACCAGTGACCTGGGGAAGTTCAGGGCTCCCTCTCCGGGACAATGCGTCCGCTATCAGGTTGTCACGTCCCTTCACATGGACCACGTCCATGTCATAATCCTGCAGGAGCAGGCTCCATCTCAGGAGCTTGGCGTTGGCTCCTTTCATCTGGTGCAGCCAGGTCAGGGGAGAGTGGTCGGTGTGCACGGTGAAGTGACGCCCAAAGAGATATGGCTCTAGTTTCTTGAGGGCCCACACCATGGCCAGGCATTCCTTCTCGATGGCCGCGTAGTTCTGCTCCCGGGGTAGTAACTTCTTGCTCAGGTACACGATGGGGTGTCTCTCCCCCTTTTCATCCTCCTGCATTAACACCGCCCCCAGTCCTGTGTCTGAGGCGTCGGTGAACACCATAAAGGGCTTGTCAAAGTCTGGGTTTGCCAGAACTGGGCCACTGACCAGAGCCTCCTTCAGCGCCCGGAGAGCCTCCTGGCACTCCTCGGTCCAGACCACTTTGTCTGGCTTCCCCTTCTTGCACAGCTCAGTGATGGGGGCGGCTATGGCGCTAAAGTGGGGCACGAACCTCCGATAGTATCCTGCCATCCCAATAAAGGCTTGGACCTGCTTTTTGGTTTGAGGAGCGGGCCAGTCTCTGATCACCTCCACTTTGGCTGGTTCCGGCTTTAGGCAGCCGCTTCCCACCCGGTGGCCTAGGTAGGATACCTCAGCCATCCCCACCTTGCACTTCTCCGGTTTTACGGTCAGCCCAGCCTTCTGGAGTCGGTCCAGCACTTGTCTAACCTGGGATATGTGGTCCTCCCAGGTCTGGCTAAAGACACAGATGTCATCGATATACGCCACGGCAAAACTCTCCATCCCCCTCAGTAGCTGATCCACCAGGCGCTGGAAGGTGGCCGGCGCTCCCTTGAGGCCGAAGGGCAGGGTCAGGAACTCATAGAGCCCCAGAGGGGTGACAAAGGCCGATTTCAGCCTGGCATCTGCATCCAGCGGCACTTGCCAATAGCCCTTTGTAAGATCCATGGTGGTAAGGTACCGAGCACCTCCCAGCTTGTCTAGGAGCTCGTCCGGCCTGGGCATGGGGTAGGCATCGGCTACAGTGATGGCATTGAGCTTCCGATAGTCCACACAGAACCGGATCGACCCGTCCTTTTTGGGGACCAGCACCACCGGCGAGGCCCAAGGGCTGGAAGACGGCTGGATCACCCCCAAAGCCAGCATGTCATTGACCTCTCTTTCCAGGTCCTGAGCAGTTTTCCCTGTGGCTCGGAAGGGGGAGCATTTTATAGGCGGGTGCGATCCTGTCTGCACCCGGTGGACAGTCAGATTAGTGCGTCCAGGCTGGTTGGAAAACAGCTGCTGGTACAGATGCAGCACCCCTCCGATCTCAGCTCGCTGGGCAGGGGTTAGCCGATCAGAGAGGGGAATTGCTTCCAGGGGGAAGCCAACTCTTGTCCCAGGGAATAGATCTACTAAAGGGTCATCTCCCTGCCCCTCCCACTGTCCACACACGGCCAATACCATATTCCCCCTGTCATAATATGGCTTCATCATATTCACATGGTACACCCGGTGGTGGTGTGCCCGGTTCGACAGCTCCACCACATAGTTTACCTCGTTTAGTTGCTTGACAACCTTGAAGGGCCCTTCCCAGGCGGCCTGGAGTTTGTTTTTCCTCACGGGGATGAGGACCATCACCTGATCCCCAGTGGCGAAGGCGCGGGCCCGTGCTGTGCGGTCATACCAGACCTTCTGCTTCCTCTGGGCTCTGGCCAGATTCTCCCTGGCCAGGCCCATGAGCTCGGCAAGTCGTTCCCGGAAGGTCAGGACATACTCCACCACCGACTGTCCGTCAGGAGTGGCCTTCCCCTCCCATTCGTCTCTCATCAGGTCCAGGGGCCCCCTTACCCGCCTTCCATATAACAGTTCGAAAGGCGAAAACCCGGTAGACTCCTGGGGTACCTCCCTGTACGCAAACAGCAGGTGAGGTAAGTACTTGTCCCAGTCCTGCGGGTGCTGATTCATAAATGTTTTCAGCATCATTTTTAGCGTCCCATTGAACCTCTCCACCAGCCCGTTGGATTGGGGGTGATATGCTGAGGCCCAGTTGTGCCGGACCCCACATCTCTCCCACAAGCACCGGAGTAGGGCCGACATGAAGTTGGACCCTTGGTCCGTCAAGACTTCCTTGGGGAACCCCACTCGGCTGAAAATGGTCAGCAGCGCATCCGCCACAGTGTCTGCTTCAATGGACGATAAGGGCACTGCCTCGGGGTAGCGGGTGGCGAAATCTACCACCACCAGGATGTATTTCTTCCCAGACCGGGTCGTCTTGCTGAGAGGTCCCACTATGTCCATGGCCACCTTCTGGAAAGGCTCCTCTATGATGGGCAAAGGTCTCAATGCTGCCTTCCCCTTGTCCCGGGCCTTCCCCACCCTCTGGCAGGGGTCACAGGATCGGCAGTACTGCCGGACGTTGGTGAAGACCCCGGGCCAGTAAAAGTTCTGTAGCAGCCTCTGCCTGGTGCGCCGGATCCCCTGGTGCCCTGCGAGAGGGATGTCATGGGCCAGGTACAGTAGCTTGTGGCGAAACTTCTGGGGAACCACCAGCTGCCTCCTGATCCCCCACGACTCCACTTCCCCCGGGGGAGCCCACTCTCGGTACAGGAACCCCTTCTCCCACAGGAACCTCTCCTTGCATCCTCTCCTCATGGTCTGTCCCACACCGAGGTCAGCCAGGCCCCTTAGCTTCCGCAGGGAGGGGTCCTTCTGCAACTCGGCCTGGAACTCGGCGGCTGAGGAAGGGATGGGGACCTGCTCCCTCTCGTCGGCTGGGTCGGAAGCCCCAGCCACCCCGCGGCCTGTCCTTGGGTGTTCCCTCCCCACCCGGGAAGGGTTCGGTGCCTCCGGTGGGACATCCTTCCCAAGGTCAGGGCGTAGTGCCCCTCGCCGGCTCTGGCTACGGGTCACGACTAAGGCGGTCTGGGGGCTGCTTGGCCAGTCCTCTAGGTCCCCCCCCATCAACACCTCAGTGGGCAAATGGTGGTGCACTCCCACGTCCTTGGGGCCCTCCTTGGCCCCCCATTTCAGGTGTACCCTCGCTACGGGAACCTTAAATGGGGTCCCGCCCACCCCGGTCAGGGTCAGGAAGGTGTTGGGCACCACCCGATCTGGGGCCACCACCTCGGGCCGGGCCAGTGTCACCTCTGCGCCCGTGTCCCAGTATCCATAAACTTTCTTCCCATCCACCTCCAGGGGAACAAGGCACTCGCTCCGCAGGGACAGCCCCGCGCCAACCCTGTAAACGGAGAACTTTGAATCCGGAGCATCTGGCCCTCCAGAGAAGCTGGCCGGGGGCCCTTCTCTCTCTTGAGCAGTTGATAAGCTGCCAGCCCCTCTTGCGTGGGAAGCCTGCCCCTCGTCCGTCTGGGCCTCTACCAAGTTAACCCGGTGCGGGTTCGGTCTGCTCAGTCTGTCCTTGAGCTTGGGGCACTGGGCCCGAACGTGGCCTCTTCGGCCGCAGTAATAGCAGCTCAGGTCCCGTGGATCCCCTCGAGCCGGTCGGTTGTCCCTGATGCTGGGCCTTCCCCGTGGGAGGGGATTCCCCATATTCCCCCTTTGGGAGGTCCCAGGGTGACTCTCTCTCTGCATCGCGGCGGGCCTGTTCCTTTGGGGCTCCTCCCTGCCACCCCCTGACCGGCTCTTTACAAACTCATCAGCCAGCTGCCCGGCGTGTCGCGGGTTCTCTGGCTTTCTGTCCACCAACCACAGCCTCAGGTCGGATGGGCACCGCCCATACAGTTGCTCCAGTACCAGCAGTTTAATCAGGTCCTCCTTCGTCTGGGCCCCACCAGCCCACTTGCTGGCGTATCTTTCCATGCGGACGGCTAGTTGCAAATAGGAGATCTCAGGGGTTTTATCTTGACTCCGGAACCTTTCCCGGTACATCTCAGGAGTCAGCCCAAACTCACGTAGCAGGGCCTTTTTGAATAGTTCGTAGTCCCCTTTCTCTGCCTCTCCCAGTTGGCGGTACAATGCCACGGATTTGGGGTCCAGTAAGGGGGTAAGGACCCGGAGTCTGTCCGCGGGATCCACCCGGTGCAGCTCGCAGGCCGTCTCAAAGGCCTCCAGGAAGTCATCCATGTCCTCCCCCTCCTTGTATGGGGCCATGATGCACTTATCAAAGCTCCGTGCAGTCCTGGGTCCCCCCTCACTCACCGCAGCCGGGGGTTCGCTGCCCTTCAATCTCGCCAGTTCCAGTTCATGCTGACGCTGTCTCTCATTCTCCTGTCTCTGTCTCTCTTTCTCCTCCCGTTCACGCTGATGCTGTCTCTCTTTCTCCTCCCGTTCATGCTGTCTCTGTCGTTCACGATCCTCCAGCTCTCTCAGTTTTAGCTCTTTCTCCCATTCCAGCCAATTCCGCTCCCCGGATGCCGAACGTCGCCGGGAGGATCCTCTGCTGGCCGGCGAGCTTCGCCGGGGGGACCCCCTGCTGGCCGGGGGGGTCACGGCGCCTTCGGTATTTGCTGGGCTCCTCCCCACCCTTCCCCTAGGCATAGGAAGGAGGGGTCTCGGGAAGCCCTCAGCAGCCGGCTGACCACTCCCAGCTGGGACAGACACTGGTGCCTGCGCTGCATTTGCCAGGCTGCTTCCCTGAGACACAGGGATCAGTTCATTCGCGCGATCTTCCGCCTCCAGCTGGGCAATGAGCTGTTCTTTGGTGAGCCTCCCAATGCGCAGCTGCCTCTGCTTGCACAGCTCCACCAGGTCGCTCTTAAGCCGCTTGGCATACATCTTCCTGCTGGCCACTCACCGGCCTGTGTGCTCACAGCTCCCCACAGTTCCCAGGGGGACCCCTAGTGTGCCAGCCCTTCTCGAGGTCACCACCTCTCTGCCAGGGTCGAGCTGCAGACTCCTCCGCCCCTGGGACCACTCGCTGCGATCCCCCCGGGGGACCCTGTTACTGCAAAAGTCCTTCTCGCTGGTCACACACTCCCAGGGGTAATAACCGTCTCTCTCTCACTCTTCAGCACGCCTGGTCCCCGTCAATCCCCCTTCGTTTTACTGCTCCCCAGTCACTTACTGCAGGAAGCGCCGTCCACGGGGTGCAGTAGATCCCGCCGCTGCCACCAGTTGTTGCGGATTGTGGGGGAGTTAGGGCCCTGCACCCCTCTTCCCGAGATTCACTGCGACTCTCAGCCAACCAGTAAAGCAGAAGGTTTATTTAAGGACAGGAACACAGTCTCAAGCAGAGCGTGTAGGTACGACCAGACCCCCTCAATTAGGTCCCTCTGGGAGGTTCAGGGAGCTTAGACCCCAGCTTGGGGTTCCCTGAGTTGTACCACCCAGCCCCAACCGAAACTAAACTCCCAACTCCTCCCGCTGCTCCTCTCCTTTGTTCAGTCTCCCGGGCAGAAGGTGTTAATTCTCCCCACCCCCGTTCCTGGCTCAGGTTACAGCTCAGGTAGCTTCCTTCAAGGGAAGTCCCACATCCCCACTGCAACCCCCCTGCAACATTCCCAGGTCAAATCTGCCCTGCTCCCTGCTCCGTCACAGTACCACAGGACATTCTGATTACAAATCTAGAAAGATAGAAAATGAACATAGCGCGCATTAGCTGGATTAAAAACTGGCTAACTGATGGATCACAAAACGTAACTAAATGGGGAATTGTCCTCGAGCTGGTGGGTTTCCAGTGAGGCCTGCAGAGGTCTGTTCTTGGCTCTGCGCTATTTCACATTTTTATCAGTGACCTGGAAGAAAACAAAATCCTGCCAGATAAAGTTTGCGGATGACACAAAAACTGGGGGAGTGGTAAATACTGAAGAGGACGGGTCAGTGAGTCAGAGAAATCCGGCTCACTCGGTAAGCTGGGCGCCAGCAAACAATATGCATTTAACTATGGCGAAATGTCAGTGCACACATCTGGGAATCTCGGCCATCCTTATGGGAGGGTGCTGGGAAGCAACGACTCTGAAAAAGATTTTGGGGGTGGATAAGCAGCTGAACGCGAGCTCCCGGTGCGAAGCTGTGGCCAAAAGAGCTCCTGCAATCCTGGGAGGTGTAAACAGGAAACCGCCAGTAGGAGTAGAGAGGTTATTTTCTCTCTAACCACTGCTGGGATCCTGGGTCCAGGAAGATGTTGGTGGATTGGAGGGAGTCCGAGAAGAGCCAGAGAACGATGAAAGGGTCAGAAAACCTGCCTTGTAGTGATTGCCTCAGAACTCACAGAGAGAAGGCAAAGGGGTGACGTGATCCCAGTCTAAGTCTCTACCTGGGGAACAAATATTTGCTAGCGGGCTCTTCAGTTGGGCAGGGGAAGGTCTGACACACCTCAGCGGCTGGAAGCTGCAGCTAGACAAATTCAGACAGAAATGTGCAGAGTTCAGGATTGAACAACCTACCAGGGGCTGTGGTGGATTCTCTGTCACGGCTGATTTTTAAACCAAGACAGGCTGTTTCCTGGGAACTCAGCCACAGGAACAATTTGGGGGCAGGTCTCTGGCCCGCACTATGCCGGGGGTCAGACCAGATGGTCACAGGGGCCCCTTCTGGCCTCGGGGTCTGTGAAAGAGGCTATTGCATGTGCAGAAACGCTTCCTTGCTTGTACTCAGTCACACACTCGCACTCCTGCTGCTGCCCCGTAACCCCCCACTCCCCCACTGGGGGTAGGGGTGTTAACTCATGACCTTTGACCCCCCCCTTGTCCCAAGATTTCACGGAGAACGTGGAGTTCCTGCTGGAGTCTCCCCTGGTGATCAAGGAGGGGGACGACGTGCGGCTGCGGTGCCGGGGGGATGGGCAACCCGAGCCGGAGTACATCTTCTACCGGGTGCAGGTACTGGTGGTGCCCAGCCACGGATGGGGGATACCGGGCTGCCCAGGCCCCAGGGGTGGGAGATACCAGGTTTCCCCGGGCAGCTGAGCCCTGTGGGAGTGGAGGGGGTGCCCGGGCCCCATGGGGCTGAGCCCAGGGAGGGATACCGGACTGCCCTGAACACCTCCCCATCCCCCCAGGCCTCCGAGGCCGTGGAACTGGCCACCAAGCAGGACGGGGTCCTGACCCTGCCCAGCGTTTCCAGGGCCAACAGCGGGACCTACCGGTGCCAGGTGCTGGACTTCGACAGCCCCCCCGAGGTGCAGCTGGAGAAGGAGGTGATCATCCACGTCAACTGTGAGTGCCCCAGGGGCTGCTGGGAGATACGCCCTCCCCTCCTCTACCCCCCCCCCCCACTGGGAGTGCCCCAGGGGCTCCTGGGAGATACGCCATCTCCCCTCCACCCCCACCCCCACTGGGAGTGCCCCAGGGGCTGCTGGGAGATACGCCATCTCCCCTCCACACCCACCCCGACTGTGAGTGCCCCAGGGGCTCCTGGGAGATACGCCATCTCCTCCCCACCCACGTCAACTGTGAGTGCCCCAGGGGCTGCTGGGAGATACACCATCCCCTCCTGTCCCCCCCCACCACTGGAAGTGCCCCAGGGGCTGCTGGGAGATACGCCATCTCCCCTCCACCCCCACCCCGACTGTGAGTGCCCCAGGGGCTGCTGGGAGATACACCATCCCCTCCTGTCCCCCACCCCCACTGGGAGTGCCCCAGGGGCTCCTGGGAGATACGCCATCTCCCCTCCACCCCCACCCCCACTGGGAGTGCCCCAGGGGCTGCTGGGAGATACGCCATCTCCCCTCCACACCCACCCCGACTGTGAGTGCCCCAGGGGCTGCTGGGAGATACGCCCTCCCCTCCTCTACCCCCCCCCCCACTGGGAGTGCCCCAGGGGCTCCTGGGAGATACGCCATCTCCCCTCCACACCCACACCCACTGGGAGTGCCCCAGGGGCTGCTGGGAGATACAGTTGACATGGGGGGTTGCTGTGAGTGCCCCAGAGAGTGAGAGGGAAGGGGTGGCATGAATGCCCCAGGGAGCCGGCTTGGGATGCTCACACAGGGAAGGGAGGGGGTATGCTTTGAGGAGCTTTCTGCAATACAGCTTAGTGCATCCCTGCCCCTCTCTCCCCCCAACAGACCTGGACCCCCTGACTCTGCACCCAGGCAGACGAGTGACAGTGCCCCTGGGTGGAGACGTCACACTCACCTGCTCCGGACAGGGCTCCCAGCCCCCCAAACTGGTGTGGAGGAAGGTGAGATCCACCAGGGCTCGACTAGGAATCGACAGGCCCTACAGGGGGGCCTGTTTATACAAGGACCCTCCCCCCAGCACTGAGATGCAGCCACCTCTGGGGTGGGGTGCGAGGCTGTTTGTACAGGGATCCCTCGCCTGGCACTGAGATGCAGCCGCCTCTGGGGTGGGGTGCGAGGCTGTTTGTACAGGGATCCCTCGCCTGGCACTGAGATGCAGCCACCTCTGGGGTGGGGTGCGAGGCTGTTTGTACAGGGATCCCTCGCCTGGCACTGAGATGCAGCCGCCTCTGGGGTAAAATGAGGCAGAAATCTCACCAACTGGTTTTTCTGGATAAGAGCTGATGTTGGGGAACCTGCTCGTACTGAGCCCCCCCCCCCCCTCCCACGCCCTGCCGCATAGCGCCCCTAGTACCACAGGGGGGCATTGGAGCCAGCACTGACTGCCAGGGCAGAGCGCCCCCTACTGAGCTCCCACCCTGCTCTGTGCAGCACAGCGCCCCCTAGTGTCCTCTCTCATTGCAGGGCAAGGAGCGAGTGGCTCACAGTGGCACCCACACCCTGCACTCGGCCTCGTACCACATGGCCGGCACTTACACCTGCGAGGCCTCCGTGCCCAGCGTGCCGGGGCTGCAGCGGGACCAGACCATCCAGGTTACCGTGGAAGGTATGGAGCTCCCCCCCGGTGCACAGATATGGGGCATGCCCCCCAGCTGGGACAGGGCATGGGATGGCAGTACAGGGGCTAGGGTGGCAGATCTGTAGGGTCTACGCAGCACGGCTCATTCAAATCAACGTTGAATTCCCAAAGCCTCGTCGCTCTCTGGGCAGAGCCCCCAGTGTGGACGCAGCGTAAGGCTAACGGCAGAGCCGCACCACCTCCTGCAAGGACGTTAGCGATGCCGGCAGCAGCGCGGCCGCATCTACCCCGGGGGATGGGGGCGTTTGCCGGCAAAGCCGTGCGCTGAGGAGGTGGATTTTTCACGCCCCTGACAGACGGGATGGGGCCCAGGGGGTGAGAGCATCAGGGAACACACGGAGGGTCGCCTGGTACCATCGAGCATTGGCAGAGCCTGTGTGGGCAGGAGCGTCAGACCAAGAATCCACCATCCAGACATGTGCTCCGGCGTCTCCGCCGCCTCCGTGTAGACTCCTGATCCTCCATGTCTGGCCATGGAGCATTGTGGGCGCAGACTTGTCCATTCAGACTTATCAGTTCTAGTCTCTCCTCGCCCCCCGCCTGCCCTGCTGTGCCGGACGAAGCTGGTTGTCCTCTATCCCCCCATGGGGTGACAGGGACAGGCCCCGGCTCAGAACCATACAGGGGCTGTGCCTGGGGAGCCCTGGAGTGTCTGAGTGCTGGCGGGGGGGGGGGGGGGGGTGTATTCCAGGCTGGGGGGCGCAGGGCCCTGGGATGTCCCCTTATGGGACAGGGGACAGTGATGCCCAGGGAGAGGGGCAGGGTTGGGGGTGTCCAGGAACCTGGGGATGCATGGTGGGGCTCCCTGAGGTCAGAAACTGGAGTGGGGGGGATGCCAGGTGGCAGCATGGGAGGGGTCCGTGCCAGGGCAGCTGGGGGCTGGTACCTGGGGAGGAGCAGTGGCAAGGGAGCAGGGGACATGTCTCTGGGGCCAGCTGGGGGTCCCTGGGTGCAGGGAGCTGGGGGGGCAGAGTTGACACGGGGCCCAGGGGATGTCCCCTTCTCTGACTTTGCCCCTTCTCCAGGGAAGCCGGAGATGGAGGAGCGCCTGACCCAGCACCAGCTCCTGGCCGAGGGGCAGCACATCCAGCTGACCTGCTCCGCTGTGGGGCACCCCGAGCCGGAGCTCAGCTGGAGCCTGCCGGGGGTGAAGGTGAGGGGGCAGGGGGAGGGGACCAGGTGCAGCGGGGGGTTCAGGGGGCTGGTACCTAGGGAGGGCAGAGTTGGATGCTGCAGGGGTGTGTCTCGGAGCATGGCCCGGGGTGGTGGGGAGGGTATGGGGGCACAGAATGGGGACGTCCCTGTAGAGCAGCCCCCTCCTGCGTGCCCCCACTGCACACCCCACCCCCAGCCTGGGCTGCTCCCCGCCCTGGCAGCGAGCTCCCCTCCCCCCCCCCGGGCCCAGCTGCTCCAGGGACAGCTGCACGGTCGGCAGCTTCAGAGGAGTCAAGCATTCGTGACCGAGCTGGGCCTGGGAACTGGGGGCGGGGGGAGGGGGGGCAGCACTGGGTGGCCGGAGGGGGGGCAGCACTGGGTGGCCACACGGGGGTCATGACCTTCCCCCTCACCTCCAGGACCCAGGTCTCACTGCTGCAGCCCAGCACCCCCACCCCCCGCTGCCTCTCTGCAGAGCCCTTGTGAAGTGGGTCTCGGCCTGGCGGGGGGGGTGTTTGCAGAGGGCGCATGTGGGGGTGAAACCCCCTGTGCTGCACACAGAGCCGTGTGAGGCAGCACAATTCGAGCCCCCCCGACCATATGTGCTGGAGGGCACTTGATTTACTGCTCCGTCCCGGGGTGATTGCCAGTGACACCCACCCCCCCGCCCCCGAGCCCTCAACAGCCAGACAGGGTGGCAGGCCAGGAAGAGCCCCAAAGGGGAGCAGCACTTGGGGGGCAGAGGAGTTAGGGGAGGTACATAGAGCTGGGGGACAGCAGGGAGGATCTGGGCCCCCTGGTGCTGGGATGTGTACCTACCCCCAAAGGTGTGTCCACACGGCCCAAGCCCCTGCTTCTGTCCACACACAAACTGGTCTGACTCGGGTCAGCGAGTGCTCGGGACCCAGGTCCTAGGGCCCTGGTGGGGGTGGGGGAGAGCCCCCGTCGCAGGCTGTGTGGGTCCAAACCCCGCAGCGTGGACGCAGGTTACACTGCGGCCCTGAGGCAGAAGGGCTGCGCGGCTGTGACGCTCGGGGCTTGGAAACAGCGAGTCCACAGGCCCGGTGCCAGCGAGCAGCGCAGACACCCCCAGAGGGGCAGGGTCCCCACAGGGCCGTGTCCAGAGCTGGGAGAGGGTCCCTCACTGCCCCTGTCTCCCTTCAGCCAGTGGTGAGTGGCACGGGGAACCGGGTGACGAGCGAGGTGATGGTGGAGGTGACGGTGGCACTGGCCAAGTCCGGGATCTGGTGCCAAGCCAGGAACCGGTTCGGGGAGGCCACGCAGAACTTCACCCTGAAGATCGGTGAGTGGGGGGTGGAATTGGGGCAGCAGGGGGGAGATCTGGGGAGATGAGTGGGGGCAGGTAGCTGCGGGGACAGGGGTGGTCAGGGTGGGGCAGCAGGGTGGGGGTCAGGAAGGGGTAGCAGGGAAACAGAGCAGGAGGTAATTGGGAGGTGAGGGGGCATCTCTCCATCTGGGCACTGACCTGTCTGTCTGTCTTTCCCTCCCGTGGCAGAACCCCCAGCAGCTACCCCCTCCTCTTCCCCCCCGGCAGGTGAGTGCCCCTTTCCCATGGGGCTGGTTGGGGGCTGATGCCTGAAGGAGCTGTGCCCCCCAGGCAGTGTCTGGCACCATGGGTGGAGTCCCAGTGCTGGAGCCCCAGGGGGTTCTGGGGGTCCTGCCCCCACTAACCCCCTTCTCCCTCTCGTTCATGCTGCCCAGGGGACCCAGTGCTCCGGACAGGTGGGTGTTTAACCCTATTGGGTGCCAAGCCCAGAACTGCCCAGGTGGGCGTGGGGCAAAGACGGGACCCCTTTGTCTCCCTGCAGTGGGGATCTCTGATCCCTGGGGGGGGAGAGGGCATGTGTAGGGGACTCTAGACGGTTTAGTCACTGGTATGCACCTGGGCATCCCCTTCTGTCTCCATCACCCCCCGTCCAGCCGGGGCACTCGGCGCCTTGCTCCTTCCCCAGGAACAGAGTCCAAACGAAACCCCAAAGTTGTGGGGCCCGAGGGCCAGGCCTGTGACCCCGATCTGGGCCCACCAGCCACTGTCCTCACGCGCATGGTCAGGGAGCCCCAGGTCCTCTTGGCGCTTGTGTTCCAGCCACAGCCTGTCAGATCCCCCTGCGACTCCTACCTTGGCCTGGTCCCAGCGTCCGTCACAGGCTGCGCTCGCCTGGCCTCTCTTGGGGATCGGCCATGCATGGGGCTGCATAGACCCTTCGGCCCCCTGCTCATCGCCCTCAGGCCTTCCTGCTATAGGAACCTCCTTGGCCTGCTTCTCCCCAGCTGGGTCTGATCCGTAATCACGTCTCCCTCCTGGCGTCAGCGTGGGCTAATTGGGCTCCCCTAGCATTGTGGCCTGGGTTAGACACCCCATCACAGGGACCCAGGCGTCCGGGCTCACCCCCTTTCCAACAGTGGGAGGTTCTGAGCCCCAGGGGGCAGCAATGCTGGGGGGGAGAGCGTAGGGGACCCAGGCATCCGGGCTCACCACCCCCTCTCTCCCCACAGTGGGGGGCTCTGAGCCCCGGGGCAGCAGTGTGTGTGTGTGTGTGTGTGTGTGTGTGTGTGTGTGTGTGTGTGTGCGTGCGCGGGGGAGCATAGGGGACCCAGGCATCTGGGCTCACCGCCCCCTCTCTCCCCACAGTGGGGGGCTCTGAGCCCCAGGGGGCAGCAATGCTGGGGGGGGAGAACGTAGGGGACCCAGGCATCCGGGCTCACCACCCTCTCTCTCCCCACAGTGGGGGGCTCTGAGCCCCAGGGGCAGCAGTGTGTGTGTGGGGGGGCATAGGGGACCCAGGCATCTGGGCTCACCGCCCCCTCTCTCCCCACAGTGGGGGGTTCTGAGCCCCAGGGGGCAGCAGTGTGTGTGTAGGGGAATCGTAGGGGACCCAGGCATCCGGGCTCACTGGCCCCTCTCTCCCCGCAGTGGGGGGCTCTGAGCCCCAGGGGGCAGCAGTGCTGGGGGGGGGGAGCGTAGGGGACCCAGGCGTCCGGGCTCACCGCTCCCTCTCTCCCCGCAGTGGGGGGCTCTGAGCCCCAGGGTGGCAGCGGCGCTGCGGTTGTGGCTGTCGTGGTCTGTGTCCTGCTGCTCCTGCTCATCGTCGGCTTCTTCTACTGCATGCAGCGCCGGGGACACCTGCACTGTGGGGCGGGGGAGAAGAGATCACTGTGAGTGACACCCCCCAACTCCCACAGCCCCCCCCACCAGAACACCCCTCCCCCCTCGACTACATACAGCGCGGGAACACCTGTCCTGGGGTGGGGGGAGATTGTTGAGAACCTTCCTCCCCCTGGCAGGGGGGGCAGATATCCCTGTATGAGCCCCCCCATGCCCACCCCCTCTGTTTCCCTTGTCCCCCGTCGGTCTGCCCCCCACGGGGCTCACCCTCCATCCATCCCGCAGGACACCCAAGGAAGGCGGCGCGGAGGACCCGGCTGTGGAGATGAAGACAGACAAACGGAACGAGCAGACGGGGCTGCTGAGCCCGAGCGGGGGCGGTGGGGGGGGCGATGGGGGTCACGAGGTGAGCCGGGGGGCGCTGCTGGGGGCAGCATGAGGTGAGATGGGTGGAGGGCCCTGGGTGGGCAGCGGGAGGGAACGGGAGGCCTGAGGTGGGGGGGCTGCGGCTTTGGAGATAGAGGGGAGGATGGGGGAAACCCTCCCTTGGGGGGCTGGGGCGGAGACCCTGGCGGAGGTGGGGGGACACTGTCCTCTAAGCCAGGGAGTCATGGGGGGACGGGGGAGAAGGAGAGATTGGACCCAGGTTGTCACTGGCTGGGGTGGGGTGGAAGCTGCTGGTGTGGGATGGGTTTGGGACATGGGGTCAGTGTGTGATTCTCCCCTCCCCCCCCAGTGCTAAGCGCTGCCCCCAGAGGTCGGCTGTACCGGGAACCCCCCCAGAGGAAGAGGAGGCTGGGATGGCGGCTGGCCAGGAGAGACGGACTTTGACCTCCCTATTTCCCCCCAGGGGGTTGGGGGGGCATTTACTCCATCCCCCCAGTTGTTTTTGTTTCAATGCCTGGTTTATAGCAAGAGACTTTTTCGGATGCCCAGGGGGGCTCCCTCCTGTCCCCCATGGACTCCCCTACCCCCCAGCACATTGTCCCCCTATGGGCTCTACCCCCATGGATTCCCTGCTCCCCACAGCATCTGGAGACAGGGGAGACCCCCACCTGTCCCCAGTTATGGGGGTCAGAGCCAGGTGGGCATGTTCCATCCAACCCTTCCACAGCACCCGCTGACCCACATCCACTGCCCCCCCAGCACTGGCACCCTCAGGATCTACCCGCCCTAGCACCAGGGCCCCCCTTACCCACAGCACATGCCCCCCTGGGTCCAACCGCTCATGGCAGCAGCCCCCCCATTGCCTTCCCTCCCCCACCTCCAGCATTGGTACCCCCAGAACACACACCCCTCCCCCCATCTCTGCCCTTCCCTGTGTCCCCCAGCACCTACAGTCGTCCCCCCCCCCCCCCCCCCCCCGCCTGGTATTGTATTTGACTCTGGTTGTGAATGTTTTTTTACGAGACCTGTTTGTTTGCCAGTGTTTTGGGGGTGGTTCTATTGCCCCCCAAGGGGTCTGTTCCTATCTGTGCCCCTCCCCTCCCCGGGGCCTTCTCTAGTCGTGACACTGGTGTTTATTTTACTGCAATGTCTGTTGGGGGCACTGGAGCTGGGGGGGTGGAACTGGGGCAGCCTTGAGAAGGGGTGGGCCTCCTGCAGGAGCCCAGCTCTACGAACCCCTCCATGGGATCCCCTAGACCTCCACTTTCCTGCTCCCATGGTGCCCAGAGCCTGGGGCCCTCCCCAATGAAAGCCCTGGGCCCCTGCCCCATCCCCCCACCCTGAGGAGCTGCAGTCCTTTGGCAAGTGCTGACCCCCACCCCACTGAGCCCAACTGGGGGCTATTTATGGCTCTCTCCTGCCCCCAGCCCTAGGGGCCACCATGGGGGGGGGGCACAGGCCCTCCCCCCCAGCAGGATTATCCAGCCCCCCCCATCATTCCAGGCTTGACGAAGCCCCATCCCAGCACCCTTGTCCCCCTGCCTCATGGGCATCCCCGCAGCCCCACCAGAAGGGGATGGGGCTAGGAGTCTAGGCCCCCCTTTTCCCAGCCCACCAGCAGGGGGCAGCATCCTCTGAGCACCCCTCCCCCGGCACGGGCCACCCCCAGGAAGAGCCTTAGGGGAGGGGACTCCAGCCGGGGTGAATTTTACCCCCCCATCCCCTGTGGCTGGTCTGTCTAGTCCATGAGCCCCCCACTTAGGGTGACCAGCGAGCAAGGGGGGAGGGGGTCATAGGCAGCTATGTAAGAGCCCCAAATAGCAGGATATCTGGTCACCCAACGCCCCTGCAGCTCCAGTGCCCCCCATTGTTCTGCCTGTTGCCTGCTGCCCCCCCCCCCACTTTACACTGAGGCTAGGTATTAAAGATTGTAATACCTCCCCCCCACACACCTGGCTCCTGTCTGTACGCGCTTCCTCTCCTGCTCTGAGAGGCATTTCCTGGCCCCCCCCCCCCCCCCGCCCGGCCCTGGGCCCCTTTGAACTCCTGTGCTGGGGGGGTTGTGTAAACAGAGGATACCTCTGCCCCCACCCCCTTGGCCCAGCTCCTGCTGGGAAGTGACTTCTGGGCGGGGTGAGTCCCTCGGGGATTTCCCAAGGAGGGGGGATGTGGTGGGGGATTTTAGGCTCTGGGCCTCATTGGCGCTGGGGGTTTGTTTGCAGTTGCAGAACCGCTGAAAAGCAGTCATTTAAACCAGCGTGAGGGGAGTGGGAACGGTGTGAGGCCGGCGACACGGGCGCGAGGGGAATGGGAACGGTGCGAGGCCGGCGACATGGGCATGAGGGGAGCGAGAATGGTGCGAGGGGGGGGCGCCACGGGAGCGGGAACAGCACGAGGGGGTGCCAGGGGCAGGGGAATGGTATGAGGCAGCCGAAGCGGGCATGAGGAGCGGGAATAGGGTGACGCGGGTGCGAGGGGAGCAGTAACAGCATGAGGCAGCCGAAGCGGACGTCAGGGGAGTGGGAACGGTGCGAGGGGGTGCCAGGGGCGTGGGAATGGTATGAGGCAGCCGAAGCGGGCATGAGGAGTGGGAATAGGGTGAGGCGGGCGCGAGGGGAGCTGGAATGGTGCGATGCGGGCATGAGGGGAGCAGGAACGGTGCAAGACAGCTGAAGCGGGCGCCAGGGGAGTGGGAACGTTGTGAGGGGGGCGCCAGGGGAGCGGGAATGGTGTGAGGCGAGTGCGAGGGGAGCGGGAATGGTGCGAGGCGGGTGACGCGGGTGCGAGGGGAACGGTGCGAGGGGAGCAGGAACGGTGTGAGGGGGGCGCCAGGGGAGTGGGAACGGTGCGAGGCGGGTGACACGGGTGCGAGGGGAACGGGAACGGTGCGAGGGGAGCGGGAACGGTGTGAGGGGGGCGCCAGGGGAGTGGGAACGGTGCAAGGCGGGTTACGCGGGTGCGAGGGGAGCGGGAATGGTGCGAGGTGGGTGACGCGGGTGCGAGGGGAGCGGGAATGGTGCGAGGCGGGTGACGCGGGTGCGAGGGGAGCAGTAACAGCGTGAGGCAGCCGAAGCGGACATCAGGGGAGTGGGAACTGCGCAAGGCAGGTGTGAGGAAAGGCCAATACACATACCACTACAAACCCTGTGCTACCCTCTACACGGGTGCAGGGTGCGTGTAAACTTTCTGCCATCGTTTATACCCAGGGCGGGTGCAAGGATGTTTCGCGTCCCCCCCCCCCTGTTTATACCAGTGCCAGCCAGCATGAGCCTCTGTGGGGGGTGTCGATGGCTTTAGGCAGAGGGGATGTGGCCCCTTCTTGTAGCCCTGCTGGGCAGGTTTGCAGTCCCCCCACCCCACCCTGGTACATTGGGGCCCCTGAGAGATGCCGATAGGGCCAGGAGGACACAAGGCTGCAATTTGAGCTGTGGCCAAAGCCAAGGAGATGTCAGCTAATCTGTCCGGGGAGTGGCGTGGGACGGGGCTTTCCACTTTGCGGGCGGGCGGGCGGGTGGGCGGGCATGCTGGAAGGAGGTTGGCTAAAGGGCGCCTGTGAGATTTTGTCCTGTACAAGTCCCCATTTTCCTGGCAGAGGGGCTGGAAAAGGCATTTCCTCCCCACCCCTGTCCCCGGGGAGCCCATGCTATGGAAACCTCAGCAGCTACAGGCAGGGCCCAGATCACTTGCCAGCCAGCCAGTGCCATCTGGGCTGGGCTTTCTCCCCACTGGTACAGCCAGGGAGAGAACCCAGGAGTCCTGGCTCCCAGCCCCCCTGTGCTCTAACCCCCTAGACTCCACTCCCCTCCTAGAACCCAGGAGTCCTGGCTCCCAGCCCCCCTGTGCTCTAACCCCCCAGACTCCACTCCCCTCCTAGAACCCAGGAGTCCTGGCTCCCAACCGCCCCCGCTCTAACCACTAGGCCCAGCCCCCCATGACACGTGTGTGATCTGCGCTGCAGCCCCTGGGCCTGTCCCCCATGCTGACCATTCTGTGCCCAGCTCCCCCTCCCCACGGGCAGTTGTCCTCCTGCTGCGGCCAGCACAAAGCTGTCAGTGAGGCAGGGCTGGCCGCTGCACACCCAGCTTCACCTGTCCTGGGGGGCCCAGGGAACTGGGGGGGGGGGTTGCCAACTGCAGAGGGGGTAGCTGGGCCACTCTAGTTCCTGTCCCACCCGCCTGTCCCCTGGCTCTGTGCAAGGCGCTGGCCCTGGGCTGTGCAGCTCCCGGCGCGACAGGGGCCCCGATCTTGGCCCCGGGCGGGGGGAGGAGGGTCTGTGTAGCCGATCTCGGGCTGTGGATACAGAAGCTGCTGATCAGTCGGCGAAGTGCATGGGGCAGGGTGCCAGGCATCCCGCTGCAGCCAGCCACCTGGGAGCCGGGGTTCAGTGCCCCCCACTCAGCTGCTGCCCAGCCTGGGAGCCTGGCCCCCTCGGGGCACCAATTTCATGGGTTAGCTGGGGAGCTCGTGAACCCAGGGGGGGGGGGGGCGTGGGGAATGCAGAAGAGGCTTCATCCAGCCGCATCCTCCCACGGCAGAGAAGGAAATTAAAGCATTAGCTGCCGGTTAGTGTCGCATCAGCACAACCAGCTTGGAGCAGCGGGCGCAGCTGGAAAAAGAGCATCAGGACTCCTGGGTTCTGTTTTACCTGCCCATCTTCAAGAGGGGAGTGGGGGCTAGTGGTTAGAATAGGGGGCTGGGAGCCAGGACTCCTGGGTTCTCTCCCTGGCTCTGGGGGGGGGGGGGGACTGGAGGTTAGAGCGGGGGGGCTGGGAGCCAGGACTCCTGGGTTCTCTCCCCGGCTCTGGGAGGGGGGGGCTGGTGGTTAGAGCGGGGGGCCTGGGCGCCAGGACCCCTGGGTTCTCTCCCCGGCTCGGGGGGGGGGGCGGGGGCTGGTGGTTACAACGGGGGGGGCTGGGAGCCAGGACTCCTGGGTTCTCTCCCCGGCTCTGGGAGGGGGGGCTGGTGGTTAGAGCGGGGGGGCTGGGAGCCAGGACTCCTGGGTTCTCTCCCCGGCTCTGGGAGGGCCGTGGGGGCTGGTGGTTAGAGCGGGGGGGCTGGGAGCCAGGACTCCTGGGTTCTCTCCCCGGCTCTGGGAGGGGGGGCTGGTGGTTAGAGCGGGGGGGGGCTGGGAGCCAGGACTCCTGGGTTCTCTCCCCGGCTCTGGGAGGGGGGGGCTGGTGGTTAGAGCGGGGGGGCTGGGAGCCAGGACTCCTGGGTTTAACGCCCCCTCCCACGAGGGGGTGGGGCTGAAGTTGTTTAGGGGGCGGAAGGAGGGGGGACAGGCTGCTCATTTCCTTGCGCTGGCTCAGTGATTTGCCCTTTGACCCCATGTGCGGCTCCGGATGCAGCCTCTGTGCCAGCCAGTCTCCGGTGGAGGGAACAGGGGCCAGGACAGTCCCTGTGCTTCGGAAGGGGGGCCCTGGGGAGGAGGCAGGAACAGGCCCCCCCCAAAGCCCACAGTGGGCGGGAATCTGTAACCTCCTGCCCGTGGAGTTGGCAGTGACAGGGGCTGGTCAGTAACTAGGGCTCCTCTTACCCATCCAGCACGGACCTGGCTCGAGCCCCCAGCCAGTGACCTCGGACACGTACGCACCCCCTGGTGCCACCGCGGCCGCACGTTTCCTCGCACGCGTAACAAAGAACTTCCATTCAAAGGCGCCGGGACCCCAGCGTTGGGGAAATCTCCGCAGCCACAGTGAAAAACAGGCGTCACTACACAAACCCAGCCCCGCAGTGAGTTGGGCAGGGTCCTGTGCCTCAGTTTCCCACCTTGTGGTGGGCAAGGCCAATGAACGATTGCCCCTTTAACACATCACTCCCCCCCACACACTCACCTTTGCTGTCCTTGGCTAGCAGAGAAACCCAGAGGTCAGGGGGGTGTTCACAGGGGTGCGTCTGCAACCCCAGAAAGCGGGGGGCATCACGCAGTGACTGGTCGCTGTGCACCTCCACACCCAGCTGTTTGCGACTCCCTCTGCTGCATTTCCCTGCCGCCAGGGTGCTCATGGCCTCTGCGATGCCACGTTCGGAGGGTGTACTGCTGAACCCAGGTATGCAGGGATTTCAGCTCCGTGCCCGCACCGGCTGGCGGGAACCTCACTGCCAGCCCAGCCTGGGCGTCAGCCTTCGTGTCAGCGCTGGCCCCACACCAGGGCTAAGCCCTGCCTGTCCGACCCCTAGGCCTGGTCAGCGTCAGCGACTCACCTCTAGCAATCGCCAGCCAGAAACAACAGCTCACCATGGCCTCCACCCAGCTCTGGCCTTGGGACACCAGCGAGGAGAAACTCAAACAGCACCTAGACAGCTCTAGGCAGTCCACTATCCCCCACCCCCCCTCCCCTGGTTAGCAAGTGGGGCTCAGGCTAGGGCCGTGGTCCCCAAACTTTTATGTCACCCGCCCCTTACCTGTAACGTAATCTGCCTGCGCTCCCCCAGGAGCCAGGGCTGGGGGCTGAGGCCTCGGTTGGGGGTGGGGCCTGAGCAGAGCTGGGTGGCTCCCCCTCCCTGCACCCCTGTGGGGGCTGACCCTGGCCCTGCTGCACCCCCTGAATGTTCCTCCGCACCCCCTAGGTGGGTGTGCCCCACAGTTTGGGGACCATTGATTTAGGGTGACCCCCCCCCCCCCGGTCAGGCTAAGCACAGCTCTGCTGCCCTGTGTTGTACAATCAGGATAACATCACGCCATGACCCTGGCACGGCCTCCTAGCGCGACTTTTCCCCTCTGTCGATACTCACACCTTCTTGTCAACTGTTGGGAATGGGCCACATCCAGCCTGACTGAATTGGCCTCGTTAGCACTGACCCCTCCCCCACTCGGTGAGGCAACTCCCATCTTTTAATGTGCTGTATATTTATAGCTGCTACTGAATTTTCACTCCATGCATCGGATGAAGTGGGTTCTAGCCCACGAAAGCTGATGCCCATTTAAATGTGTTAGTCTCTAAGGTGCCACAAGGGCTCCTCGTTTTTGCTGATACGGACTAACACGATGACGCCTTGGAAACATAGCGCGACTTGTAACCTGCGAGATCCTTTGCCCAACGTGTGGGCTCACCAGGCAGAGCCAGCGTCAGTGCAAACATGGGTGGGTCCAGACCCTGCTCCCCCAGCTAGGGGTGAGCTCATCCAGACCCTGCTGACAAATCCACGGACCACCCAGCATCCCCTCCCCACCCCCAGTTATGGCTCCCTGCCCCCACAGGGCACCCACCTAGTATTGCCCCCCCAATCCCAGCACAGGACACATGCCCCCCCAGTAAAGTACACCCAGCCCCACCAGCTGGCATGGCCCCCTCACCAATATATGGCACAGACACCCCCAACACTGCAGCCCCCTGGCCTAGAGCCAAAGCAACCCGTGGGAAGGGGGGGGGGGAGATGGGCGCGTGGGCGCGTGGGCTGGCTAATGAGCCAGGCAGATTTAATGGGCTGCCAGGAGGCTGCCTTCAACAACAAACAGAGCAAAGTCATTAACAGGCTCATAAACCCAGTCAGGCACCAGCCCCACAAACAGGAGTGAGGGGCACCGGCAGAGCTGGGCTGCGGGTTGGGAGTGAGGGGCACCGGCAGAGCTGGGGGGGGCAGGGGCTGCGGGTTGGGAGTGAGGGGCACCGGCAGAGCTCTGGGAGGAGTCCAGGGCTGGGCTAGCAGGGGGCTGCGGGTCGGGAGTGAGGGGCACCGGCAGAGCTGGGGGGGGCAGGGGCTGCGGGTTGGGAGTGAGGGGCACCGGCAGAGCTCTGGGAGGAGTCCAGGGCTGGGCTAGCAGGGGGCTGCGGGTCGGGAGTGAGGGGCACTGGCTGAGCTGCGGGGGTGGGGGGGAGCTCAGGCCATGCCTCTGTCACTCCCCATCACTTCCCCCCCCAAGCAATGTTGCCTCCCCCACAATCAATGGGTTGGCCCAGTCGCTTCCTGCCAACCCCAAGGAAACAGCCTCCTGCTGCCCCGGGACCCCCAACCCCTGTTATAGCAATGGGGGGGGGGCTTGCTCTGGATGAGCCATCCGGGCTCCCTGCATAAACCTCCCCCTTCCCCCTGAGGCTCCCTCACAGCCCCTGAGGGGGGCGCAAGGGGGTGGGCTCTCTCTCCCCAGCCAGGTGGGGGAAGGGGAATGGAGAGCGGCTGCAGCTCTAAATGCTGATGAAATCGGGGGCTCCCAGTGGGGGAGATGCTGCGGGGGGAAGAGAGGAATATACTGGGGAACAGGGTTGGGGGAACAGCAGTGGTTCCTCCCATCTGCTCTGAGTAGGATGGGGGGACCCAGCTGAGGCTGCCCTGGGGGAGCTGGGGAGGGGGCTGACTGATAAATGGGGTTTGCGGGGTACCGCCAGGACTGCTGTGGGAAAGGGAGGTGGGGCAGAGCATGGACCAGTCCCTCCAAGCAAGTCAGAGAGGGGCTGAGCCTGGGTGGGGGGTGGATCCTACAAAGTCTACACATGGGGAAGGGGAAAGAAAAGTGAGGGACTTAGCCCCATAGCTCTGGCCCTAGGGTCCCATGCCACCCCCGCCACCACCCCCACCCTGCAGGGACCTATCCTCCAGCTCTTGGGTTCTCCCCACTTCTGCCTCTCCAAATCTCCCACCTGCACCCCAGAATCCTCCATATGTGCCCCACAGGGATCCCCCGCCCCTCCCCCACGCCAGCTCCATTGATCGAGCTGTTCCTGGAAGAGAGATGAGCTCATATCCCGGGGGGGGGGGGGGGGGGGGGGAAGGTGTGTGTGTGTGTGTGTGTGTGTGTGTATAGAGAATTGATCCCTGCTGGGGGGCAGGGCTGGGAGCTCTCCCCAGGGTGGGGGAGCCTGGAGCTCCCCATGGGCCCAGCTGCACCCACCTTCACCCCTCCTCAGCTGCTCAACGCCCCCACCTTGCACAGCGATACCCCTACCACCAGCTGCTGTGCACAGCCCCCGCTCCCCCCAAAGGAGGGGGTGTCACCTGTCTCCCCTTCCCCTGGTCTAGGGCCACCCCCAGATGTGAAGCCCCAAGGTTAACCCCCTCCTGCAGGGGTGCAGTAGCAGGGGGCCACGTGGGGGTCTGGGGGCAGAGGTTGGTGTGGGGGAGCCATGGGGGAAGGAGGGGGAGGGTTGAAAGGGCAGAGAGGGGTCGGAGGTCAGCAGGGTCTGTCTATCTGTCCCTCACCCCACAGCTGGTCTACCATGGGGTGCTGGTGACACCTGGTGGCCGCAGCTGGCATCGCACCCCTCAGAGGTTTCCCCTCATACTCCTGGGGAGGGGTGTGGAGCAGACAGGGGGTTTGTGGGGGGGCAGACAGACCCAGACCCAGAGCGGACAGATGGATGGACCAACCCGTCGTTTCACCTGTTTTATTGAGTCCAGACACCCCCAGTTAAACAACTCCCCATGCCCCCCCCCGGATCCCCCCAGCCTCGGATCCCACAAGTGTCGCGTCTTTCTGGGGTCTGGCTGGTCTCTGGGTCATCGGTCAGGGGGTCTCTGTGCAGTACTGACTGGGGGCCTGGGACTCAGCCGTCCATAGGGGGCCATGGGTCGAGGCCCCAGGGTCAGTACAGGGTCAGCCCCTCCCCTTCGCTGGCCGCGGATCCTGGGGGTGTCTGTAAGAGTCTGGCTGGGAGTCCTGGGGGGTGACCTAGAATGAGAGAGAGACACACACGTCAGGAACAGACAGACGGCCAGTGAGGGGGTCGGTGTGGGAACCAGGGGGCTGGAGCGAGTGGGGGCTGCGGGGCAGTAGGACAGACTCACCCTGGCTGTGCTGTGGGGGAGCTGAGCTGCAGCCACCCGGACTCCTGGGTTCTCTGGTCACCTGGGTCGGTGGGGTTGAAGGTAGAGCTGTGGTTGGAGGAAGGGAGAAAGGAGGCCGTGAGCTAGTGGTCAAGGCCTGTCTGTCCCCCCCACTCTTCCCCTTCCCCATCCATCTGCCTCCCACGTCGGTCTGTCCCCCCATGACTCACTGTGTCTCCAGCGCTGTCAACCCCTCATCTGCCCCCCCATCAGCTGGGCTCCTCAGGCCCCTGGGACAGGGGCGGGGCATGGGGCCTCCGGGGCCTGGGACGCGGGGGCAGCGGCCGATGCCAGATCCAGTCACTGGGGTTCTGGCTGGGGTGGCCCAAGGGGGGCAGTGGGAGGTCCTGGAGAGAGAGAGAGGGACATGGTTACACTAGAGGGGAGACATCTTGCACACTTGCTTGCACACTCACCCACATTCCCTTGCACACATGCCCACTGTTGCACTGGCTTGCCCATGCCCCTTGTGTGCTCACCTGGGTGTGGGGGTCTGGATCCCTGGGCTGGAGCAGGTCCAGCCGGGGGAGGTACGGGGGGACCAGGCAGCTCAGGGTCCGGGCAAGGGGGGAACGCAGGATGCCCTGCCTGTGGGGGGGAGACAGAGGTGAGGGTCGCTCCAGCTCTTCCTCCACCCCCTACATCCCCCTTCTGTCTTCCTGCCCCCTCCCCACCCCTGCTCCATGCCTCCCCATCTCCTTGCCCCCCATCCTCCTTCCCCCCATCCCCTGCCTCCTGCTGCCCCCCTTGCCCCTCCGCTGTCCCCAGCCCCCACCTTTCCTCCTGTCTCCTCATCTCCCCATCCCCTGCCTCCCGCTGCCCCCCTCGTCCCTCTGGTGCCCCCAGCCTCCCACCTTCCTCCTATCTCCTCATCCCCCCATCCCCTGCCCCTCACTGCCCCCTTTGCCCCCCCAGCATCCCATCTCCTCATCCCCCCCATCCCCTGCCCCCCACTGCCCCCCTCACCACCCTGGCATCCTCAGCCCCCCCACCTTCCTCCTCTCTTCTCATCCCCCCATCCCCTGCCTCCCGCTGCCCCCCTCGCCCCTCTGGTGTCCCCAACCCCCCACCTTCCTCCTGTCTCCTCATCCCCCCCCATCCCCTGCCCCCCCACTGCCCCCCTCACCCCCCGGCATCCTCAGCCCCCCACCTTCCTCAGAGCCGCCAGCTCCCGCAGCACCGACTCCACGTCCTCCAGGTCGTCGTCATCCTCGTCCGGAGCCGCCCCGGCCCCCTGCCCGCCGATGGGGTCGATGCAAATCACCTCGTGCCCCCGGATCTCCCGGCGGCAGAAGGGGCAGGTCGGGGCCTGCACTTGCTGGGAGGAGAGGGGGGTGTCAGGGGGCAGAGGGTTGGGGGGCTGGGGTCAGGGGTCACGGGCCTGGCTGGCTCTCAGGCACCCCACAATGGGGCTGGGGTCCCAGTGACCTGCCGGGGGCTCAGGCAGCTTCTGCACAGCAGGGTCAGAGGTCAGGGGTCATACAGTGGGGGTAGGGGCCAGAGGTCAGGCTGACCTTCCTGGTTCTCGTGCAGTCCCTGCACAGCAGGGGTCAGGGGTCAGAGGTCAGACTCACCTGCCAGGTGTTCAGGCAGTCCCTGCACAACAGGTGCCCGCATGGCTGGAGCCGAACGTCCTTGTCGTTCTCGGCGCAGATTTTACAGAGCTGGAAAGTGGATCCCATCTGGGAGTAGAGCTGGGCTTGGTCCTGGGGGAGAAGGAGGGTGAGACTGGGCTTGGCTTGGCCCAGGGGGCTGGGAGGGCACCAGGACAGGGGGCTCAGGGTGGGGGCATGGCTGGGGTGGAGCAGCCCCGGTACTGACCGGTGAGACCTCGATCCGGTTCTGAGGCGTCGGTTCTGTCAGCTCTGTCAGGTCCGGATTCACGTTCTTCCCATCCGGATACAGGTAACTGGGGGGGCGCGGAAACTGTCAGAACCAGCCTGGTCCGACCAGAACCCCCCACAGATCCACACCAGGACCCAGCGGGTCGGCATCAGTGCTCCCAAAATCTGAGTAACCTGCGCCCGAACTGACCCAGAATTAAACCCACACGGCCCTGACCAGAACCGACTCGAACCAGCCCAACTCAGCCCGGCAGAACTGACCCACCAAATCCAGACCCACAATCACCCGGGCCCAAGTTCCAGACCACACCAGGCTCCGGGCACATAACCGGATTCTGCCCCCCAGGCCTCTGCCCCAATCTGCCCAGCAGGGCCCCCAGCTTGCCCAACTCCGTCACACCCTCGGCCGCCCCACTCCCTGCCAGACCCCCACTCACAAGCCCTCCTTGTGCCCCTCGATCAGCGCCTGGAAGAGGGGTCTGTCCTGGGGGATGGTCTGCAGGATGCTGCCGTCCCGGCTCACGTAGCCGATGGCCCACTGCCCCAGCCGCGTGCAACTGAGCCGAAACACGTAGCTGGGGGGGAAACGGGGTCAGAGGCAGGGGGTGACCCCAAAGCCTGAGGGGGGCGCAAGGGGGTAGAGGCTGCAGGGAGCGGGGTGGGGGGCTCAGCGGGGGGCGCTCTCCCCTGGCAGTCAGTGCTGGCCCCATTGACCTGGGGACCTGGGCTGCAGGGAGTGGGGCAGGGGGCCGGGGGCACTCTCCCCTGGCAGTCAGTGCTGGCCCCATTGACCTGGGGGCCTGGGCTGCAGGGAGTGGGGCAGGGGGCGCTCTCCCCTGGCAGTCAGTGCTGGCCCCAATGGGCACTAGGGGGCCTGTGCTGCAGGGAGCGGGGTGGGGGGGGCTCAGCGAGGGGCGCTCTCCCCTGGCAGTCAGTGCTGGCCCCATTGACCTGGGGGCCTGGGCTGCAGGGAGTGGGGCAGGGGGCCGGGGGCGCTCTCCCCTGGCAGTCAGTGCTGGCCCCAATGGGCACTAGGGGGCCTGTGCTGCAGGGAGGAGGGCTGGGGGCCAGCAGGGGGCGCTCCCCACTCTCCCCCACCGGGGTCCCTACCTGCCCGGCTTGTTGGAATAGGTTTGCAGCCGCGCCCTCACTTCGTCGTAGGTCAGGAAGGCCACGTAGCCCGGGTGCGTCACTGCCAGGTGCGTCCAGTTCTTCAGCAGCGTGGGCCAGGGCTGCAGGGGCACAAGGGTCGCGCTGGACGCCGAGGTCTTGCCCCCCCGCCCCCGAGACCCCCATTGCCTTTCTGTGCTGCCAGGGGGTGACCCCCCCAGTCCCATCTGCCCTGCGTCTCTCCCCCACCCCCACCCTGCTGCAGCGCTGCTGCTGAGCCGGAAACCCTCAGGCCTCCCGCCCGCCCGCCCCTGGCAGTGCTCTCCCCCCCCCCCGCCCACGGGTCAGCGCAGCTTGAGCGGGGACAGACACGCCACATCCTGCTGGGGATCAAGTGGCAGCACCTGGCCCTGCTCGAAAGTGGGGGTGGGGGTGGTGCAGAGACTAGAGCGAAGCCGGTGGAGGGGCATTGACGGGGATGGGCCACAGCAGCAGCCCCCGCCCCTGCCCCCACCCCCTGCAATCTGGGCCCATGGAGCCAGGTGGGGGAATGGAGGACGGGCTGGGGAGGGGAAGGATGGAGGAAGCAGGTGTGCAGGGGAGGCTGCCCTCTTAGCCCTCATCTCCCCCGCTTGGCCCCCCGTGTCCAGCCCCGCCTCCCCCGCCCGTACCTGGAAGAGGCGGGTGAAGATGTCGAACTCGAAGATGGACACGTGGTCGCTGCAGGTCAGGTCCATGGTGGCTCTCAGGGCCGCGGCCATGGGGCCGGGCGCCACGGGGTGAACCCGCTGCAGCCCCACCTGGAACTCGCTCCATGACACCAGGCTCCTGTGGGGGCAGGGGGCAGTGAGAGGGGATGGGCCCATGGGGGGGTTGGAAGTAGCAGGTTGGGAGACCCTGGGGAAGAAGGGGGGTATCTGGGTGGGAGAGGGGAAGGGGATACCTGGGGGGCAAGCAGGGGGAGGAGGGCAGTGGGGCAGGGATACCAGGGAGTCCATGTCTCAGCAGGGGGCTGGGAGGGGAATAGCGGGGGGTAGCTGGGGAATGGAGGTATCAGGGATCTCACCGTGCCCCCCATGTCCCTCTCCAGAAGGCCTCGGCGGGCGGCTGGCTGGGCCGGTACTGGTGCCCCTGGTCCTGCCCGTCGGGGATCAGGGCTCGGAGCTCCCCCAGCACGTGGCTGAAGATCAGCGACAGCTTGGTCAGCTTCCTCCTGGGGGAGAGATGGGAGCAGGGGTGAGAATGGGGTCCACTCTCCCCTCCCCCACCACAGTCAACAGGAAACACTTGGGGGGCGGACGGACGGGAAGGGGAGGGGGGCAGTTTCTCTGCAGCATCAAAGAGGCCCAGAGACGCTGCTGGTGGAGCCGGACAACCCCAGGCTGGGGGGAAGACGGACTGTCACCTGCCCCACCCCACAATCTCCACTCCAGGCACCCAGAAACAGACACTGGGAAGGAAAGAAGATGGTTTGTATGTTGGGGAGAGGTCGGGAGGGAGAGGCACCAGCAGAGCTGGGGGGAAACCCAGGCTGGGATGGGGGGGCTGCGGGTCGGGAGTGAGGGGCATCAGCAGGGCTGGGATGGGGGGGGGGCCGCGGGTCGGGAGTGAGGGACACCAGCAGAGCTGGGGGGGAACCCAGGCTGGGATGTGGGGGCTGCGGGTTGGGAGTGAGGGGCACCAGCAGAGCTGGGGGGGAACCCAGGCTGGGATGGGGGGCCTGCGGGTTGGGAGTGAGGGGCACCAGCAGAGCTGGGGGGGAACCCAGGCTGGGATGTGGGGGCTGCGGGTTGGGAGTGAGGGGCACCAGCAGAGCTGGGGGGGAACCCAGGCCTGGATGGGGGGCCTGCGGGTCGGGAGTGAGGGGCACCAGCAGAGCTGGGGGGGAACCCAGGCCTGGATGGGGGGCCTGCGGGTCGGGAGTGAGGGGCACCAGCAGAGCTAGGGGGGAACCCAGGCTGGGATGCGGGGGGGCGTTGAGAGTGCGGGGAGCCAGGGTCCCTGGATCTGGGCGTTTTCTGTTGTTGGTTCTTTTTCTGCTTCCGCTGCGATAGGAGCTGGTTACTCAGTAACTCGGGGCCACACCCTTTCACCAGAGTCCAACAGGCGCGGCCAGCCTCTCCCTACGGGCAGGTGCCCCTCACTCCCGACCCGCAGCCCCCCGACTATCCCAGCCCTGGGGTCTCTCCCTCAGCTCTGCCGGTTCCCCTCACTCTGCTATCCCAGCCCTGGGCTCTCCCCACCTAGCTCGGCCAGTGCCCCTCACTCCCGACCTGCAGCCCCCCCGCTAGCCCAGCTCTGGGCTCCCCACATCCCCACATCTCTGCCAGTGCCCCTCACTCCCGACTCGCACACCCCTGCTAACTCAGCTCTGCCTCCCCCTCAGCTCTGCTGGTGCCCCTCACTCCCGACCTGCAGCCCTCTGCTAGCCCAGCTCTCCCTGCCTCCTTGCCCCACGGTGCCCCCTTGGGGCCAGTACCTGGAGACCGACCCCTCCTGGAAAATGCCATCCGGGTCTCCCTTGAAGAGCTTGGTGGCCTGCTTGACCTTGCGCTGCAGGTTGTTGATGTAGACAGGGAAGTAGCCGGCCTCCCAGAGGCGGCTCAGGCTGGCCCCGGGCTGGCCCCGAATCAGCAGCAGGTGCTGGCGCATCTGGGGCAGGAGCTGGAGCAGGCTGGGGGGGCTGTTCCTCAGCCCCAGGCCCGGCTGCTCCACCAGCCGCTGCAACTTCTCCAGCCCCTGCAGGGCCTTGTCCAGCGAGCGCCGAGCGGCTGCGCCCAGGGCAAAAGGGCCCCGCCGGGCACCTGGTCCCCCTGCAGCAGCCATAGCAGCTGGCGAAAGGCCGGAGGGGAGAGACTGTGCTTCCTGCACCCAGGGTTGGGCAGGGCGGGTCTGACCGAGGGGGAGGGAAGGAGGGAACGAAGAAAAGAACAAGACAGAGCGAGCGAGAGAGAAAAGCGTAGAGGAAGCGACACAAACAAGCAGCTTCACAAGAGGGCCACAGGCAAGGCCTTGAGCCCCCCCTCCTGTCACATCCGGACAGGTCACTCCCCTCCCCCCCACTGAGGAGATGGGAGGGAGTGTGGGGGCGTTTTTACACACTGCGCACCTGTCAGAGCAAGTGTGAACCTGCAGCTCTGGGGCCTTTGGATCCAGGAGTGAGGGGCACTGGCAGAGCTGGGGGGTGGGGAGCCCAGTGCTGGGCTGGCAGGGGGCTGCGGGTCGGGGGTCAGGGGCACCGGCAGAGCTAGGGAGGGAGGAAGAGAGGAGCCCTGGGTGGCCAGGGGGCTGCAGGTCAGGGGTGAGGGGCACTGGCAGAGCTGGGGGGTGGGGAGACCAGTGCTGGGCTGGCAGGGGGCTGCGGGTCGGGGGTCAGGGGCACCGGCAGAGCTAGGGAGGGAGGAAGAGAGGAGCCCTGGGTGGCCAGGGGGCTGCAGGTCAGGGGTGAGGGGCACTGGCAGAGCTGGGGAGCCCAGGGCTGGGCTGGCAGGGGGCTGCGGGTCAGGAGTGAGGGGCACCGCCTGTCAGTTCTGTCACACCCTGTGCAGCTCTCTGGGTGATTTCCGCCGGGGGGGGCGGGAGCAGCCGGGAACCCGCCCCGGGCCTGAACCTACCTGTAAATCCAGGTGCCGCTGACTCACCTGTGGCCTCGCCTGCCCCTGCCCCTGCCCCTGCCCCGGGGGCGCGCCTGGAACCCGCCTGCAATTCTCCCTTCGGCCACCAGGTGGCGCCGCTGCCTGGACGATCCCCGGAGAACAATTGTACCAGCATCGGGGGCCCGTCCAGCCCCATAGCGCCCCCCATCAGCCCCAGGGGCCCATCCAGCCCCATAGCGCCCCCATCAGCCCCAGGGGCCAGTCCAGCCCCATAGCGCCCCCCATCAACCCCACAAGCCTATCCAGCCCCATAGCGCCCCCCATCAGCCCCAGGGGCCCGTCCAGCCCCATAGCGCCCCCCATCAACCCCACAAGCCCATCCAGCCCCATAGCGCCCCCCATCAACCCCACAAGCCTATCCAGCCCCATAGCGCCCCCCATCAGCCCCAGGGGCCCGTCCAGCCCCATAGCGCCCCCCATCAGCCCCACAAGCCTATCCAGCCCCATAGCGCCCATCAGCCCCAAGGGCCCATCCAGCCCCATAGCGCCCCCATCAGCCCCACAAGCCTATCCAGCCCCATAGCGCCCCCCATCAGCCCCAGGGGCCCGTCCAGCCCCATAGCACCCCCCATCAGCCCCACAAGCCTATCCAGCCCCATAGCACCCCCCATCGGCCCCAGGGGCCCATCCAGCCCCATAGCACCCCCATCAGCCCCAGGGGCCCGTCCAGCCCCATAGCACCCCCATCAGCCCCAGGGGCCCGTCCAGCCCCATAGGCGCCCCCATCAGCCCCACAGGCCCACCATCAGCCCCAGGGGCCCATCCAGCCCCATAGCGCCCCCCCATCAGCTCCACAAGCCTATCCAGCCCCATAGCGCCCCCCATCAGCCCCACAGGCCCATCCAGTCCCATAGGGCCCCCATCAGCCCCACAGGCCCATCAAGCCCCGGGGCCCCGTCAAGCCCCATAGCACCTCCCCATCAGCCCCACGGGCCCATCCAGCCCCATAGCACCTCCCCATTAGCCCCACAGCCCCATCCAGCCCCATAGCGCCCCCCATCAGCCCCACAGGCCCATCCAGTCCCATAGGGCCCCCATCAGCCCCACAGGCCCATCAAGCCCCGGGGCCCCGTCAAGCCCCATAGCACCTCCCCATCAGCCCCATGGGCCCATCCAGCCCCATAGCACCTCCCCATTAGCCCCACAGCCCCATCCAGCCACATAGCACCCCACATCAGCCCCACAAGTCCATCCAGCCCCAGGGCCCCGTCAAGCCCCATAACGCCCCCATCAGCTCCAGGGCCCCGTCCAGCCCTATAGCCCCCCCATCAGCCCCACAGGCCCACCTAGCCCCATAGCACCCCCCATCAGCCCCACGGGCCCATCCAGCCCCATAGCACCCCCCTTCAGCCCCACAGGCCCATCCAGCCCCATAGCACCCCACACCAGCCGCAGGGCTCCGTCCAGCCCCATAGCCCCCCCATCAGCCCCACAGGCCCGTCCAACCCCATAACCCCCCCTCACATCAACCCCAGGGGCCCATCGAGCCCCACAGTGCCCCCCATCAGCCCCAGGGCCCCGTCCAGCCCCACAGCACCTCCGTGTTAGCCTCATGGGCCCATGCAGCCCCATCGTGTCCCCCATCAGCCCGACAGCCCCACAACCCCCCCCCATCAGCCTCACAGCCCCATAGCACCCCCCATCAGCCCCACAGGTCCATCCAGCCCCATAGCCCCTCACCATCGGCCCCCGTGCCCCATCCAGCCCCACAGCACCTCCCCGTTAGTCTCATGGGCCCATCCAGCCCCATAGCACCCCCACCCCCATCAGCCCCACGGGCCCCTCCAGCCGCATAGCGCCCCCTAAATCTCTTTCAGTCTTAGGATAAAAAATACAAAAAATATTTTATTAGCGGCTTAGAAAAGACCCTCATAAGTTACCCCCAAACCACAACCCCCCCAGGAGATTCAAGTATCAGTGACTGGCGGCAACTCTGAGGTGGGGGGATAGGATCCCCCCACCCCCCTGGTTCTGCATCCCGCAGAGCACCGAGGGGGCAGAAGGGTTAATGCTAGCGAATGGGGGGTGGGGGCTGGGCTTGGCTCCCAGCAGCCTTTGTGGGGGGCATAGAGGGCCCCTGCGAGTCCAGTCTCAGTGCAGCCAATTCCCACTCCCCCTCAGTGTGCCCCCCAGCCGAGTTCCGCCGACTCCATGCCGGGCTTTAGCTGCGACCTCCCCAGGGGCTGCTTGTGGTTTCACTCAGGCTCTGGCCCCATTTGGGGCAGGGGTCCTGGCAGGGCCACTCTGCTGTCTCCTGGGGGAGGGGAGGGCAGAAAGAGGACACACTGCCCCCCCACCCCCGAGGCGGGGGAAGGCGAATGCAAGGGGGCCTGTCGGACAGTCCTCTCTTCAGGGCTTCACCCAGGCTGGGACCTGGGCACGGAGCTGGCCGGGCACCTAGGCCCCATAGGAGCATATGGGTTCCCCCTCCATGGAGACAGCCAGACACCTGGGTCCCCCAGGAACACATGGAGACGCCCGGACTCCTGGGTCCTGTAGGGGAGTAGGCAGCTGTCGCTGGCAGTGAGGGTCCCCCAGGAGGCCCGGATGCCTGGGTCCCACAGCAACAGGCGGGGTCCTGCGCATGCAGACGCAGGGTCCTCTAGGAGCCGGTCACCCCAGTGCTACATCCCCAGGGCGAGAGTCCCCTGGGGTCCCTGGACTGGGAGGGGCGGCTGCCCCCAGGACTCCGCTGTCAGCTGCCCCCGCTGTCCCTGTGGCGAAGCCACTGTGCCTCCGCCTCCGTGGGTGGGCTCCCTGCCCCACGCGGAGTCCGTGATTGGTCCAGCCCAGCACCTCTCAGGTGAATCCGACTGGGTGGCAGCCCCTGGACAATGGGCGGGTGAAAGGCACCAGGCAGCAGCGAGAGGTGATTAGTTGAGGTGTCCTGGCCGGGAGACGCAATTGGGTAGATGGCACCATGGAGTGCAGGCTCCAGCAGGCTTTCGGCCAATTGCAGAAAGGGCTTTGGGGCAGTGGCAGAGCCCATTGGCTGCCCCAGGGTGGGCGGGGGCATGTTTCCCTCCAGCTTCACCCCGTGGAGGGAGCCAGGCGTTGATGCCCCATTGGCTGGCTCAGCAGTTTCTGGTCTCTGATTGGTTGGGGCAGTTCTGCAGGCTCCTGGGGTGTGGGGAGGGCTCGGGGCAGAAGACGGGGAGCCAGGGGAGGCGCTGGGCAGACCTGGGGGGAGAGAAAGGGGACATCAGGAATCAGCCCCAGAACCCCACCCCCCCAAAGGGGAACCGGGAACCCCCCCGACATCCCAACCCCCCCCCCCCGAACCCCTGGACCCTCCCACTAGGGAGCCCGCAGCCGTGAGGGGGTTGGTGTGTCTCTCCATGGGGCTGGCTCCAGGGGTCATGGGCAGGCGGACCAAAGCATGACCTTCAGATGGGGCATTCCCCAGGGGGCTCCGGGGGATGGGCACATGGGCTAAGGGGGCCAGTGGGGTGTTTCTGCTGGGGGTCAGGCAGGCGCCAGGGGCATTGGGGGGGCAGCACTCACCATTGGGGGTCAGGCGGGCGCCAGGGGAGCTGGCTGAACTGGGTGCCGGGGAGGCCCCATCCCGGGTGCTTTCGGAAGCTGGGGGAGGCCGGGAGGCCTTTCCCCTCAGGATGTCGATCACCTGGGAACGGGGGATGGAGGGAGTTACCCTGTCCCGCTGGGAGCCCCCTCAGACCCACCCCAAGGCCCCCTAATCCCCACCCCATTTCCACATGGCAGCAGTGGCCCCTCCCCTCCCTGCTTCCCTTCATCCCAATGGCCCCCACTCTCCCTCCCTCCAAGCCTCTATACCCCCAGGGGCCTCTTAGTGCAGCCTCTCTTTGTCCTCCTGCCGACCCTCCCCAGGCCCCTGCTCCCCCTCTGTGGATCACCCCACGTCCTGCCAACCCTCCCCAGGCCCCTGCTTACCCCCCCAGCGTCCTCCCCACGTCCTGCCAACCCTCCCCAGGCCCCTGCTCCCTGTCCCCAGCGTCCTCCCCACGTCCTGCCGACCCTCCCCAGCCCCCGCTCACCCCCCCAGCATCTCCCCCATGTCCTGCTGACCCTCCCCAGCCCTCTGCTCACCCCCCCAGGGTCTCCCCCACTCACCCGCCGGTTCTTGGCCACCATGAGCGCCGTGTCATTGTGATAGTTCTTGATCCCGCAGTCGGCCCCGTTCCGCACCAGCAGCCGCAGGGCATCCAGCAGCCCCCGTCCACTGGCCACGTGCAGCGCCGTGCACCCCGCATACGACTGCGCGTTCACATTTGCCCCATTCTGCCGGGGCGGGGGAGAGAAGAGACGGGCGGTGAGACGGGACAGACAACGCCCCCCGCCCAAAGCGTCATGTCCAGGGGCGGTAGCTGGGCGGGGGCAGGGTTTTGGGGGGGCAGTGACAGAAACCTGATTGGGGCAAGGGGACATTTGGGGGAGCTGAAGGGAGGGAGAGGGGCCAGGTGTGGGGGAGAGGCCAGGTGGGAGGGGGGAGGGGGCCTGGCCCTCACCTGTATTAGCAGCTCCACCATGTCCAGGCTGTTGTTCTCCACGGCATGGAGCAAGGGGGAGCGGCCACTCTTGATGTCCTGTGTGGGGTGCACAGCAGGGTCAGACCCCTCAGGTACAGACAGGCTCCCCCCACTCAGTTCACACATACACCCCCCCCGGAAATCCCCTCTCAGTTCACACAGTTCTCTCCCAGCTCTGCTCCCCTTCCCCACCGCTGTACCCAGCCCCCCTTGTGTGTGTGTGTGGGGGGGGGTTGGAGGGGATGGGCTCCCCCGTACCCAGCCCCCCGTGCGCCATGTCTGTGGGGTGGGAGTAGGCGCCCCCCCATGCTCACCACAGCGTCGATGTCCGCCCCGTGCTCCAGCAGCAGCAGCACTGTGTCCCGGTTCGAGGTGGCCACAGACACATGCAGGGGGGTGAGACCTGGGGGGAGAGAACGGGGGGGGGGTGAGAGAGGCACAAGGGGGGGGGACGGGGGGGCTGGCCTGGCTTGGGGGCGGGGGCCTTTGGGCTTTTCCAGAGATTCTGGTCCCAGTTCTCAGCTGTTTGGAAAAATTCTCAAAACCACAAGCTCCCCCCCTGCCCCCTCCCGACCCCAGTCCCCTCCATCCCCTGCCGCCCTGCTCACCCTCGTAGTTCCGGGCCTCCAGCTCAGGTCGGTTGCTGCCCCACTCCAGCAGCTCTCGCAGGCACCGGGGGCTGCCGTGCTCGCAGGCCAGGTGCACCGACGTTTGTCCGTGCCGGTCCAGTGCCATCGGGGAAGCCCCGTGCGAGAGCAGCAGCTTCACCAGGGACGGCTGGGTGGTGATCACCGCCAGGTGCAAGGGGGTCTGAGGGGGGAGAGGCACAAGGCACTGCTGCAGGAAAGCTCACAACGCCTGGCAGTGGGTCCCAGCTGGGGGCACACACAAGGAAGCTCGCAGCACCAGGGGGTTTCCCAGCTGGGGACACAGGCAGGGCATTGCCACGGCAAAGCTCACGGCACCGAGACATGCAAGCTGTGAGCTGCTGGTGCACACCCTGTAACCAGAGGAAGCTGCCCAGTCCCGACGGTGCTAACCGCAGCCCCCGGCGCCAGCCGCGTTGACGCAGACGCTTCTGAGAAGGGGCTGGAGCTGGCTCAGGTGGTGGTTTACGGGAAATGGGGCACACAACACGGGACTGGGGGAAGCTGCCCCAGCTTAGAGACCCCTCGGGACCCAAGCAGAGCTGGGGGGAGCCCAAGGCTGGGGTAACTGGGGGCTGTGGGTCGGGAGTGAGCAGCACCTGTCCATAGGGTGGGGCTGGCAGATCCTTCTGGGCTCTGGGGATGGGGGGGGCTGAGCGTGTAAGAGTGTGCACAGGTGCCATGGTGTGTGTGAGTGGGCACGTCCCAGTAAGCCGTGTCTCTGTGAGAGCGTGTGTGTGTGACTGGCGCATGGGGCCATCGAAGTAGGAATGTGCGATTCCCGTAGAAGTCCGTGAACACGCTTGTTGCAGGGAGCGAGTGTGTCTGAGTGCGTGTCACACCAGTGCATGGTGAGTGTGGAATGCAGCATGCCCGGGTGCATGAGCGTGCAGTGCTCTGGGAACACAGGTATTGCAGGGAGTGGGAGTGTCCAAGCGTGTCTCTCTCAGCCGTGCACGGTGAGTGTGCAATGCAGCGTGCCCCAGTGCTCTGGGAATGGTGCAAGGAGCCAGAGGGAGAGGGGAGAGTGCTGCAGGGTTTGCCCTTGACCTGCTTTGTGTCCCATCACGCAGGGCGACCTGCAAGTGCTCCAGGTGCCAGGTCTGCCTGCGTCCCCGCCCCCGTGACTCAGGCTCTGACCCTGGGGCGTCGCCCAGGCAACGGGGGGGGGGGGGGGGGAGGAAGTTGTCGGGGAAAGTCCCGTCTGTGCTGGGGCTGGGCGGGGCTGGGCACGTGGGTTCTGGGAACGTCGTGCCCGGGTTCCCCCCCCCCCGTTCAGCCTGGTGCCACCTGACAGGGGCAGGTTGGCATCACACCCCTCCCCCGATACCCCGGTCCCCCCTCCCCACATCTGCCAGGGACCAGTCTGGTATCAAAGCCCACAGACCAGGCCCCCCATCCTGCCCCGGGACCCCCAGCCCTCCCCCGGACTGACCTGCCGCATGTTGTTGTAGATGTCCAGGTCCCGCTGACCCTGTAGGAAGAGGCTGACCAGGCGCTGGGCAACGGGCAGGTTCCCCTGGGCCACAGCGATGTGCAGAGCCCTGTGGGCGGGGGGAGGAGAGACCGTCACTGGGGAGGGGCGGTGTGGGGAGAAGAACCTCCTCAGGGTCCCCGCACTCCACAGAAAGTTCCTCTCCCCTCCCCCAGCCACAGAAATTCCCAGGTAGGTTCTGGCTAGAACAGCCGTTGCAACAGTGTCAGGGGACTCCCCAGCCTCATCCCAGCTCGGAGCTCACCGCAGTGGGCAGTGCCCTCTTTAAACCCCACGCGAGCACCTCTTCACCAACAGTCCCTAATAACCCCTGGGCAGATGCCAGCTAGAACAGCAGGTGCAACAATGTTACTGGAGTCCCCAGCCCCTCCCCGCCACTCCACAACCCCCCTGCAGAGAGGCTGGCCCTTTCAGATCTATTAGCAACACTGGTGCTGCTTAGAACAAGCGTTGCAATGTTAGCAAGGTCCCCGTCCTGCCCCACATCATCCCCACTGGGTCTGAGCTCCCCCCATCTTCCATCACACCCTCCCCACTGCCCCTTGGCTCCCTTAGCCCATCTCCTTGGGTACATCCAGCTCTCCCCCTCCCTCCCATGTCCTGCCCCCAGAGCCCTGTCACCCCAGCTCACTCTCCCTCTGCTCCCTGCTCTGGTCCCCGGCTCTGCTGCCCCCCAGCCCTGGCCCCCTCTCTGCCGCCCCCCCTCCCCAAGGACGCAGGTGATTTCAGAGAATCGCTCCAGCAGCGAATTACGATAAAAGGAAACCTCTTATCAGCGCAGCCCGAGCAAAGGGGGGGGGGGGGTCCTCGACTCCGGGCTTCCAGTAAGAGCTCCCAGCCGCCCGCTGACCTCCACTTCCTGTCTCAAACAGGCCACTTTCGATATCCACTGGCAGCTCAGGCTTGGGAGGCTGCAGCGCTGCAAGCTGCCCCAGGAACAGTGCCCTGTCACTGCCAAGCAGGAAACCCAGTGCTGCGAGCTTCCCCCCATGACAGTGCCCTGTCACTGCCCAGCTGGGAACCCAGCGCTGTGAGCTTCCCCCCATGACAGTGCCCTGTCACTGCTGAACCCGGAACCCAGCACTGCAAGCTTCCCCAGGAACAGTGCCCTGTCACTGCCAAGCGGGAAACCCAGTGCTGCAAGCTTCCCCCATGACAGTGCCCTGTCACTGCCCAGCTGGGAACCCAGCGCTGCGAGCTTCCCCCCATGACAGTGCCCTGTCACTGCTGAACCCGGAACCCAGCACTGCAAGCTTCCCCAGGAACAGTGCCCTGTCACTGCCAAGCGGGAAACCCAGTGCTGCGAGCTTCCCTCCATGACAGTGCCCTGTCACTGCCCAGCCGGGCACAGTGATGCGAGCTTTCCCCCATGACAGTGCCCTGTCACTGCCCAGCTGGGAACCCAGCGCTGCGAGCTTCCCCCCATGACAGTGCCCTGTCACTGCTGAACCCGGAACCCAGCACTGCAAGCTTCCCCAGGAACAGTGCCCTGTCACTGCCAAGCGGGAAACCCAGTGCTGCGAGCTTCCCCCATGACAGTGCCCTGTCACTGCCCAGCCGGGCACCCAGTGCTGCGAGCTTTCCCCCATGACAGTGCCCTGTCACTGCCCAGCTGGGAACCCAGCCCTGTGAGCTTCCCCCCATGACAGTGCCCTGTCACTGCCCACCTGGGAACCCAGTGCTGCGAGCTTCCCCCCATGACAGTGCCCTGTCACTGCCCAGCCACCCACCCAGTGCTGCGAGCTTCCCCCCATGATAGTGCCCTGTCACTGCCCAGCTGGGAACCCAGTGCTGTGAGCTTCCCTAGAAACAGTGCCCTGTCACTGCCCAGCTGGGAACCTAGTGCTGCGAGCTTCCCCCCATGACAGTGCCCTGTCACTGCCTAGCCAGGAACCCAGTGCTGCGAGCTTCCCCCACCACAGTGCCCTGTCTGGAACCCAGCACTGCAAGCTTCCCCAGGAACAGTGCCCTGTCATTGCCCAGCTGGGAACTCGGTGCTGCAAGCTTCCCCCTATGACAGTGCCCTGTCACTGCCCAGCTGGGAACCCAGTGCTGCGAGCTTCCCCCTATGACAGTGCCCTGTCACTGCCCACCTGGGAACCCAGTGCTGCGAGCTTCCCCCATGACAGTGCCCTGTCACTGCCCAGTCAGGAACCCAGCACTGTGAGCTTCCCCCACCACAGTGCCCTGTCACTGCCCAGCTGGGAACCCAACGCTGTGAGCTTCCCTGCAGCAGTGCCCAGTCAGGCGCAGGGAGGGGCCGTGGGGGGTGGAGGAAGAGGAAGCCGGGGAGGAAATCTATCCCCCTCCCCTTCCAGTAAGAAGTTTGAACCACGGGACCATTACGCAGGAAGAAAACGTCGGCAGGGGGTGGGACCGGGATGGGGGAGGGCTACCCAGACGGGCCGGGGATTCCCCTTCCCAGCCGGGCTGGCTCGCTCTGTCTAGGCTCGCAGATGGGCCCCTTGCCCCCATGTCCGTGCTGGGGGCCCAGGGCTATTTAAACTCACCCCCCAACCCCCACTTACGTGTCTCCATCCTCGTCCTGCTTGGTCGCCGTAGCGATGTCAGCAGCCATCTGTGTCTGCAGGGGGCAGAGAAGGGGGTAGGGAGTGGCGGGGCGCCCCAGCAGGGGGGCCGGCAGCAGGGGGTGTGGGGCCACGGGGTGGAAGAAGGGGGCCCGCTCCGGGACCAGGAAAGGTCCGGTCAGACCTGGTGGGGGGAGAAGAACGGGGGTGCGTGAGCGAAAGAAGGGATCCCCCTTATACATCGCAAGGGACCCAGGAGTCCGGGCCCTGCACCTCCTGGATCTCCCCAATAACCCGTCCCTAGGGACCCAGGAGTCCGGGCCCTGCATCTCCTGGGGTCTCCCTCATAACCCGTCCCTAGGGACCCAGGAGTCCGGGGCCAGCACCTCCTGGGGTCTCCCTCATAACCCGTCCCTAGGGACCCAGGAGTCTGGGCCCAGCACCTCCTGGGGCTCCCCCCCTAACCTCTCCCCCAAGAGACCCAGGAGTCCGGGGCCAGCACCCCCTGGGGCTCCCCCCCCATAACCCCTCCCCCAAGGGACCCAGGAGTCCGGGGCCAGTGCTACGTTTGACCAATCGCTTTACTGAAATCCTCACCCGGCCCCTGAGGCCAAGGGCACGGACTCGCCTCCGCCGCCCCCACCCCATTTCCCGGGCCCCCGGCGTCCGGGCGTGGGGGGCGGTCTCCAGCCCGTGGGATCTGTCCTGGCCACCCGCCAGCATCTGGGGAGGCGCCGGGTGTCTGCGGGGAAAGGAAGGAACCGGGGGTCCCCCGCGGGGGCGATGGGGGATCGGGGGGTCACCCACCTATGAGGTAGGGAGCTGGCAGGCGGCTGTACTCCACAGCCACGTAGGGGGGGCAGTAGCCGTTGCAGAAGGGGGGATGCTGCTCCCCGGAGGCGCCCTCCTGCCCCCCGTCGCTCTCCGTCTTGGGCACCTTCCCGGCGGGGGGTCCCGGCCGCTCCCAGCCCGGCCCCCGCACCACGTAGCGGCGTTTGCGCAGGGGCAGGGAGGTCTCCGCTTTCCTGCCCCCCTCGTCGGGGGGCCCCGGGCTCGGCGCCCCGAGGCGGGGGGGAGGAGTCCTTGGGCCCCCCGGGGCGCCGTGCCAGGGTGCAGGGAATGCCCCGCTGCCCTGAGGAGCCCGCTGCCCCCCGGAGTCTTTGGGACGGGGAACCCCGCTCCCATGGCACTCGGGGGTGTCCCCCTTCCGCCACGTCCTCAGGTCCACGGGCATCTCCTCCGCCATTCCTCAGGCTCCGGGGTCCCTTGCCCCCAGAGTGGGGGAGGGGTCGCCAGCCAAACCCGGCTCGATCTCCTGGGTCCTTTGCCCCCGGGGTGGGGGTGAGGGGGGGTCACCAGCCAAACGCCGCTCGGTCTCCTAGGTCCTTTGCCCCCAGGGTGGGGGAGGGGTCACCAGCCAAACCCCGTTCTGCCCTTTTGCAATCTCATCGCCTCAGCAGGTGCCCCCTGCAGCCCCGGGCACCTCCAGGGAGCGGGCGCGCAGGGAGGGGGCGGCCTGGCTGCCCCGTGGGTGCCCACAGCCCCCGACTGAAGCCAGGGAGGCTGCAGCAGGCTGCAGCGGGGTAGAGGAAGGGCCACCGGGACTTCCCCGGCCGCTCAGCTGAACGCTAGGGACTTTCAGAGCCGCCTCTTACCCCGGGCTTGGGGTGGAGAATGACGGCCCCCGCCCCGCCCCTCGCCCGCCCCCAGGAGCGGCAGCGGCAGCGGCAGCAGGGGAGCCCCGGTGCGCCCAGGGCGCACGCTTGGCACGGGGCCCTGGGCGCACCGCCCGCTTCCCGGACTCTCCCCTCCCCTCCCCACCGGAAACGCCCAGGAACGGGGGGGGGCGGCAGGGAACGCCCCGGGCTCGGCGGAGGAGGGAGGGAGGGAGGGAGGAGCGGGGAGGGCGCGTTCCAGACACGGTTAACCCCTTCCACCCCCCCGCCCCTGGCACGGAGAGACGGGGGCTGTCAGTGAAGGGGGCTGCGGGGCGGGCCAGGCCGCCCCATGCTCCTCTGGTGCCCTCCGTGCAGGGCACCCTGGCACCCTGCAGAGCGCGCCCGTCTGCCCCCGGCCCTGGCCCCGCAGGGCACGGGGCGGGAACGGGGGACCGGCTCGGGGCAGCAGGGACCGGGAGCCAGGGCCGTGCCAGGCACAAGCAGATTAAACAATTGATTAGGGCCCAGCCGCTCAAAGCGGCCCCATTGATTAGTTTGTGGGGGGGCCCCAATGGGCCGGGAGCCGGGGCCGGGACCATGGCAAGGGGGTAGCAGCAGGGCCGGGAACACGCTCCCAGGGCAGATGCCGGGGGCAGGGGCAGGTCTGAGTCACCCGGGGTGAATCCAGAATCACTGTGAACCCCCAGGGAGCTGTGGGTGGATGTGTCTCAGTCTGCCCCCCCCACCTTCCTCCCCACTTCTCCTTCCATCCCTCCCCCTGTCTGTCCATCCCTCCCCATCTCCGCTTAACCTCCTCCATCTCCCCCACACCCTATCCCTCCCCCCACCCCTCTGTCCATCCCTCCCCATGTCCACTCAACCTCATCCAGCTCCCCCCACCCCCCATCCCTCCCCCCACCCCTCTGTCTGTCCACCCCTCCCCATCTCCACTCAACCCCCTCCAGCTCCCCCCATCTCTTCCTCATTCACCCTCCCTCCCCCACACTCTTCCAGCCCCCTCTATGTATCCATCCCTCCCTCCCCCCACAGCACCTGAGAAATGCCCAGGGTGTGAGGGACCGTGTCCTGGGCCCAGACAGACCGCCAGCCCCTGGCTCAGGGCTGTGACCCCAAATACAGCTGGGGAAACCGAGGGTGACTCAGCTACAACTCACAGCGAGTCACCAGCACAGCTGAGAATGGAACCCAGGAGTCCTGGCTCCCACCCCTCCCCCAAGGACTCTGTCACATCCGTGTTGCTCCTGCCCAGGTGGCAGGGATGGGTCCCGAGCCCACTGCAAAGGGCTGAGTTACTGAGGCCGGGGGGAGGGGGGAGAACAGAGACATGGGGACCCCATAGCTGGAGGGATGCGGGAGCAGGGGGTTCTAGGAGCAGTGGTTGGGTACACAGAGTGGGGGGGGGGGGTGGAAGACTTTGCCCTGTTGATCCAGTAGGGAATTTCCTGGGGTGGGGAGGTAGATAATTTACCTGCCTCCCCGGCTCCACCACTCCCCCCTGCAGTGACCCCTCCCTGCTCCCCCTGCAGTGACCCCTACACTGCATTTCCACTGCTCCCCAGTGCAGTGACCTGCCCCACCCCCACTGCTACCCCTGCAGTGATCTTGCCCCACCCCACTGCTACCCCTGCAGTGACCCCTCCCTGCATCCTCACTGCACCCCTGCAGTGACCTCTGCCCCCACTTCCACTGCTCCCCACTGGAGTGACCCCTCCCTGCATCCCCACTGCACCCCTGCAGTGACCCCTGCCTCCACTCCCATGGCACCCCTGCAATGACAGCTGCCCTGCATCTCCACTGCTCCCCCTGCGGTGATCACTGCCCCCACTCCCCCACTGCACCCCTGCAGTGACCCCTCCCTGCATCCCCAGTGCAGTGACACCTCCCTGCATCCCCACTACCCCCCTGCAGTGACTCTTGCCCCCACTCCCACTGCACCCTTGCAGTGACACTGTTGTCCCCCCCAGCCAGGTCTCTGTCCCACGGGTGCATGGGAGTGAGAAGTGCCAGGCTGTGGGGGTGCAGAACACACAAAGCCCTGCAATCAGAGAGAACAGCCGACTGTCCCTGGCCCAGCACCGAGGCACAGGGCCCAACCACCAATCTCTCAGCTCTCTGTGCACCTCTGCCCTGCTTCCCCCTGACCATGCACCCCCCCGTAACTCCTTCAAACAGCCCCCCCTTCTCCACGGCTCCGCCCCTGGAAGCAGGATCCGATTTACCAGAAGCGATGGGTTTGGAAAGTCCCTGCTCGCATCCTGCATCCCCCACTGGGTGGGGGGGGGAAGGAGCTGGGAGGGGGGGAGGTTGGGCCAGCAGTGACCCCTCATCCCCTGGGAGGCTGTGTTCTGCAGGGGAGCACAAGGATGAGTGTGTGAGCAGGCACCAGTGTGAAAGGGGGGGTGACAGCGCACACAGCTGTGCAGTGAGTGCACCACTGTGGGTACGTGTGCAAGGAGTGGGTGGTGGATGTGTCAGGATATGTAAGAGTGCAAGAAGGGTCAGAGAGTGCATCCTTGCATGAGTGTGCAAAGATCAGTGGTGAGGGTACAAGGGTGTGTGTGTGTGCAAGGACAGACAGCTGACAGAAATTGGTGGTGAGTGCTGGCGGGTGAGCGTGATCACGGGAGAATGGCGGTGAGTGTGCAAAGACCTGTTCGGTGAGAATGCAAAAAGGCAGCTGGGAGTGCCCTGATTCCCAGCCCCCCCCCCCCGAATCTCTAAACCCCCAGTCCCCTCCTAGAGTCAGGGAGAGAACCCAGGAGTCCTGGCTCCCAGCCCCCTGGTCTAACCCACCAGCCCCCACTCCCCTCCCAGAGCCAGAGAGAGAACCCAGGAGTTCTGGCTCCCAGCCCCCTGGTCTAACCCACCAGCCCCCACTCCCCTCCCAGAGCCAGGGAGAGAACCCAGGAGTCCTGACTGCTTGGGCCTTCACGCCCCCTCTTCTCCGGCCGGCCCCTCCCTCGAGGGATGCAGACGAGCATGGGGGGGGGGGGAGTTCCTCCATGGACCCCTGAGGACCCCTGGTGGTGAAATGCGGAAATGCGCCTTTGTCCGGGTCTGTGGAGGGCCCGAGTGGGAGCGGGCGGGGCGGGGCGGCTGGTTGGATGGAGGCGGGACAAGACGCAGACTGACCCCCCCCCACTGCAGGGAGGGGGGGTGCCCACGGGGGGGCTCCTGTCAGTCTCTCCGGGGGAGCCAGGCTGCAGCAGTGTCTCCGGGGGGGTGCTCAGGAGGGGGGGTGCTCAGGAGAGGGGGGCAGGGAGCAGGGCAAAGGGGTCTCGGCGGGCGCTTCTGTGCCGCTGGGAGCGGGTCTAGGGCTGCGCTGTGGAGGCTCAGCAGGGGGCGCTGTGCTGTGGCGTGGGGGGCTCCGCAGGGGGCGGAGGGCTCGGCGGGGGGCTCTGTGGGGAGGGGGTTGGAGGCTTGGCGGGGGGCGCTGTGCTATGGGGAGGGGGCTCAGCAGGGCGCTGCGGGGAGCGGGTGGGTAGGGGGCGCTGCGGGCAGGGGGTGGGGGGCTCGGCGAGGGGCTCTGTGGGGACGGGGTTGGGGGCTCGGTAGGGGGCGCTGTGAAGAGGGGGTTGGGGGCTCGGTAGGGGGCGCTGTGGGGAGGGGGTTGTGGGCTCGGTAGGGGGCGCTGTGCTATGGGGAGGGGGCGCTGTGGGGAGGGGGTTGGGGGCTCGGTAGGGGGCGCTGTGCTATGGGGAGGGGGCGCTGCGGGGAGGGGGTTGGGGGCTCGGTAGGGGGCGCTGTGGGAAGGGTGTTGGGAGCTCGGTAGGGGGCGCTGTGCCATGGGGTGGGGGGCTCAGCAGGGGGCGCTGTGGGGAAGAGGGGGGCCAGGGGGTGGGGGGCTCGGCGAGGGGCGCTGTGGGGAATGGGTGGGGGGCTCGGTAGGGGGCGCTGTGCTATGGGGAGGGGGCGTTATAGGGAGGGGGTTGGGGGCTCAGCAGGGGGCGCTGCGGGCAGGGGGTGGGGGCTCGGCGAGGGGCTTTGTGGGGACGGGGTTGGGGACTCGGTAGGGGGCGCTGTGGGGAGGGTGTTGGGGGCTCGGTAGGCGGCGCTGTGCCATGGGGTGGGGGGCTCAGCAGGGGGCGCTGCGGGCAGGGGGTGGGGGCTCGGCGAGGGGCTCTGTGGGGACGGGTTTGGGGACTCGGTAGGGGGCGCTGTGGGGAAGGGGTTGGGGGCTCAGCAGGGGGCGCTATGGGGAGGGTGTTGGGGGCTCGGTAGGGGGCGCTGTGCCATGGGGTGGGGGCTCAGCAGGGGGCGCTGTGGGGAAGAGGGGGCAGGGGGTGGGGGCTCAGCAGCGGGCGCTATGGGGAAGAGGGGGCAGGGGGTGGGGGACTCGGCGAAGGGCGCTGTGCTGTGGGGAGGGGCTTGACCCAGTAGGATGGAGTGGGGGCAGGGGAGGGCCCCCCAGTTTCCCATGTGTCCGGAGGGGCCAGGATTCCCCAGCGGGGTTGGGGGTGGGGCCCCGGAGTGTGACTGGAGCCCGCCCCCCACCCCCGAGATCTCCGCTCCCTGCTCCCCAGTGAACCGCCATAGACTGAACCCAGCGGGGGGAGGGGGGGTTGGACCGGACGCTGGGGGCGGGGCGGTGTCCGTGTTATGCGGGCGGGGGGCGCGGGGGGGCTGTGTGTCTGACAGCACCGACCCCCCCCCCAGCAGCGCAGAGCCACCGCGAACAGGCGACGGGTGCAGGTCCCGCCTCGGCCCCGCGGGGGAGGGAGTCAGAGCCGGGAGGAGGCTGCCGTGAAGGAGACGGACAGACAGACAGACCGCCAGCCCCACCGGCCTCCCGAGGGGGCGGGCCCAGCACTTGGTAAGACACAGACACCTACAGCTGGGGGCCAGGACTCCTGGGTTCCGTCCCCGGCTCTGGGAAAGGAAGGGGGGCTGGTGGTGGGGGCTGGGGGCCAGGACTCCTGGGTTCCGTCCCTGGCTCTGGGAAAGGAAGGGGGTCTGGTGGTGGGGGCTGGGGGCCAGGACTCCTGGGTTCTGGCTCTGGGAGGGGAGTAGAATGGATAGACCCAGGGCCTAGGACTCCTGGGTTCTCTCTCAGCTCTGGGAGGGGAGTGGGGTCTAGTGGTTAGAGCGGGGGGGGGGGGGGGAGAGGCTGGGAGCCAGGACTCCTGGGTTCTCTCCCCTTATTTTTGATGTGCAGGGCACTCTCCCCCCCCCCCCCCCCGTCTGTTTCCCGGGCACCCGCCTCTCCAGCCCACGTTCCAGGCGCTGGGTGACTCAGGGCCAGACGGGTTGAGCAGCTCTTGAGTGCTGCCGCCCCCGCCCCTGCAGCCCTGCGCCCCGGTGGGAGGCCAGCGGAGATCCCGCATCCAAAGCCCATCGGAGGAGCTGAGCCTGGGACCTTTGGCAAAGGCACTTCAGCAAAGGGACCCAGGCATCCGACTGGGATCCTCTCTCAGGTGTCTTCTCCTCTCTCCACAGACTGTGACCCTCCCCTCTGCTCCTGCCTCCGGGGAGGATGGAAGGGCCTTGTTTCTGGGACACCCCATATAAGGGGGTTCTGCTTGCAGGTGAGACAGAGCAGTGTGTTGGGGGAGCCCTGGGCTGGGCTAGGAGGGGTCTGTGGTTCGGGAGTGAGGGGCACCGGCAGAGCTGTGGGGGGAGCTCAGGGCTGGGCTAGCAGGGGTCTGTGGTTCGGGAGTGAGGGGCACCAGCAGAGCTGTGGGGGGAGCTCAGGGCTGGGCTAGCAGGGGTCTGCGGTTCGGGAGTGAGGGGCACCAGCAGAGCTGTGGGGGGAGCTCAGGGCTGGGCTAGCAGGGGTCTGTGGTTCGGGAGTGAGGGGCACCGGCAGAGCTGTGGAGTGAGGAGCCCAGGGCTGGGCTGGCAGGGGCTGCGGGTTGGGAGTGAGGGGCACCAGCAGAGCTGTGGGGGAGCTCAGGGCTGGGCTAGGAGGGGTCTGTGGTTCGGGAGTGAGGGGCACCGGCAGAGCTGTGGAGCGAGGAGCCCAGGGCTGGGCTGGCAGGAGGCTGCGGGTCGGGAGTGAGGGGCACCGGCAGAGCTGTGGAGCGAGGAGCCCAGGGCTGGGCTGGCAGGGGCTGCGGGTTGGGAGTGAGGGGCACCGGCAGAGCTGTGGAGCGAGGAGCCCAGGGCTGGGCTGGCAGGGGCTGCGGGTTGGGAGTGAGGGGCACCGGCAGAGCTGTGGGGGGAGCTCAGGGCTGGGCTGGCAGGGGCTGCGGGTTGGGAGTGAGGGGCACCGGCAGAGCTGTGGGGGGAGCCCAGGGTTGGGCTGGCAGGGGTCTGCGGTTCGGGAGTGAGGGGCACCTTTCACCATCTCTCTTCCTCTCCCCTGTCCCGCCAGGCTGTCTCCTGTTGTGCTGGGGTCCCCGCGCTGTGGTTTGTACTGTTGTGGTGCACGTGATCCCGGAGGCTCCGTCCGTGGGGCAGAACATCACTCTGTCCGTGGAAGTCGGCCTGGAGCTCCTGCGTCACTTCGACTGGTACCGTGGGCGGCTGACTGATGGCAGCACCCGCATCTTCAGCTACTTCCCGGGGCAGGACCGCCCCCAGCGCAACGGGGTGCAGTTCACGGGCCGCGAGGTTGGCTTTCCCAACGGGTCTCTGCTCCTCCGGGGCGCCCAGGCCAATGACAGCGGCATCTACCAGGTCGCCCTGCAGCTGGTGCCGCAGGGCAGCGAGAAGGGCACCGTGGAGCTGCGGGTGAGCGGTGAGTGGCCCCCCAGGGCCTGCCCCTTCCCCCAGACACCCCCAATCTCCCACGGCCCCCCTGACATGTCCACCCCCACCAGGGTGTGAGAGGAACAGCGTGGGGCTGCAGGTGGGTGGTAAATCACATCCCAGAGACACCCCACCCTCTGGGACCCTCCGCAGGGATCCACCCGTCCCCCAGGGATCCCAGCACCATGGCCCCTCCACCACCCTGTGGGCAGGCGAGGTTGTAAAACTCACATGGGCTAAAGAATGAGCCGGTTACCTCAGCTAGTTGTCCTGCTGGTCTTTGGCTCTGTGTCCTTCGGCCAGAAAATTACTAGAATCGGACGAGTTTAGTAGCAAAATAACATGGAAAGCAAATGAGAGCTGACAGCAAGCGTTCCGGACGGGCTGTATCGGGCCCCAGCAGAGGTGTTACAATGACCAAGGGACAATCAATCCCAGCTGCTCTCCCACTACACGGGTCTGGGCTGGCGACCTAGCCCCTGAGCCAAAGCAGCTTGTGTGCCAGGGGATCACGGGGCTGCTTGTGGCAAGTCAACCAGCCAATGCTCCGGTGGGATTTGGAAATGGAGCCACGTCACTGCATGGCCTTGTCGGCTGTTGCCAGAGCCAGGGGGCCGGTTGTGCACGTGCAGGGCTATTGCGCACGAAACAGGCAGGGAGGGAGGCCGCAGGCCCCCAGGGCTGGTGCACTTGGTGGTGCAACCCGCAGCTCACAAACCGATTCGGACCCTTTTCGTCTGGAGCCGCAGGGTCTGTGTGCGTGTGGCAGGCTCGGTTCTGTTAAACGCTGGGGTTCTTGCAGCGGCTTTCCCTGTCGGACTCAGCACTCTCGGGTACTTACTGACGCAGAATCGCGTCTACACCACTACGACCAAACTCGCTGACGCGATGCCAAGAGGCCGCGCGGAGCTCAGTCCCCTCAGGCGGGCCCGGCTGGAGACGTGAAACCCAGGCAGCCCTCGCGGGAGATTGTACCAGAGTAAACGTCGCACGATCACTGGAGCGAGGAGCGGGGACACGTTCCAGATCTGAGCCTGTGCCGCGGATCAGCTGGAGCTGGCATGGGTGGGTTCTGCCCTCGCTCCTGCAATGACCGGAGAGAGCCGGGCGTTCACTAGGTGACTCGCGCAGGGCGCTGGGTATAGAGCAGCTGTCTCTGGATTTCGCTGCTGTCTCTCCCCAGGGCCCTGCCCAGCGGAGCGAACCGGTGCTGTCAGTGAGGAGGCGCTAGCTGTGACCCCGTGGGGGGTGTTCTCATGGGCCAGAGATGCTTGGTCGCGGGGGAGTGAGGCACAGGGTGTTTGATACGATCGAGCGCTGCTCCGCACGGCAGCCTGGCCTGCTCCCTGCCCAGCACAGTGGCTGTGGCCAGCTGGAAAGCCAGGTTGGAAGCGTCCAGCCAGGATGTGAGCTGTGCCTTCTCCTCAGCCAGACAGGAAACAAGTTGTCTCCTCTGGGGCATCTTGCAATAGTGGGAAACTCCAGAGTTTCGGTGCAAAACCTCCTGGCTGGGGTGAGCCACGATGAGCCACCGCGTTTTGTGTGGGGCATGAGGGACCAGGCACCACTGGCTCTGTTCCAGGCTGCAGCCAGTTGGGGCAGTGACTTCCCATGGCCCAGTTGGGGCAGTGACTTCCCATGGCCCAGTCTGTGCTTGCCCCACCAGCAGGCCGTTGCAGAGTGTCTCCAGCACGTCCCTTCCCCTCGCGCAGGGCTCCGGCCTCGGTTAGTGGCTCGTCCGCACTGCCGTGATATAAACCCGTTCGACTCGCTCGCTTGGTCTGTCGCCAGCCCGAGACAGCGACGAAGGAACTCAGCGGCCCGTGGCTCCGTCCCCAGGCTGGGTTATCCCCGCAGCGCTGCGAGACGTCCCGTAGGAACTTCGTACGTGAGGGTCTCCGCGTGCTGCTGCCACTCATGCCGCACGGCTGGGTCTCCAAGCACCAGTAGCTATCTCAGTGCGCCTGTCCCCAGGAGTGGGATTGGCTTAATTCTGGGGTGTGACTTCGTCGGGCTCCGGACCAGCCCGCTGGGTCGCCCTGGGGGTGACGTGCACAGCAGAGCTACTCATCCCGATGGCTTTGTAAGGCACCACTGAACGTGTCGGCTCCTGTGGCCCCGAACGCGCTGGTCGTACGCAGCCTTCGTTAAGAGCCCGTTCCCCAGCTCGTCGGGCATTGTCCGGCTGGGACGTGTAACCGTTTATCTGGGATGTTTCCGTGGCCAGCAGCATAAAGCTGAGAAAAGCGCAGCGTGCGGGTGGTCTGCGCATACGGGTCACACCAGGATCGGGTGAGCCTTGAACACTGGTTCCTTGGCAGGTCCGTGCCCCAGCTCACGGCTAGGCCCTGCAGTGTGTAGCAGAGACGCTCCTGTCAGCCTGGTCCGTCCAGCCCCCGGAGCGGCAGCCGTGAAGTCGGGGGAAGAATTCTTCCATGGCCTTAGCCGCATTCACACCGGGGCCCCTTGTCCTGGCTCGGGGTGTGAAATTCACGGAGCTGGGGCGGGCTGGTTTGTAGGTGTAGACCAGGCGTCGGACTCTCCGAGATCCTCACAGGAGCGAGTCCCTGTCTAGAGAACCCCCGGCCAGCCGAGAGCCCCGGGGGCCCCGCGCAGATCACACTGCGGCTGCATGCAGGCGGCGCGCTCGGAGCTGTCCACAGGCCCTTACGGGCAGGCGCCCCGGGCAGCGACAGAGCCTCAAGCTGAGGGGGCTGTTGGCAAAGGCTGGGAACAGGTCCCGGTTCCGGATCCTGCACCGGCTCGGTCGCCGTTACCCAGTGGCAGCACCGGAGCTTGGGGGCAGCATCAGCCACTGGGTCTGCTTCGCATCCAGGCCCAAAGCACAGACACCGAAGGGGAAGGGACTCGGGTGTCGGGCTGGCCACTGGCAGTGGGGCCTGGGCCGGCCACTGGTCATTCCCCAGCATCGTGCTCCGGAGAGCAGCCGAGAGGCCTGGCCTGCCCATGGGGGATGTTGACTGCAGGCTGGTTAGAGACCCCCCCCCCGGGACTCCTCAGAGCCCCCCCATCCCCTCTCCATACCCCCCATGGCTTCCATCCCTCCAGGGACTCTCCATAGGTCTCCCCCACCTCCCAGGGACTGCCTCAGAGCCCCTCCATCGCCCCCATCTCCCCATGGCCTCTATCCCTCCAGGGACTCCCCCACCTCCCAGGGACTGCCTCAGAGCCCCTCCATCGCCCCCATCCCCCCATGGCCTCTATCCCTCCAGGGACTTCCCCCACCTCCCAGGGACTGCCTCAGAGCCCCCCCATCGCCCCCATCCCCCTCTTCCATACCCCGCAGGGCTTCCATCCCTCCAGGGATTCCCCATAGACTCCCCCACCTCCCAGGGACTGCCTCAGAGCCCCTCCATCGCCCCCATCCCCCCATGGCCTCTATCCCTCCAGGGACTCCCCCACCTCCCAGGGACTGCCTCAGAGCCCCTCCATCGCCCCCATCCCCCCATGGCCTCTATCCCTCCAGGGATTCCCCCACCTCCCAGGGACTGCCTCAGAGCCCCCCCATCCCCCTCTCCATACCCCCCATGGCTTCCATCCCTCCAGGGATTCCCCATAGACTCCCCCACCTCCCAGGGACTGCCTCAGAGCCCCTCCATCGCCCCCATCCCCCCATGGCCTCTATCCCTCCAGGGACTTCCCCCACCTCCCAGGGACTGCCTCAGAGCCCCTCCATCGCCCCCATCCCCCCATGGCCTCTATCCCTCCAGGGACTTCCCCCACCTCCCAGGGACAGTCTTGGAGAACCCCCATGGACTGCCCCGGGGACCCCCAACCCGTCAGCCCCCAGGGGGAGCCAGAGGGTGATCCCTCCCCAAACCCCATAGCCCCCCTCATTTCCCAGCCCAGGACTACTGCTCTGTCCACAGGGACCTCCTGGGGTCCCCCCAAGCCCCAGCTCCCCCCAACACTAACCTCTCCTCAACTCTCTTCCTTGCAGCCCCGGCGACCACCCTGGGCCCAAGGACCGCTGCCCCCCCCCGGGCTCAGGCACAGGGCCTCCCCCAGCCACAGCGGCGCCCAGCACCCCACAGGTCCTGGGCTGGGTGGTGGCGGGGGTCGTGGTTGGGATTTTGCTGACCGGAGCTCTGGGAGCCGTGGTCATCTACCACCTCGTCCTGCGCAGGTCGGACCTGGCCGGAGGGTAAGCGGGGGGGTGGGGGGGTAGGATGCTTGGGTTCTCTTTGGCTCTGGAAGGGGAGCGGGGTCTAGTGGTTAGAGTTGGGGGGGGGGGGAGGCGAGGCTGGGAACCAGGATGCCTGGGTTCTCTCCCTGGCTCTGGGAGGGGAGTGGGGTGTAGTGGGTTAGAGCGGGAGGGAGGAGGGGGGCTGGGAGCCAGGACACCTGGGTTCTTTTCTCCTGGTGAGGTGGGGTGGGGATTCCCTTGGGATTATCATGTTAGCTCCCGGCTCTGTTTAGCTCCACAGGAAAACTGGATCCCAAAGGGAAGAAACCACCAAGATCTGCCAGGGGTGAGTCACAGTCCTGATGTGGGGCTTGGGGGTGGGGCTGAGAACCCGGACGCCTGGGTTCTATCTCCCATTCTCTCTCCAGATGACACGGAGCCGATTTACGAGGTGATGGAGTCTCCGTTGGAGTTGCCCCAGCCAGAGGGGAGAAACCCCGAAACTGACCCCCAACCCCCCCCGGTGAGTGAGACTGGGCTAGGCACTGCCCCCCTGGGGACCCCATGGGCACTGCCCCCCTTGAACTCCTGGCATGCTGCCCCCCGGTCACTGCCAGGTACCGCCCTCCCCATCCCCCCCCCCCCGCCCACAGAGCCTGCCCCCCTTCCCCACAAGCTCCTGGGTCAGAGCCTCTCCCTGGGGTCTGTTCCCGGCCAGTGGGCTGGGGGGCAGGAGGTATCCTGGAGGGGGCTGGGGTCAAGGGCAGGTTATAACGACTCTCTCTCCCCTCCCCCATGTCTTGCAGGCCGTGCCCTTGCCTCCCCAGCCAGACCCCAACTACACGGTGAGTCCCCCAAGTTCAGCTTCCTGGGGGAGGGGGGGGGAACGAGGGGCTGGGCGGGTCCATGCGTCCGGGATCCTCCCCCACGTCTGTCTGTCCCTAATGGCCCCTCTCCCCTGGCAGGAGCTGCTGCAGCGAGCCGAGTCCGTGTACGCCCAGATCCAGAGGTGACGCCAGCCGCAGAGTCCACTGGGGGGAACCCCCCAACAGGGAACCGCCCAGGGATGCCCCCTGCCGTGGGGAACCCCCCCAACGAGGAGCCACCCAGGGACACCCCCCTGCCATGGGGAACCCTCTGAGGGTCCCTGCAATTGGGATCCCTGACCACAAGGACCCCACCCATGGGGAACACACACAGAAAAACTGGGGTACTGTCCCAGGCAGCTCCACCCACACAGAGCCTGAGCACCCCCCAGTGGGGTACCCCTCAGCAAACCTGGGAACCCTCCACAGCACCCTTGACCCTCCCAAAGGGACCCGCTCCCGGCATCCATGGAAACCCCTAGAGACACCCCCCTCATTATCCATGGGGAACCCCCCAGGAGAACTCCCACCCTCAGCCTGCAGGCCAGACCTCACACCCTGGGGATCCCCCCATCAGCATTTCCAGGGAACCCCCTCACCCCCAAACCCAGCCTCCCGGGGCCCTCCAACGCCGGAGCCTGGATCAAACCGCTGGAGGAAGAGCTGAGCTGCAGGCCGGTGCTGGGAGCAGATGGGGGGCACCCCCAGCCCCACTATTAAACCTTGTTCCTCTGCCATAGTCTCCCTTCTACTCTGCTCTGGCTTGGGGGGCGCAGGGGGAGATGGGGGGTGGGATGGAGACTTAGGGGGCTGCCATTACACAGAGACCCCTCCCTGCCCCCCTGTGCCTGACTCTTTCCCCCCCCCACCCCAGTGCCAGGCTGAGATCAGCTGCCAAAGACTTTTATTGAGGTTCAGTGGGGGTGGGGAAGGGGGGGGCTGGGATGGGAGGGGGAGAGACTGGTCACTCTCTCCCCAATTCTTGCTGGCCCAGTTGGGGGTGAATCCTGGCTCCATCCGGTCAACCTGGAAAAGACGAGACTTCATCAGGGGGAAGGGTCACAACCCCCCCGAATCCCCTACCGAGCCTCCCTGCCCCATGGTGCCCCCTGCTGAGACCCCTGCCCCGTCCTTGCCTCCATGGCGCCCCCGTTGCTCTTACCAGAGACCTGCAGGCGCCCGAAGGCCTCGGAGTAGCGCCCGCCGGCCTGGAAGACGAGGGTATAGTCCCCACTGTCCTGGGGGGTCACCCCTGTGATGCGCAGGGAGCAGTCGTTGGCAGGCGTTTCCCGCCCAGTGAAGGCCGGACCCCGGTGCAGCTCCCACGGGGGCACAAAGATCAGGATCTGCTGGGACTGTGCTGTGGTGAGTCCTCGGTACCAGGCGCAGAGCTGGGCAGGTCCCTGCATCCCCTGCACGGCCAGGGTCACGGCCTGCCCCACACGGGGCTGGGGGGGCACTGGCATCAGGGTGACACTGGCCCCGGCAGGCAGGAGGCTGGAGAACAGGACACAGACTGGGGGCGGGGGGGAGGGTGGAGAGTACATCAGAAGTGGGATGCGCCCAGCTCTGCCGTGCCCCTCAAGCCTGACCCGCAGCCCCCTGCTAGCCCAGCCCTGCCCCCCCAGCCCTGCCGGTGCCCCTCACTCCCGACCCGCAGCCCCCTGCTAGCCCAGCCCTGCCCCCCCAGCCCTGCCGGTGCCCCTCACTCCCGACCCGCAGCCCCCTGCTAGCCCAGCCCTGCCCCCCTCCCCCAGCTCTGCTGGTGCCCCTCACTCCTGACTCGCAGCCCCTGCCAGCCCAGCCCTGGCTCCCCCCCAGCTCTGCCGGTGCCCCTCACTCTGGACCCGCAGCCCCCTGCCAGCCCAGCCCTGCCCCCCTCCAGCTCTGCCAGTGCCCCTCACTCCTGACCCGCAGCCCCCTGCTAGCCCAGCCCAGCCCTGCCCCCCTCCGCCAGCTCTCCTGGTGCCCCTCAACCCTGACCCACAGCCCCTGCCAGCCCAGCCCTGCCCCCCTCCAGCTCTGCCAGTGCCCCTCACTCCTGACCCGCAGCCCCCTGCTAGCCCAGCCCAGCCCTGCCCCCCTCCGCCAGCTCTCCCGGTGCCCCTCAACCCTGACCCACAGCCCCTGCCAGCCCAGTCCTGCCCCACCCCCCCAGCTCTGATGGTGCCCCTCACTCCCCACCTGCAGCCCCTGCCAGCCCAACCCTGGGCTCCCTCCTGCCCTCACCTGCCAGGATTCGGCCCATCCAGGCGGTGCCCCACGGGGGGCAGGGGTTGGTGCCGGAGAGTCCCCCCATGGTCCTGTGTGTTGTGCGAATGTTGCTGGTGCTGCGTGAGGCAGCCAGGCTGGGTGGGATGGGGTCTGAGGGGAGTGGGGGGGCGGGGCGGTTGCCTAAGAGGCCTGAACAGGGAGAGGATGTTGGGTAAGAAACCCACAGAGCAACGGAGCCCTGCCCCCTCCCCCTCCCATCCCTGAACTGCCCCGGTGCTCCCCAAGCTCCCTGGCCTCTCCCCTCAGCACTGGGGGGGCAATATCAGGCATATGAATGCACCCGTCTGGGCCACAGAGGGGCAAGTAGCCAGGCCTCCCCGTGGCTTCCCCCCCTGAAAAAGTGAGAATTTTCTGTAATAGTTTTATGAATCCTGCCCGTGCCCAGGGTGACCAGACAGCAAGTGTGAAAAATCGGGACGGGGGTGGGGGGTAATAGGAGCCTATATAAGAAAAAGACCCAAAAATTGGGACTATCCCTATAAAATCGGGACATCTGGTCACTCTACCCGTGCCTCAGTTTCCCTCTGGACTGGAAAAAGGGCTCAGTCCCCTGCTAGAGCCGCGCAGGCGGCGGGAGTCTGTGGCGAATGGGCTGGTCCAGGCAGACAAAGTGCCACCCTGAGGATTGACCCCCCCCCCCGGCAGCAGGACACCCCCGAGAGAGGGGCCGGGGAGCCAGCCATGGACGTGATCACGGCTGGGCTGGCTCATCACAGCGCCGGCCTGGCTGGGCCATGGCTAACGGCTGCCTCTCTGGGCCGGCCCCAGGCCCCGGGCCTGCAGCCGGGGGCTGAGTGGGGCCCCAGGCTCTGCACAGGGGCTGGGGTCACTGCCACTGCCCCAGGGGCCTTGCGCCTGCAGGGTCTGGCTGGGCCGGACTCCGGCAGGGACCCTCAGGGGAAGGGGGGGGGGCTGTTGCTGGCGGTCCAGTCCTGGAGCCCACGGCCCTCTGCCCAGCCCTGGGGGTCCCTGGGGCCTGGCCCAGTCAGGGGTCGCGCCCAAGAGGCTGGTTGCAAGCTGGGGCATAGGCCAGACCCTGTGACTCCCCCCCCCCGGCCCTTCCCCCTCTGCCCCCCTTCTCCCCCTCCACCCCCTGCCCACTCTTCTCTCCCCCACTCAGGGCCGGCTCCAGGGTTTTGGCCGCCCCAAGCAGCCAAAAAAATAAAGCCGCGAGCGCGATCTGCGGCGGCAATTCGACGGGAGGTCCTCCGCGCCGAGCGGGAGTGAGGGACCGTCCGCCGAATTGCCGCCGAATAGCTGGACGTGCCGCCCCTCTCCGGAGGGGCCGCCCCAAGCACCTGCTTGCCCGGCTGGTGCCTGGAGCCGGCCCTGCCCCCACCCCAGAGGTCCTGTGCCCTTCCCCCCTGCTGCCCCCCACCCCGGGCGGCCTGCCCCCCACCCCTGCAGCACTGCCTGCCCCTCCTCCCCCATGCCCCCCCCCGGGAATCCCTCAATCTGTGGGTTCCTTACTTAACCCTCTCCCCCATATGCTGCCCCCAGGAAATGGGGCAGAACGGGGCAGCTCGAAGAAGGGGCGGGGACTGGCAGGTGAGCTGGGGGGGGCAATGGGTTCAGCTCTCGCTCCCAATTCCCTACTTTGGGTGAACTGAGCATGCCCAGTAACCTTCGCTGTCGCCACTGCCCTCTCTCTGCCCTCACTTCTGCTGACGATTTGCTGCCTCCTCTTTGGGGGGGTTAAAGGGATTCAGGGGGCAAATCGCCGCGGGGGCTGTCCGGGTCTGAGCAGGGGGCAGAAATTTACTGGCCAGGGGGGCTCAAGCTACTGTAGCTAGCGGCAGAAGAGGGGCCGAAGGGGAAAACTCGGGGGTGGGGGGTGGGGTTAAGCCGTGGGGGGGGAGGAGACACTGCCAGACCCCGTGCGGGTACAAAACCCCCGTTTAGGGAGGGGGGAACAGTGACCCCGTGGGATGGGGCACCCGCTGTGCTCGCTAATCTGGGGGGGGGGGCAGAGGCGGTTTTCGCTGCAGGTCAGCCCCCCCCCCCCAGCAGGGGGCGGGTCCCTGGGACTGGGGTCTTAAAGGCACAGGCCAATTCCTAGCCTGTCAAAGCTTAATCCCCGCAGCTCCTCTCTATCCTATACAAGTGTTGCAGGGCTGCCCGGGGGGGCAAGTGGGGCAATTTTCCACAGGGGCCCCCACGAGTATGTCGGAGGCTGCCCCCACCCCCGTCTTCCCCCAAGCCCCTGTGTCTCAGCGTGCCGCGTCCGGGAGCGGCCCTGGCGCGCTGCAGCGCCATGGCTCCAACGCTGTCCGAGGCTGCTCCTGGACGCTGAATCCTCTGGGCAGCCCTGTGTAGGGCTATGTTACTGCTCCAGCCAGGAGACTGAATGCGGTGAAATATTGTACAGACCCTCCCTCCCTCCAACTCTGCCTCTCACATTTTGAATATGTAAAAGTGTCTTCTATCAGT